>NW_006256909.1:4665504-5133775 GCF_000478725.1 Eutrema salsugineum | reverse complement strand
TTCGTCTCGATTCGATCCGAAAAATCCGGATATCCGTAATTTTATGGAGCAAAGCAAATAATAAAATTTAATATCCGTTAAAAACGGAGCAAATCACAAATATTAAAAAAAATTAAGACGGATATCCGCTCCGCTCCGGTATAAATATATATGTATATAAAAATAGATAATAATTCATATAAAGTGTATAATTATTATATATATATGTAATTTTTGTGAATTTTTGTTTATAAATTTGATTATTATAAATATTAAACTTAATAAGTTAAGAAAAAAATATTTTTTAAAGAAAATATTGACATTTTTAGCTAAATTTTGAATTTTTTTAAATTTTATTTTAAATATATTACTATTTAAATATTTTTATAGGGCGGATCGAAATATCCAGCAAATATTGAAATTTTTGGCGGATATCCGAAAAACGAATATCCGAATAATTACGGAGCGGATACGGATCAAAAAGTGATTATCTGGACGGAGCGGAGCGGATCACGGATATCCCAAAATCCAGGATATCCGCTCCGCGCCCACCCCTACATGTAACAAATAAGTAAAATGCGGTATAAAACCCCCTCCAAAACTCTCTTGTGCTAGAAGTGTTATCATAAAGGGCCAAGGTTTATAAATTTCTAAAACTCAAGCCCATTAAATTTTATAAAATAAACCCAAGAAGAATAATTAATTGTTTCGAGTCAATAATAATAAGTTCGCCTCCCATCCGCAAACCTTTTTGCCTTTTTGGGATCAACTAGGTGGAAAGATGTTGACAACATTATTTCATTTTCTTTTCTTTTTTGTTTCAATATGGATTGTGTTTGAATACCAATAGATATTTCAAACACTAATACAAATCGATATGGTAAAATAACTAAATATCCAAATCTTGGGAAAGATGTTGACAAGTACAAGTTTTCTTCCGTTTTTATATATCTAATAATGCATATGGTTCCTAGACAACACTACTCTCTTATTATGTAGTATTAAAATAATGAGTTCCTCGAATTCAAAAATATACATATATACTTATACAATATGGCATTGGGGTTTGAGCGCATTGCAGAATACCTAACAGACATAGATGTCAATGACGTCGTCGTCATGTACTTGGTTACTAGTTGTTTTAGACAAGTAGTTTGATTAAACTTGTTTTTCAATTAAAGACCCAGACTTTTATATATTTATTAATCCTTTTTAGCCATTGGTGGGGAAAAATGACTCGGTAACCGATGAATCCTGAGGAAAGAGAATAGCCCAAGAATTTGCAGAACCTCCAAGAAAAGGAAGAGAAAGTAACCAAAAAAAAAAAAGAAAAAATCTGCAAATCAAGAGTGTGAAGAAGAAGTACAAGGCAAAATAAGAGTTATGACATTATAAAATCAAAGAGGACCTGAAACACTTGACACACCCTATTCCTCAACCTCTTCTTCTTCTTCTTTTCTCTTGTGTCTTGTCAAACAAAGCTCTCTCTCTCTCACCCACCGCTTCTACTCTGCTCTTATCGACCATAGACATTCTCTATCTCTCTCTCTCCCATATCTCTGCACTGTTATATATATGTAGGTTATATGTATATTGACACTATTGATACTAAATAAAATAATATGTATAGTCGTATAGAGTCCCATGCCCCACGAGTTTTGTTTTGTTGGCCAGCTAATTTTGCATCCGCCAAAATAAAAACTCCCTTCTTTTGTATAAGAGTTTCTAACCCCAAAAATCTAAAGGCCAAAGGCGCTCTCTTTCCTACTTATTTCTCTCTCTCTCTCTCTCTCTTCTCCCGAAAAGCCCCTTAATAAGCTTTGATATCAGATCTCTCTCTCCGCTTTTGAGATGCGTGCTCCTTTAGGGCTTTCCTTTTATACCCCAAAACGAGGCCTTTCCTTCTCTCATCTAACCCTTTCCTCTTCTCTCTCTCCTTTTTCTCATACGCTATAAGGAAGGAATCCAGAGAGAAGAGAAGAGAGTTTGTGTGTGTGAGTGAGAGAGATGGCGAATGTGGAAGAGATACAATGTGGGTCGATGCTGTTCAAGCAAGAGGAGCTGCAAGAGATGAGTGGGGTCAATGTTGGAGGCGATTATGTTGAGGTGATGTGTGGTTGTACCAGCCACCGATACGGCGACGCCATTGCTAGACTTAGGGTTTTCCCCAACGGCGATCTCGAAATCACCTGCGAATGCACGCCCGGCTGCGACGAAGGTCTCTCTCTCTCTCTCTCTTTCTCACGTCTTTCTGATGCTTTTTGGCAAAATGGGTTTTGATTTGTGTGCATGTTACATGTGAATGTGTGTGAGATTAAACGTTGATACCTCTCGCTTTCTCTTGCTCAACTCTCGAGATGTCTTCCACTATTTAAGGCAACCAAGGTTTTGTTGTTGTATGTTGTTTCTTTAGTTGGTGTGGCCTTTTTCTCTAGCTCTTCGTTTTCACTCTGATCTTTTGCTTTACTGGGTTGTCTCTGCTTAGCAGATATTACATTGGACTAGCAAGCTTAAGTCTTTAGCATGATAACATCTTTACATCAAGACTGTATTTTTCTTTCTTACATCAAGACTAGCTACCATGTGTTTTGATATTGTTGAATCACCTTCACGTTCAATCTCTTAATGTATGCTAGATCCATCCTTGCAGAAAAAGAAATGACTTGATTTGCTTCATTGTAATGCCTAGGCTTTTCGTATCTGTAATGATAATGGGTCTATTCGTTAGTGGCCAAAGTGGTAGCTTTATTGACATATGATATTTCTCACTTAGTGGTACGTGTATATTCTTGATATCAAAGTTTGATGCAACCTCTTTCTTGTAGCATCTTGTATCTACCAGTACCATCTCTAGCTCTTTGGTATAGATGCACATTTGAAGCTCTCTTTGAAAAAGTGATCTGACCTGAAAAGTTTTGAGTGTAGACAAGTTAACACCAGCTGCGTTCGAGAAGCATTCCGGCAGAGAAACGGCTAGGAAATGGAAAAACAATGTGTGGGTTATCATTGGAGGCGAAAAGGTTCCATTGTCAAAGACAGTGCTGCTCAAATACTACAATGAAGCCTTAAAGAAGTGCAGCAGATCAAACAGATCACAAGGTGGCAAAGTTTTCCACAGAGATGAGTTTGTAGGGTGCAACGAATGTGGTAAGGAGAGGAGGTTCAGGTTGAGGAGCAGAGAAGAATGCCGCTTGCACCACAACGCAATGGCGGATCCAAACTGGAAATGCTCAGAATTTCCATACGACAAGTATGCTTTTGTTTCATTGTCCTTGAGTTGAAGTTGAGGAAGATTATGCAAAATTGATAATTAAATGGTGGTTGCAGGATAACATGTGAGGCAGAAGAAGAAAGAGGAAGCAGGAGAGTGTACAGAGGCTGCACACGTTCACCGACTTGCAAGGGCTGTACTTCCTGCGTCTGCTTTGGCTGCGAGTTATGCCGTTTCTCTGATTGTTCCTGCCAGACTTGTGTCGACTTCACCAGCAATGTCAAAGCTTGAAGAAACCCATCAAATGGAGTCCCCTAAGAAAAATGCCTCAGAGACCTGGATGCATTTAAGACTTTATTCTAAAATTCTGAAACTGTTATATCTATAATCTATAGGTCGTTAAATGGATGGAGCAAATGATAATAATAATTAAAAAAAAGAAGTGAAAAAGTGGATTTCCTAGACGAACATGCAGACGAGCATGCCTCAGTTAGTGCATGTCTTGATTTTTGGCTAGTGGCAGAGAAAAACTAAAAAGAATTGTTAAGTAAAAAAGTTTGTTTCTTTATTTTATTAGCTGTGGACAGCTTTGAAAGAGACGAAGATGTCAATGGCACAGCTACTACGGTCTGTGATTTAGGAGATGGGACAGGGAAAGTGACATATTTTTCTTACTACCCAAAAAAAGCCTCAGCTAATTAGAACACTGTTTAAATGGAAAATGATGCATACTTATATTATAAACAATCAAAAGGCAAGTCGTCACGAGATAGAGAGGATGATGAGATTCTATAAGTTTTAAATTGAAAAAACATTAAACGAAATTGTATCTAAACGCTTATTTTTCAAAGATAGCTGCCAACAATAGATTCCGCGCTTCCTCGTTTCGATAGGTTTCTGCAAAGAGAAGATATGAAAATAAAAAAAGGGTGAGCGAAGAAAAAAAAAAAGGATGATGCAAAATGACCGTATAGAGAACCAAATATACCTCTTACTGTGTCACTGTTGAAGAATTTGTAACCTCCATAGCAAAACAGACCAGAACCAATAAGCATAAACTGCATGTGTAGAATCATGAATCAGTCATTCATATAACATGTTTCTTTCTCTTCCCCACTATGAATACGTAAGAAACTATTATACAAAAATTCATACTTGTTCATCTTTCCAGTTTCCAGGGTTCATGGGATCTTTCCAGAAGTTAACCTTGGCATCTCCATGATTACCTGCACAAATTAAATATAACCAACAATTCATATATTGGAAGAACAGATAAAAATAGCCATCTTCCCAAAGTTTAAACCTTTCCATTGTTAAAGAAAATGATCTGATAAACGTGAAACATCTGAATAGGGATTCCAAAGCAATCGCAAAGAGAGAGAGAAAGAGAGTGCTACAAGCAGCACTGGCGAGACCACGACGCTGAGCAATAGAGGCGGCTTGAGATTGGACCTTCGCAGATTGAATCTTCTGAGCTAAGCTCATGGCAGGTCGAACGAGGAGACATCGAGTCTGATTTCGTGTTCTCCGATCAAGGGAAAGAGATGATTAAGTGAAAGACGAACAGAGGGCGCCTGATTAAGGAGAAGACCAAAAGAGGACTCTTTTTTATACCTAATTGGGCACGAAACGGCGTCGCATTAACTCTTTGGAGCTGAAGCGAATTCTTTTTTTTTTTTATAATGTTATTTTTTTCGTATGTGAAAAATGTGCACAAGAGACGCAGAAGCCCTTTGGGATCAAAAATGTGTTGATTCACGAAGCAGCACATCGTCTTCTCCTTTTAAACCAAAATTCATTTCTTATGGATTACAAAACTCAAGCCAACATCCACAACAAATGCAAGGGAAACATTGTCTTTCCTCTATATCAAACTACATTAACCAACTATGAAATCCGCTGATCCCTTCAGAGTCTTTCTCGCGCGCCAATACACACCATTGGCTGTCTCTGACGTTCCCAGCTGCAATAATCACCAGAAGAAAAAAAAAACATGGTCAGTAGAGCCACTTGAAATTTAAGTCATAGATTTTGTGTATCTCTAGCCATGGTGTCAAGAATCCGCCTTACCTTCGTCTCCAATGAGTAGTAATCCTTCCACAGCTCCACGTCTTGACTATAACTTGCAACTGCAGAATCGTAAAGCTTCCGGGCATTCCTGAGACTATCTTTATCACCTTGTGATGCAAGTTTGGTCTCTATTTCAATGCAATCTTTGTATAGAACAAGACCTGGACGGGGAAGAGCCACGAACCTGCAAATTTAGGGTAATATTGGTGAGAATAGTGTGACATGTGTGACTCCAGGGAAAGAAAGAAAGTAGTAATTCACCTCTTGTATATCTCCCTTGCATTGTGGATCCCTTTTTTTTCAAGAACAAATTTTACCACTACGGAAGCGAGACAAAACTCATGGTCGCTCCCATTATTGCCTTTGGCTACCGATAGGATGGACATCTCTACAAGCTTATCAAAATAAGTTCTCTGATGAGCATAGAACTCAAAAGCCTGTGATAACATACAATTATTTTTATCAGTTTTGAGCTTATATATCAAGAAAATAGGGTAGTGTATAGAAAATATATTAGTCACATACCATAAGCCATAAACTCTCAGATTCTGAGATCGGTACATTCCTCAACGCATTTGAAAGGACCTCAAAAACTGACTGCAACTCTGCCTTAGTGGGAGAAGAGTTCGTTGAAAGTGATCCTATTTCAATGTAAACTCTTGAAAGCCACAACTTAGCTGATCCCGCAAATTTTCCAGAGGAAAGCTTTTCTGCTAGCTTCTGAGCTTCATGAGTCTTTCCCAGTTTCAAGTACAATGAAACATATTCACTAGCAAGCTCCTCGGTCAAACACCCGGTTCCATCAGCCTTTTGGTACACATTTATGAGATGTGAAATGCAATCCCCAGCCGGATTAAACGAAGCGGAAACGTCATCGTTGTTGTCGCCATTTGACCATGCAATAGTCTCCATTAAAAACTTTATATACATCTCAAACATAGAACTTGAAGTAACAGTTTGTAAAGCCTCTTCAAAAACCTGCATTCAGAAGACATGATTTAATACCTATCAGATATTGTACATTCCACTATTAAGCCTAAACAGTCCGACGTTATCAAACTAGGGAATTTCACTTCAATCAAGACTAAGAATAACTTTTTCTACGGATGTTCAGGACAACTATGGCTGCCAATTTCTTTAACAGACTTGAGCATTAAAGAATACTATCCCGTAGTTATAAGCATACGCATAAATCTCAAATTGATTTTTACCTGAATAGCCTTTTGCAATTGAGGATTCGCAAACTCTACGCCCGTCTCTTTGCTAATACAACCACACATTTCATGTCTTGCAAGCCAATTCCAGTATTCAGGATCCTTGTAAAAATCACGCTTCAGGTCACTTAGAATCGTATTGCGGATTTCATCTGAATGCGCCAAATCTGTTGCCTCTAGGATTTCCAAAAAACGCTTCCTCAATTCAAAACTAGACGGAAGAGCCTCAACGGCTCCACTATAAATGGCCTGAAGAACATTAGACCCTTTTTCTCGAAAGACATCAACTTTCTCACTCACATCCTCAACATCTTCCACATCAGAGTCGTCATTTCCTTCTTTCTCATCTAGCGACATAAACAGCTCTTTATTCTCATCTTTCCATTTTTCATCCTCGACGTTTTTCTTGTCACGCACCAAACTTCCTTTATCTTCACCGAGTGCAACTCTACGAGTTTTAAGCTTATTAAGGTAGGTGAGTTCCATCCGCAGATACTCCACCCACAAGTCTTCAGAGTTTGGACACACTCTCAAACCATTCTGCATAAGAGCACGAGCTGCAGCAACATTCAAGTTTCGATCAAATTCCCACGCCGCAGCATGCATCCACACTGCAGGCACTTTAGGATGAAATCTTATAACTTGAGCCAAGACCTACACATGTAGATGATAAAAAACAACTCAATTTAAAAATCGAAACAAACCCAACAAAGAAGTAGAAAGGATCAATTCGAAAGCTTTTACCTTTTTCATTCTACCATTCCTCTTCTGTTTGCAGAACTCGATATACCTAAACCACAAATTGATATCGCCTTTATACCTCATGGTCGCAAGCCTATAAATCTCCACAATCTTTTGCACACCGGCGAAATCAGAAATCGACTTCTTCTTTTTCTTCTCAGAATGACGCGACACCGCCTTCCTCCGCAAGCTTCGCAGCTCATCAAGCTGTGACTCGTAGTCAATGTAGGCTAAAAAGTCCTGTTTGAGTGGGCTCGGCCGCTTTAGCCGGTACTCGAACTTACGGCGCTGCTTAACGATCTCTCGAATCTCTGCATTCGTGAAGATTCCTCTACGTTCTAGGTCATCAAAGTCTTCAACCATCCGCTCGAGGCGGTACTGAACAACGTCCGCCATTGCTAGTTGCTGCTTACTCTGTTTCGGCGGGGACTTCAGCGGTTAGGGCAACTCTTAATACTTGGTTCTTTTTAATGGGCCGTTAAAAAAAGCCCATTTTTGTTTATATGTTCTCTGGTTTTTAACGGCCCATTGTTAACTATCGCTAAAGCTATTTGTTGTTCTCGGAAAACAGAGAAAGCTTGCAGGACGACGATGGCGCTCTTCGCTCTCTCGTCATCTCTTTCTTCCTCTTCCTTCTGCCGTAATTCTCGGATTCCTTCTATACGTTTCTCTCCTGTGTCCCGTGTTTCTCATCCTAATGTTTATAAGCCAACATTTGCTCCGCAAAAGTGTTTCAATTCCGGCGCGAGCCTCCATGGTTTTGGGGTTCCGGGTAAGTTTCCGAGTGTTAGGCTTAGGGTTTCGACGAGGTGCGAGAAAGAAGATGCACAGAACGGTGAGATAGAGGATGAGGCGGAGCTATTTGCGAGGCGAGAGAGCACGATGCCGGATAGATTCAGACACTTGACCAAAGAAGCTCCGGACAGTCCTATTAGATGGCCCTGGTTTTTCGGTACGTTTCCGTGTTGGCTTATGTCTTAGTTTTGAGGGGCGTTGTGTCAATAATTTTAGTCTTAGTTGGTGATTGATAACAACGCAAATGAACAGAATGGTCAAATTTCTGGATCTCAAATTTCGTATTGATGCTGTTTTTGTTCTTAATTTCTGACTTTTGAGTTTGATTACCTCTTGTGTCCTCTCTGAGTTTGTAAATGTTGTTGTTTTACATTTTTTTAAATTGTTTCAGTTGTGTCTATACCTTGTTGCGTAGTTGGAATAAGGAATATATCCATCGAGTAACATGAATGATCTTTTGATAGATTAAATAACATTATGAGTCTTCTGTTGCAGCATTGGGATTTCTCGTGTATGCGTGGAGAGCAGTCTTGTTTGAACTATCCAACTGGAGAAAGGCGACTTTCGCCATCATTGGATTTCTTGGAGACCTTTCAAAGTTCGCATTGGCCCTCGTCTTCCACTTTATAGGTGATCCCATCACTTCTCTTATCGCTCTCATAGAGACTGCAACCTACAGTATCCGGGCGTTCTACTCCGGGATTGTGGCTTACACGCCAGTGAGAGAGTTAACCACGGTGATCCTTCTTGCATCCTCTGTGCTTGCAATAGGAGAAGCAGTTTCACCAAACTCGATCACCAAGCAGCCGTATGTTGTAACTCTTGCGGGTCTCTTGGGGTATGCAGCTGTGCAGAGTTACATCTCTGAGCCGTTCTTCTGGACTGTCTTGGTTGGTCTGTATGGATACTCTCGGTTGATAAAGAAGAGAGACGATGTAACATCGGCGCTTCCTTCTGCAGCTGTTCTTGCAGGAGTAGGGGAGCCATGGGTTAGAGTGGTGGCCATCACAGGGTATCTGGCTCTAGCCATGTATCACAATTCAACTAAGACCTCAGAAGAAGAAGAAGGACAGAGCTTAAGGAGGGCACCACCAATTCCGTTGTTGGCTGCAGCCTTGGCCATTGGCGTCCGGCTTGCTGCAAAATGGGCTGGTTACAGACACTTGACTTGGATGATTGTTTGATTCTCCGCTCGGTTGTTTCTGGAAAAATAAAATAAAATTTTGAGACCAACAAAAGTAGTTTGTGTTGTACTTGTAGCTCACCCCCCATGTATTAAGGGTCCAACTGGTGACCATAACTGAAGAAAGGAATGATAGGGAATATGATATTCCTTTCCATTCCCAAATATTTTTACCATTTAAATGGAATTTTTATTACACATAATTCCTCTCTATTCCTTCTTATAGGAGGAATTATAGAACAAATATATTCCTTATTAAATTTGATAGGGAATAGGGAATGATAAGGAAATAATAAATAATGGTAAAAATATATTGTTTGACATCAATTTAATGTGAATTTGTTCCATTTTTTGTTCTTGTTTTTTAGTTACCATTTATTATGATAATTTGTTCCATTCCTTCTCTACATTGATTCCTTATATTTTTTTCCCTATGATTCCTTTTATTCTTTTTCCTTATCATTCCTGTTATTCTCCAAATAGTCACCAGTTGGACCCTAAGAGAATTTCTGATACAGACCAAAAACACACTTTCTTCTGCTGTTTGGAGACTAGTATTACACATGTAGTCTCTTAATTACGGTCCAATCAGCCCATTTAGAGAATTTAATGGGTCGGAGAAGTCCAAATAGACTTCGGCCATTTAAACTTACATCTATTAGGGCATTACAAGGACCCTATATAATGGAGTCACCTTCCTCTTTCATTACATCTGATCTCACTCTTCAGCTTATTGTTTCGTTTTACAGAGTTTAGATTTTGTTATGGTTTTTGGTTGCGCTGGTGATTTTTTGTTATTTGTTGGTTTTGCTGGAGAAAGGATGCGTTTTTGTTTTTTAATGCCTCACTCACCTTTAGCTTATTTTCGAGAATACTCAACGAAAATAAATGCTAGTCATCGAGGCAAATATTGAATCGCGGTGTGTAAACGTGGAGGCAGACTTGTTTATCATATAGTTTAGCTTCTAAAATTATCCGCTAAACCACTTGTTTTCGTATCTACCTTGAAGTTTTTGTTTTTTCGTTTTTATTCAGATCTGGATTCGTTTGAGATTGCCGAATTATTAACAGAATCATTTGGAACATAATTAAGAGTGGCATGTTCTAAAGCTGGTTGAAAAAGATGTCTTATCCGATATGAAATGGGTCGATGGCTAAATTAACGAAAGAGAGGACAACTTGAAGTCGTTGTATTTACAATTGCGACTCTAGTGAGCTTTTGATGTGCATTAATTTAAAAACTGTGCCTTTTCCAAATCTCGCTCTGCCAGAAAAGTAAAAGTTGAAAACTTTAATTTTGTGGACAAACTTGAATCTATGCCCACTTTTTTTTTGAATCTATGCCCACTTTCCTTCGAAAAGACATGGTCATATTGTTTACTCCGTGATTCTGAAGGTCTCCGAAGTTATTAATATATATATTGCTTCTCGAAAGTAATGTAAAATCACAGATAATGCCATGTTCTTGTCCTGTAGCTCCTAAACCAATCCAGGAATTAGATTTTTAATCAAATCGAGTTCCACATGACACATGATGCTAGCAATTACCAATTTTTGAAATGATCAATTAGCAGAAAAAAATTGACTTGCATCCAGCACATCTGGAGACACTACTTGCGTTTATAAATAATGAAAGACTTTGCGTTGCTTCTGATCCACAAGTAATAGTCACTCCTAAAGCTAATTAACTAATAACTTGAACTTGGTCAGAGCTTCCCAGATCTTGTACTTTTCGCTCCCAGAATCAACCCTCTTTTTCCTCAGGCTTCCCACCAAAATGACATTTCTTTCCTCTCTCGGAAGAGCGTCTCGATCTTCCCCACTTGCATCTAAGCTCCTTCTTCTTGGCACTCTCAGGTTTCACCGCGTTCGATGTTCACTCTTTTAATCGGTTTCCAAAAGTCGGGACCTTTAAAGTTATAACCTTTAGTGTTTCGACTTCGACCTTCTTGTCTGATTGACCTGTTTCTGCAAATTTATTGCTTTTTCTTGACTTGGAGTTCATGTTGTGCTCTTGGCGCCATTTTTATCTGCACCTTGAAAACGATAACTTTCTGGATTAGCTTATTGAGAGTTTGTGTATTTTATACAATATTTGCAGCGGCGGGAGTTTAGTGGCGTACTCAGATTCTAACGCAGAAGCGAACAAAACGCAGCAGCAGCAGAAGAAGAAAGTGGTCGTACTCGGCACTGGATGGGCTGGAATAAGCTTCCTTAAAGATCTTGACATATCTTCCTACGATGTTCAGGTTGTTTCTCCGCAGAACTACTTTGCCTTTACGCCATTGTTACCCAGTGTCACTTGTGGAACTGTTGAAGCTAGAAGCATTGTTGAGTCTGTCCGTAATATAACAAAGAAGGTATCTTGTATTTCTTCTCTTTCAAACTCTACATACAGGCATAATCATCACCTGCTAACTTTATAACCTTGTTGTGTTGGCAGAAAAATGGGGAAATTGAATTGTGGGAAGCAGATTGTGTTAAGATCGATCCACCCAACAACAAGGTTCAATGTCAACCAGTTTTCAAGGATGATCCTGAAGCAAGCCAAGAGTTTTCCCTTGAATATGACTACTTGATCATAGCAGTGGGAGCACAAGTCAACACATTTGGCACTCCTGGTGTTCTTGAGAACTGCCATTTTCTTAAGGTAAGCTTTATGGTTTTAACTGTGAGGAATATCATTCTCCCAGTTTCCTACTTCATATCTTCAAAACGCATCCAGGAAGTAGAGGATGCACAGAGGATTCGTAGAGGAGTGATCGATTGCTTTGAAAAAGCAGTGCTTCCTGGTCTCACTGAGGAACAAAGAAGGACAAAGCTTCATTTCGTTATTGTGGGAGGAGGTCCTACTGGTGTGGAGTTTGCAGCTGAGCTACATGACTTTATTATAGAGGATGTCACCAAAATATACCCTTCAGTTAAAGATCTCGTGAAAATAACACTCATTCAATCTGGAGATCATATTTTGAATACGTATGTGTAAAACACAATGGAGTTTATCGCCACTTTCTTCATGCCATAATTGTGGAGTTTGACTAGTTGGTTGTTGTTATAGGTTTGATGAACGAATCAGTTCGTTTGCAGAAGAAAAGTTCTTGCGAGACGGTATTGATGTTCAAACGGGAATGCGTGTGATGTCTGTATCTGATAAAGATATATCTGTGAAAATCAAATCAAGTGGAGAAGTCGTGCGTATTCCTCATGGATTCATATTGTGGTCCACTGGAGTTGGAACTCGTCCAGTAATCAGTGACCTCATGGAGCAAGTTGGCCAAGGAGGCAGACGAGCCTTGGCTACCAACGAGTGGTTACTGGTGAAAGGATGTGAGAATGTGTATGCTCTTGGAGATTGTGCTTCCATAGCTCAACGCAAAATCATGGTATGTGAACCCATTATTAAACTGTTGATATTGTTCGCTTTATTTTCATACATACATGCTGAATCTTATCATGTTTTGCGATTGCTTTAGGAGGATATTGCGAATATATTTAAAGCTGCAGATGTGGATAACTCAGGAACCTTGACCGTGGAAGAATTACAAGACGTGGTTGATGATATCCTTGTGAGGTATCCGCAGGTTGAGCTCTACCTGAAAAGCAAGCATATGAGGAATATAAAAGATCTGCTGGCAGATTCGGAAGGAAATGCAAAGAAAGAAGTAGACATCGAGGAATTCAAATTGGCTCTCGCTGGGGTTGATTCACAGATGAAGAGCCTGCCTGCAACTGCTCAGGTACTTAGTGACTTCACTGATGCATTTAATCATGGGTTTTGTTGAAGAACTCAGCCTCAATGGTCTCCTTGTCTGCTTCGTATAGGTTGCTGCCCAGCAAGGTTCTTATCTTGCAAAATGCTTCAACAGGATGGAGCATTGTAAAGAGAATCCAGAAGGTCCTAAGCGCTTCAGAAGTGGCGGGCATCACCAGTTTCGCCCCTTCCAGTATGCGAAAACCTTATAAACTTAGGACCTTGCATCATCCTTCAAATATAAAGATGAAACATCGTTTGCTTGATGACAGGTACAAGCACTTTGGACAATTTGCTCCATTGGGAGGAGACCAAGCAGCTGCGGAACTACCTGGAGACTGGGTTTCAGCTGGAAAAAGCACCCAGTGGCTCTGGTATTCTGTTTATGCCAGGTAAATACTGACAAACTGTATTATTCTCAAAAGTAAAATGCATAGAATCTAAGGGAGAAAAATATGAAACACAAATGATTTGGTGAATGAAGCAAGCAAGTTAGCTGGCGAACAAGAGCTCTGGTGGTGTCGGACTGGACAAGGAGGTACATATTCGGGAGGGATTCAAGCCGCATCTGAAGCCAATACTGCATTTTGTAATGTGTTCGTGAGATTGTTGTCTTCAGGGGAAACCAAGATTCAGTGTCTCTCTTTGTTGTGTGTTTTTGTTGTACAGTCCATAAAACTGTGTACTCCGTGTGATTATAATATAACATTCTTATTTGTGAGCGACAAAACAAAACTTTTTTGCAAGAATCTCTCTTCATGGGCTTCATTTACAGAAAATAACAAAACTCACAATCTTCATGTGTGTATTTAGACATTAAGCATCCCAACAAAGATGCACATACATTCTTGCATGCTTTACACTCCAGATGCAAGCATAGAACAAATCGAAACAAAACCAAATTCACAACAAGAGTTGTGGTTTCTTTACTCAAAATGATAACTGGGTCATTCATTCTTCAAACCTCAGAAGCTGGCAAAAGGTGAAATTACGATTCTTGCTTTCCAATTCCGCAACTCTTTTGGCAGCACCTGAATCACGAGGGCTCTCTCCTAAACGGCGTAGAGTTCTGATCTTAGGCAGCTCCTTACCTATAGGAGTCTCATCGTTCACACCACTGCTATACAGATCCACTTCACTTGGAATCTCCCATCTCTTCTTCACTCTACCCTGGCTCTTGCTACTTTCATCAGAAGCTCTTCTCTTCTCCGACCTGTGATTCTCTTTCTCTTCGTTCTCAGGCAACGACCTTTTCCTAATATCTTTCTCCGCCGTCTGCGTTTTGTTCATCTGACTGTACCTGCTAGCCACCACTCTTCCTGGTTTCAATGGTTTCCTTAAAGCACCGTTCTTTTCCTCGTCTTTGAACAGCCTCTTTGGTTGGATTGTTGAGAGAACACCTTCTTCTTTCCTCACAGCTCTCTTTGACCCCACCGTCGTCGCTGCTTGCTTCTGAGCCACCGTGATTTTCGATGCAGCTTTGCGAGATCTCGGGCTCAGGCTCAAACTCGTTCGACCCCTAGATTTCGTCACTTTCCTCTCCTCGATGCCAGGAAGCTTAAAGAAACAAGACTTGCGTCGATTCTGAGCCGATTGAAGAGGAGTCACCGTTTCCGATTTCTTCGCAGCAGAGAATATCTCCCCTGGTCCCAAACTAACACCTCTGCGAGTGGTGGCTCTTGATTTGGAACCTGTGAAAGACGAATCGTCGAATTTGACTGACTGTTTCTGAGATTCCATGAACTTAGCCGGAACGATTCTTCCTCTTATAGTAATGCTTCTTGCGGTTTGCTCAGCCTTCTCTAATCGGAGCGATTCCAATCTGGTCGATAAACGGCCGATGTCCTTTTCTACCTCTTCGATCTCTGCATCAATATCACGTTCTTCACGCCTTTTCATCTGATCCGCGACGGATTTGGATTTCACGGTCTTGGATTTTTCCGACGGAGCTTCACACAAGGCCCTCGGTTGCTTTTCCTGAGCATTATTACCGGAGCGAATCGAATCGGTGGTGAAAGAGACTGAGGATTTGAGCGAGGAGGAAACCGAAATTGGGATCTGATTGTCCATGCTACAATCGGAATCGAACGATTCGTTGATGAAATCGGGAGGGAGGTTAGACCAAGAAGGTTCGATTGCGGAAGTAACATTGGAATCTCCATCATCGAAGGCAGCGTTGTTCCAGATCTGAAGGTTGGGAGCGTTGAGCGTCTCTGTATGCTCAATTGAAGACATTTTCAGAGCAATCGATCTCTTTGTACAAGAAAGTATGGATTGGGAGTGAATTGGGCTCTGAGGAGGGTGAAGAAGGAGTGAGTATTTCTTCAGGATTATTTGACCGTTGGAAGAGGAGACGTTACTCCATTCAGGGAGCGTCGTGAGATTTAGACCGTTGGATTAAGTTAGATACGCTCCGATTTTATTCAAAGCAAAGTTATGCTACATAAATCCACACATGGGCCAAAACCTAACACAACACTATATATTTGGGCCTTTGGCGCCTCACATAATTTGGGCCTACGAATATATAATCTCCGTTTGATCTGAGATGAAAGTGCATAAATTATGTTATTCTCTGTGTTTTTAAACCCGGACCGGACCGGCGGTCAGACCAGGTTGGACCACGAACCAAAAGTATAGTCGGATTGAGTTGAAAACCGGATTAAACCATCAAAAACCGGAAATTAAATAAATCAATAAACCGTATTTAAACGAATTCAACTAAAAAAACTTAAATCATGTTTTTTTTTACGTTTTTTAATAAATAACAAATCAATTTGTTTTTTGTTTAATTATTTTTACTTTAAAAATAGAAGATAAGGTTTCTAAATCATAACTCTTTTATATATTTTTTTAATTTATATACAATTATTTGAAAAAATTTTATCAAACCCGATTAAATCTGGTCTAACCATACTAACCCATAATCCAAAAACTCTAACCATACTAACCCATAATCCAAAAACTCTAATCCAAGAACTCTCCCGATTCGATCAGCGATCCGGTTTTAATAACTTATTCTTCTGGCAATTTGATATAGACATGATTCAATTATGGCAACCATAAGAAATTAATAACTTTATGGAGTGACTGACTTGTCTGGTCCCATTGGACAATGATGTTTTTGGAATCTTTTGGGATTATTATTATTTAATTTTAGTTGAGAATCAAATTCACTGTGGATAATGTCGAATTGGGTGGTAGATCACAATCAAGATTTCAGAAAATCGTTGATGAGAAGTTGGAAAAGCGACGATGTTCAGATATTGAAACAGAAACAGAGTTCTCATAAACGAACGCTTGCTTTTGGTCTTTATGAACATTTCTCTTCTAATATTCACATAGGAGACTAGAATACACCAAACTATATACAGTTATCATCGGAAAATCCAACTCGCTTTCTCCGACTCAGTGAGTCCTTTAACGAGTCAGCATCAATCCATCATCAACTGTGGATGGATAAGACCTTTAGATTTAGCCTTGGCTCCAGCAGTTGAGGTACATGACTTGGCGAAGAGATTCATCGGGAGTGGAAGAAGAGGAACGCCGTCTATCTTCAGAAGGAAGACCGTCGACGGGGACATCAGCGGCGGAGAGAGGGCGGAGATCGGAGGAAAGACGGCGTTGAAGGCGGTGAGCGGAACAGAGTCCGGTTTTCAACTTGACGCCGTGATCGGCGTTTCCTTGAACAGCCACAAACGACGCTGCCATCCAAACCTTGTTAAAATAACTCATCTTTTTTAGTATTAAAAATTGTTCTTAGATCTTCGAAAATGGAAGCTTTGAAGCTGTGTGTAAATTGGAGAGAGGTTAAGCAGATTCTTTGATTTCTTTGGAGGAAGAAGAAGTAGAAGGTGAGGTGAGTACTTATAGCAGAGGAAATATTGGCCTGAGGGTAAAATAGTAACTTAAGGAAGATCTAAAATAAACGATACCGTGTGGTATAGATAAGTGGAATCCAGGTTTTTGGAAGCAATACGAGATGTGGAGGGTTATCTCGTGCGCATGCAAAATCTCGGGAGAAATGGATGAGTAAGGAGGTATAGGAATTAGAAATAAACAAGTGGCGGCCAAAGAGGGTCCTATCCTCAAAGATGACTAGATGAGTCACCTCTCTTCTTCAATTATGATGGGACTCGTTGTCTGGGTCCCACCCATGTTGTGTATCTTGGCGTTTTTATAAGTGACCTCTGAGTAAATTTTTCAATTTGTCCCTTTATCTGTTTTGTTTTTTTATAAGTGAGACGATAGGAGGCCCAAAACAAAAACTGAAATGATATGTGGGCTGCCTAGAGTGTAGAGTAGAGTCCACGAGGGGTTTGATGATGTGGATGCCGGTTATTGGGTCGTCACGTGCCCCCTTCACGTGGTAATTTCCGTCCATCAATGCTTCTTGTCACTTTGCTTCCGGTTATTTTAGTGAGTTTTCTTTATTGCTAAGCGATCTCTCAACTCAATTTCGCAGAAAGGTAATGTATATAGGATACCTTTGAGACTGTAACATAAAAAAAAAAAAAAAAAGGATTTTAAAAGAGCATCATAATCCGCTAATTATATATTAAAGTCTTCAGCCATGTAAAGAGAGAATTTAAAGAGATTTTGAATTTTATAACTTAAGCTTTCCCTTGATACTGGGTTACGTAAAGCAGGTCGCATCTAATACGACTCTGTTCAGTCTGTTGTGATCTTCTTCGTTGATGCATCTATCTTCCAATTTTGGCAACCAGGCTTTATTAATCCGATTTGGATTAATAACCTGTGTAGTATTAATGATATGTTCATGATAATAGGAGTTAGCTTTGTGAGGATAAGCCATGTCTGCTTCTACTTGGACTACCTTATTGCCTTTGACTATAACCAGTTCTACTTTTTCTTTTCTTTTCTTTTTGGAACAATATATTTCAAATTTGAATCAGATAATACTATAAACAACATGATTCCATGGCTATTATTAGCATGTTACATATATTGATATTATGAATTGGTCAAGTCAAAACGCAGTTCACCTTAAAGAAAAGGAAAGGAAAAAGAGGAGACGTGTGATCAGGTTAATAGCTGCAACGAAAGAACTAGAACGCTTTCTATGAGAAAATGGAAAAGAACATCAGAGACCAACAAGGCTTAATACCGATGAAAGGGAGAAGGTAACCCGTAAACTGGCACATTCACTTGTTTTTTGGGTTGTGTAGATTAAAAACTTGTGTGGATTATGGTTGTCGTGCAGCTTCTGAAGAAGTTCCACAAACTTGTGTGGATTCTGTTTCTTGACACCCAAGTTATACTTTCAAGTGCCCTCGGTTTCTAAATAGCACTGTTCTTATTTTTCTAGACTTGGGATCTTTAGTACTATAATCATTTTAAAAGCTTGAGAGCTGCTTGAATTTAGTATGGAATCACTTGTGCCTTTGCTTCAAAATACTACGAAACTAAAGTTCCTTATAGATGATTATGTACGTATTCTCTTCACCTTCAGACTAAGAAGCTGGCTTGCCCAAGTTAAAACGTGTAATAGCAATTGTTGCTTCTCAGAGATTACCATCAATCCCCTGAAGCCTTTATTTCATGGAGCGAATCGAGCTCTGATCCCCAACTCATGAATACAAACCAAAATTTCGTTTAGTAGAAAGAAGTGAAGTTATGTGCTGAAAATAAGACATTGGAAAAGCCCGAGAAGCAAAAATTGTAACTCAAGAATTGTTAGAAATAGTGCTGAAGGAAGAGATGGTGCGCAAGTTCTGGTAGAGACGAGAAAAAATAAGAGATACTCTGTTATGGTACAGTTACAATTTTTTCTGAGGTAATGTACATAATAATCATATTGATACATTGTGTAATGTCCCACATTAAAAAGAGAAAGTGACAAATACAAATACAAAAATTCATATGATATATTTATGCAATGTCTCATTAATAGAAAGAGAAACAGACAAGAATTATATAGAAACAAAAGACTTGACACCACCAAATACTACTCCTAGCTCTATCTCCCCTTTGGAGATGGCTACAATAACTCCTACACACACTCACCGACACAACACACACACACACACACACAAATTCACAAACAATTAAGGAGGAAGAGGAGAGAACGCATGAGCCGTTGTTGGATTAGGATGAACCAGGCTATTAGTCTCGCCATCCTATGGCCAGCAGTCACTCTCTCTCTCTAACTCTCTCTTCAAACAAACAAAAAAAAGATCACAAATATAAAAATAGTGGAAATATTAGTCTTTTCAGAGGACGGGAGAGAAGTTGAGGCGGGAAGTGTAAGTTGCTTTGGGAGCCCAGTTTCTGGGGACGACGTCGGTGGCAGAGAGTGTTTTACCGGAGGACAAAGTGGTGAGCTTAACGGAGAATGGTCCTTTAAGGGGTCCTCCGATGATGCACCAGTTAGCTCCCCATACGTGCTTCATCTCTAACCACTCCATCGATCCTGCCTGCACCATTACCATTCAACACCAAAAAAAAAAAAAAAAAATCTTTAGACTTGAATCTTGATTCTGTTTTTATTGTTACTTTAGTAGACTTGAGTAGTGTGCCTTTCTAGTTGGTCAACAAAGAAGGACCATGATTGTGCGCACTCCACTAAGACTTTTCCACCTTTTATTTAGTATTATTATACACAGGAAAAGTAGACTTCGAAGTGGAAGTGACTCAGTAAGTGGCTTTGTGATATATAAGAAGAATAAAGGGAAATTAAAGTCTAAAGAGTAAAGAGGTAAAAGAGTTTGGTTATAAAGGAAGAGAGAGTACTTGGCGTATATGCATGGAGCCAATGTCGCCTTCTCCGTCTTCGAACTCAACCAGTAGAGACAACCAAAAATCAGTTGATCCTTCGTTTACATGAAACGCTATGTTCTTCTTTCTATATTTGCATGCCGTCCTTATGCAAAATAAATTTTTTTTGAAAAAGACCAGTGAGAAAGAGAGCAGTAATGGAATTGGTCAACGGTCAAAAAAGATAGAGTTACCAATAAGCACGAGATCGCCGTTAAAGTGTTTTCCTCTCCATTCCCCATTTCACACACATTGCAAGAAAATTCTAATAATTTTTTAACCTTCTCACTCTTCAGTCTCTTTTACCATTTACTAGAAAACTATATACTAATTCCTATTTTTCATTTAATTCCCTCGTGCACTGTCACGAGTTAGTTATTGAAAAAGAATAATACACATTAAATAAATGAGAATAATAAAACATAATGTACCGGCGATAAATGACGGGAATGAGGCCACGGTTGCGGAGGGGACCAGACTCTCCGGAGATAGCCAAGCGACCAAAAGCAGAGCCACTTAGATCAAAGTGAGTGTTGGTTTTAGAGCAGCCGGGACACTCGTCGGTGACGATGACGGTGACGGCTCTCCGGGAACAAATGTTCCTGTCCAAACACCGAACCTTGTAACAAGCGCCACAGCCTTCACCGTTCTTGAATAGGATAGGATTCACAGCTCCAACCCTCGCATGGAACGGCTTCACATCCACCAACGAACCATACCCACACGCTCCTCCTGTATTTTTATTTTTATTTTTAACACAATTCCGGTATATATATATATAATTAGATAAGTTTCTACTTTACACTCACTAGAGTGTTGACTGTGTGAGTGTGAAGTGACAGTTAAGTATGTATTTGCAGTAATTACCGTCGCTACCGTCGCCGTTGGGGCTTCCATACCAGGTGGCCACGGCGGGAAGCCAATGAGCGTTCGACACGTGTCGATTGGTGGTCACCGAGGCGGAGGAGTTTATGAGAAGCTGCAGGACAATGCAGAGTGTGGCTAAGATGATGACCGGAGAAGGGAGCTGCATTTCTGCCGGAGATATCACCTGTGTCGCCGGAAACGGTCACAGTGGGAAAGGGAAAGAAGTTAGTTTTGCCGACAGTGAGAGAGAGAGTGAGTGAGTTCTGTTTTTAAGTGCAATTGATATGTCAGTGTTGTTTGTTATATAGAGGAAAAAGGAGTAAAAAAGCAAACTGCTTTTCTGTGGTTTTTCTCTTTTTGCTTAGAGTTTCTTTACCGGTTTAGTCCCTTTGCCGTTGCTCTTATTTACGGTAAGATGCCACTTGAATGGGACCCACCGACAGTTAAGGCGTCGATTTCGCACGATCCAGCGAGTAATTGTCAGGGGACCTAAAGGGGTGTTTTGGTCAATTTATGAGATTCGACCGTTGAAATCTCCCGCAGATTCTTGTGGAGGAGATGAGGAATCCGTTAAGACACTGACTTGCCCTTGCCCAATCTCTATCCTTCCCTCTTTTTTTTTTTTTTCCCTATATATATTTCTCGTTGTTATGTTTTGAGATTATTTTTTTAATCATTTCATATATTGATATTTTAGTTATAAAGAGAGCAAATCTAATTTTCAACACATTTTATATAACTACTACTGTTGATGTATGTATAGTCTATGACTCTATGAATGATTGAGTGTAGACTGTGTAGTTGAATGGAGGAATGGATATCTTATATAATTTACGCAAAGGAAAACTTGGTGGCCAATCTCGTGCGTACAACGCATAAATCATTGCATTGTGAATATATATACTATGATAATATAGGTAACGGTTTTTGCGCTAATTCTTATGCTGTAACGAACAACCACCTTTTTTAGCGTACTAATGACATATTAGCTTCATTTTTTGTAATTATTATTAACTTTGGTGGGGGCAGATAATAACTATGGATTGGTCACTCAGACCTAAATCTGATTTTAAAGGGTGGATCCACGATTTGTTTTATTTTATAACAAAGCACATGACCAATTTTCTACTTTGTATTATACGACCCTACATTTATGTGATGTTACTTTCTTAAAGATATGAGAGGAAAAAAAAACAAAGCTATGTGGAAAAAATGTGTATAAAGGAGATTTTTGTAGCGTCAATTACGGTTGGTTTTATTTTCAATATGATTTATAGAGGGACATGGTGGTATTTAAAGCGTTAGTGCCAAAAAAACATATATAATTAGACATGACTGATTTGTTTAGTGTAGGGCGTGTAGGTACCCAAATGATGCTTGCAAAATTTTCACCTCAAGATTTCACTGCATGCATCATCTTTTATCAAAAAATTTCAATCATTGGATATTACAGAAAACTTACTAACCGTTCGTCGATTTGTACCTTATTAGTGTTCCATATTCGTAGTTCCCAATTACTGTTAGGTGGACGATAATTGAGTGTGTGAACAAGAGGTAGTATTAAGTCAAAATGTGCATGACAACTGATTCACATGAGATAAACGAATAATTAATTAGCTGATTTAAAAACATTCGGAACTTGTACAGTTCATATTAGAATCAGATAACTATACTTACCAGTTACCACCAACCAAACTCTCTGTACTCCTCTTCCCATTTATACTTGCACATTTCAGAGTTTGACGTTATACAAGTAACAAGTTCCCATTTACACAAAATAGACTTTGGCTTTCAAAATTGTAATCTAAATGTTGAAAAACTTCGTTTCAAACAGTGATTGATGATGTAATTACAACTCGTTTTGAGCCACATCATCAATAAGTAGTTTTGTTCCTTTTCGATCTTAGTTTTCAAAGAAAAATTTTCGTTTCTAAAGTCTACCTCTTGTAAAAACAGGGTTTGTCAGAAGTATTCTCATTGATCAACAAAAGAGACGTTCCTTGTACAATAGAAGCGGAAATGAAATAATTTAAAACTTGTCAAAGAATGTAAGGAAAAAGTTCGTAATAAACGAAAAAGAGGCTCATACAACAACCTTAGTGGGGATCGAATTCAGACTTTATACTTAAAAACTTGCGAACCAGTTCAGCATCAAGTGACGAGTATGCTCTGTCCCCGCAATTACAAGTCTTAGAATGATTGATCTTGCATGTTCATTACTAGTGTTTCCCTTGGGATTACAAAAGAGAATGTTTGCTTCTTACAGATTTTATAAGGAAACAAAAACAATCTGAACGAAGGTTAAAGACGATGATGCTCTGCTTCCTCGTCTTGTTCTGTTACAAGCCGCTAATTAAGACAGCCTCTCACATGGGCTTTACTCTGTTTGGGCCAGACAAATTGTTTCAGCCCAACTCGAATCCTAGTTCTATTACCTCTTTAAACCGGCAACGAGTACTAAACCAGATGGAATTGAACCCAAATTCTCACAGCAACAAACTGATCCGCTACAAATAGCTTTGTCTATTTATTTTTTTTTATAGCTTTGTCTATTACCCAATCGCAAAGCATATATATTTACAAGAATCATTAACTTTAAGTCTAAAATGAAAATGCAAAACATGTTTATAGCCTAAACAAGAAAACAAGATTGGCAAGTTACTCATACACACACAAAAAAAAAGTTACTCATACACGGGTTGAATCTCCAAGATAAATAAACTTAAGGGGTTGAATTGAATGTCGAAGATATAGACAGCTAAGCAGTTGAATTAAAAATTAAGGAATTAGTGTCTTATTTAAATTTTTATAATTAAAGAACTAAAATGTTGAAGTTTATCCATTCTCGCCGAGACTCATCGGGACGGGAGCATCTCTTTATAAAAAATTCGAATCTCCACACCTATAATAAAACTCAAGAGTAGATCTCAACCGTTCAATGCTTTATCATCTAAAATCTGACGGTTAATGACCGAGGTACACCTTCTTTCCGTGAATACTAAATACAAGAAGAATTCTAATAGTTTGACGAGTAAAGGACAAGGTTTCTTCAATTTCGGTTAACTTCGTCTTTCTTCTTTCTCCTCAGCCATTGCTCTGAATTCATTTCTCGTCGTTTCTTCTCGATTTCCCGTCAATTCGGATTCCCAAGAGAGTTTTGTCCGCGAGTTCCGCGTGAAAGACATGAAAATGTTGGCGATGGACTCGCGATCTTCTCTCCATCTCCATCGCTCCATGGCTCGCGTTGACCTTTTTGCCGGTGTTCGAATGAAACGATTCCCCACAAGTCCTGTTCCGAATACGCCTCGAATATGTGGAAGTATATTCTGTTGATTCGGCTCTTCTCTACTTGGTACCTCTAGTGATTTGTTTTATCTGAATTTCGAGATCCAATCGGAGCCGTGATACCCGTTAGCGTCTTGTGTAGTCTGTTTTTTCTAGGAATTGTTTGGAATTTATTCGTTTGGATTTCGAAAATTGTCTCTCTTTAATGTTCTAGTGGAATTGTGACTCCTTAGGGTTTGTTTCGACTGTACAACTATTAGGGTTTGTTGTTCATAGGAGAATTGTGGAATTGGGGTTTTTAAAAAAAAAAAAATTGTGAAGTTGTTTGCGTCTGCTGAGTCTCTGAATGGCTGAGAGTAAAGAATTAGGGTTACCAAAGACTGCTATTAGCTTGAAAGAGCAATTGGCGAGAACTACTCTGAGGAATTTGAGGTCACAGGGGCACACGTACATTGAGCTACGTGAGGATGGGAAACGATTTGTATTCTTCTGCACTTTGTGTCTTGCTCCTTGTTACAGTGACGCGATTCTGCTTGGACACTTGAACGGAAACCTTCACAAGGAGAGGTTGTCATGTGCTAGGATCACACTTCTTGGTGAAAATCCGTGGCCTTTCAATGATGGTGTCCTTTTCTTCGACAGTTCAACCGGAGAAGAGGAGAAAACTCTAATCTCTGATGGTGAAGGTGTTACCGGTCCTTTGCACCATTGCAGTGACAATGAAAGATTTGCTATTGTCACGTATGATGAAAACAGAACGTGTGAATCACAGGGAGATAATCAACCTGCTGCAGGCATTGATGATGAACCTAATCACTGTGCAGAGAATCTGGTGATCTCTAATTTGCTTATCAAGGAGAAAACGCTTGATGTGGAAGCTAAATTCATTGGTTTTGGCCGAATAGCTGCTAGATTGTTTGAAACAAAAGGACGCACAACTTGGATTGATAAACTATGGTGCGAGTGGTTAGGAGAGGAGAGTCCTCCGGATGAGGAGAAGGCTACGGTCCCAGAGCATGACTTTGCTATTGTCACATTCTCCTACTTTTACAATTTGGGTAGGCTGGGTTTGCTCGCCGATCCGAGCCGTCTTCTCACACTTAGTCAGTCAGCAGAATCAGGGAACGGCGAGGACAATGGGAGGAAGAGAAAGAAGTCTTTTTCGGATCCAGAGGACACCAGTGAATCTCTGTGTAATCAGTATGACTCTTCTGAGGAGGTTTCTTCAGCTCGTAATTCAAACTCGTCAAGAGCTCTAATAGCTGATTACGATGATCATCTCGTGAACAAAAGAGTCATCAAGAACAAATCGGTAAGACGGGAGCTTAGGAAGCAACAGAGGATATTTTCTGATAGAATATGCGAAGTCTGTAAGCAAAAGATGCTCCCAGGGAAAGATGCGGCAGCAATACTAAACATGAAGACAGGAAAACTTGCGTGCAGCAGCAGGAACCGCCTGGGAGCGTTTCACCTATTTCACGTGTCTTGTGTTGTACACTGGTTTCTCTTCTGTGAGACTGAAATACTTGGGAGCAAGATGGTGAGTGGAAAAGGGAAAAAGAGATGCACAAAGCAGAGTGGCGTGAAGTGGAATGAGTTGGTAGGCGATGTGAGCTGGCAAATATTCTCGGTGTTTTGTCCAGAATGCCAAGGCACTGGCATAAACATTGAAGGGGATGTGATTGAGAGAGACACGTTTCCGCTTTCTCAGGTATGTATGTGATTCACTCACTCACCTAAAGAGCTTTTTTTTTTTGGCTAATGAGTTAAATCTAACATAATGTGATGTGATATAGACATGGAGGTTTGGGGTGAAAGTGAGTGAAGGTCGAAAAGCATGGGTGAAAAATCCGGAAAAGTTGGAGAATTGCTCAACAGGTTTTCATTTTCCGCAGCAGGATGAAGAGTTGGTTAAGGGTCAGGTAATGTTATTGCACCACATATCGATTTTTATTTATTGTTTTGCAATTTGGTTTGGTGGTAATGGGAAAGATCAACTGTGAATGCAGGAGGATAGAGTGCAGAGCATGAAGCTGGTTCGTTTCTACCGAGTGGAGTTGTAGATAATCACTTAAAAAATTATTAGGAAAAAAACTTTCGAATGTTGTAAAAAAATTAAGGATTTACATTAATGTAATTGTTTCAGAAAATTAAGTTTTATGTGTGTGTGAACGAGGCATTCGTTTGGCATTTACAGGTCTCTGAAATCCGCTATTACTTTTGCATTTGTTACTCTTTGATTACTTTTGAGGCCCAATTTTACTCTTTTGTTTGCCCTTTTTTTGACTTGAGATTTAGGATTTGAAAGTTGAAACTGTATGGGGTATGACATACATACCGACAATAAAAAAATCCTTAAAAATGGATCTTTTTAAAACCTACATCGATATAGACAAATAAATTACAACAGTTTTGAAGCTAAAAGATCGATCCCATAAATGAGGGGTTGGTCTCAAGCGGACCCATAATAACTCATCTCAGATAGCTCTATGCTTTCAATGAAACAGCTCAATCCCAATTCATATCACTTTACCATTTTGTTTACGACATTTTTAATGTATTTATGAAAGACCCGTACCAAAGAACAATAATTTTACTAAATAAATATTTCTGCTCCTCCTATCTAACAGTGTCTTATTCGCCGTTATCAATCAAATGTAGGGTCCCTGTTTTATTGAAAAAAAAAAAAAAGATTGTTATCCGACATAAGCAACACCGTTTGCGTCGCATTCGAAAGCCACTATCATCTTTTTGGTGCACAAATCGATTGAGTTGAAGATAAGCCTCCTTTTTATCTATCTTCTCACATCATCACTTATTATTATTATTAGATCCAAATATACAAATGCCAATTGGTGCCGTTTCTTGATCTGGACTTTATTATGTTCTCATCATACAATTTCAGGATTCAACACTCTTACACATACACATATATATATACACTCTTAATTAGACCCATATATATGCTAATATGCATACTCATTTTAATATATTTAGAGGACATTATAATTAGAAGAGAAGTAGACACATAACCATGAAGCAAAGCAGGAACAGGTAGACTCTACTTAGTGACTCCTCCGTCTGCATTGTCCGCCGTCTCAACCGGAGACTCGTGTCACGGTCGTGCCGGTACGGTGACACGTTGCTCGAAGACTCTCCAAATAGTCTCCGGTATACCATTTCGCATACCACACCCATTACAGGATCAGGCATACTATACATGTACCGGTGACTTTCCCCTTCTCCAGAGCGTTGACCAACTCTTCTCAAGTCATAAACCGGTCTGTCCGGTATGTTTGAACCTGACCGGGGAGTTTTCTGTCCCCGGCCGTAAATTGGGACAACCGTAGCGTCGGAGACATCGGATTTGCAGACCGGACATTTTGGTGATTCCTTCTTATCGTATTGATCGACGCGTTGTCTTGAATTGTTGAAGGAATTAGTCCACTTGTATATGCAGGGCCAACAAAACAAGTGGCCACATAAAGTCACGACCGGGTCTCGAACCTGGTCCAAGCATATGTTGCAGTCGAAGTCTCCTCCAGAATCACCCAATGCTGGATTGTCTTCCTCGTTCTCTATCTCCATTTATTGCTGAAACGTACAAGACAACCCCATTCACCTGACTAGTCGTTGGTTATTAAATGAGATTTCACCTAAATAGTATATACTAAAGTTTTAATCCCATTGTTTGACCAAAACAAAAGTTAATCCTAATGAGAGATTAAGCGATGGTTTTTCATTTAAACAAGAAATATCATCACAAAATATGAAGTTCAACAGATCACTACAAACTTAACGAGAATAATCTATCTATACACCAATCATGATCTTGCTTTCAAATATTTTTTTTTCTTGAAATGATAAATTATCACCGGGACCTAAAAACGAAAATTTCAGAGAGAAAAAGAAGATAAAAAAAAATGATAAGGATCTTTAACAAGTTGGAGTTCTGAAGACTTGACCTAATCACTTTCGGTTTAAACGCTTTCCTCTGTTTTCACTTAATTTCAAAGCACGTTATTATTCATATACCATATAAACAAAACAAACAAAAATTAAATAATTAAAGAAACGGACTGGTTAATTAAACAAAGTAGTGATGACAAATGGGAAACTTATCAAATAACATCATCACAAAAGGAGTTGATTCGTATGATCTAAAACTGACATACTACCATCGAAAAGAAACAATATATTTGTGCGTGGTAACTCAAAAACGTTGCAGATCTATTGAGATATATATAAGGAGTGATTATTTGTTTCTGAAAGATAAAAAGAGACGTACTCTATGGAGAGATTGTAAGTACCGATGGATCTCTTCTGACTTTACTGCTAATTAAACTCGTTGGAAACCTTCAGAGAGTTTAATTGCTTTTATGCGACAATGGCCGAAGAACAGAGAAGAGAATTATTTTGGGTTTGGAGAGAGCAGAATGGGTAAGAATAATAGATCGAGGGTGGTGCAGAAGCACGAGAGCTTATATTATACACACAACACACACAATTATTATTTTTATTTAATAAGGTGCAAAATTAAAATCCGGAGAAGTTATTATGATTCTAAAGAAGAAACGTCTACCTAAATAAAAATAAGTAGATAAAGTAACGAAACGTCATTCTGTTATAACACATATCATATATGGATTTTTATACCGGCCCATTAGGCCCATCAGGACATTGTACTTAACCTAGATTCCCTATGTACTCTATATATACATTCTAGTGATTAATAAAGTTTCTAAGTTTTCACAACACATTATCAGCACGATAAGACTCTCTGAGCGAAAAACCCTAATAAATCCGGCCACCACCAAAACCCTAAAAGCAAGTCGAAACTTAAAAGACGCATATCTTCCAAACCGTGAGGAACCAGAAGACGATCTACATATCAAATCGAAGCCCTCAACGAGACGAATCTACTGGTGAAAACCGTTTGTCGATCCAACGTCGGACGCGCCCTCACGCACACTTACAGTACACGACGATCAACCGAAAAAAAAAAAAAACCAGATCCGAGTTTTTCCTTCTTCAACCAGCAGCTTCTCCAGTTTTGGTGATCAATCCTTGGAATTTGTAGCGGCTAACTGAGGTCTATTAGCTCCCAGTTTTATTAGCCTGTCAGAAATCCAAAGGTGGAAAAGCACACCAGCAAATGGAAACCATAGTCGTAGATAGTGGATCCAGCCACACTATCTTAAGAAACAAAAGTTACTTCATAAACCTAACCTATCAAACCGCAAATATTAGCACCATCGCGGGTCCCTCAAACCTTATCGAAGGATATGGCCATGCCTATGTGTTGCTATCAAATGGCACACAACTTGAAATACCAGATGCTCTATATTCTCCTAGTTCGAAGAGAAATCTTCTGAGCTTCAAGGATATAAGACAGAATGGTTTCCACATAGAAACCCAAGGTCAAGGGAACAAAGAATCCCTCCTAGTCACTAAAACCGTAGACGGCCATAAACAAATCCTCGAAACCATACCCGCGCTCTCTACTGGACTTTACCATGCTAAAGTCAGTATGATTGAAGCTAATACCACTCTCAAAGCCCGGTTTACTGATTATACTATTTGGCACGACCGGCTCGGTCATCCCGGTGCAAATATGATGCGTAAACAAACACTTCATTTCCTAGAAAGAATCCAGGGCGATATCTGTGGACCTATACATCCATCTTCCGGACCATTCCGGTACTTCATGGTCCTTATAGACGCATCGACCCGTTGGTCATATGTTTGTCTCTTGTCCTCTCGGAACCAAGCCTTCGCTAGGTTCTTGGCCCAAATCATAAAATTGCGGGCCCATTTCCCTGACTTCCCACTAAAGACTATCCGCCTTGACAATGCTGGTGAATTTACCTCACAAGCGTTTAATGACTACTGTATGGCCATGGGGGTAACCGTGGAACATCCTGTAGCACATGTCCATACTCAAAATGGATTGGCTGAATCATTCATTAAACGCATTCAATGGATAGCCCGACCATTACTCATGAGATCAAAGCTCCCGGCCTCAGCATGGGGACATGCAGTATTACATGCTGCTGAACTCATACGCATCCGGCCATCTAGTGAACACAAATATTCCCTATCCCAACTACTCTCGGGTCATGAGCCAGACATCTCCCATCTTAAAACATTTGGGTGTTCAGTATATGTACCCATTGCTCCACCACATCGAACCAAAATGGGACCTCAAAGAAGGATGGGAATATATGTTGGTTTTGACTCTCCCACCATCATAAGATATCTCGAGCCAACCACTGGAGATCTCTTCAAGGCCAGATATGCGGATTGCCAATTCGATGAATCGGTATATCCCTCTTTAGGTGGTGAGACAAACAAGCTGGTCAAAGATCTTTCATGGAATCAAACATCATTAAATTGGCAAGATCCTCGGACTCTAGAATGTGATTCAGAGATCCAAAAGATTATTCATTATCAAAAGCTAGCTAATCAATTGCCAGATTCCTTTGCTGACCCGACCAAAGTAACCAAATCGTACATCCCAGCTTGTAATGCACCAGTACGAATAGCTGTCCCAACGGGACAGACCCAAGTTGCTACAGAGTCTGCACCACGTCTCAAACGGGGCAGACCTCTCGGTTCCAAAGATAAGAATCCCCAGAAATCAAAGAAAGGTGCAATAACCGAAACCGGGATTCCTGCAATATCAGACATAGCCGCGGCTGAGACTCAATCTAATGAACCCTCAATGGAAGTTCGGGACGCCGAATCTCCAGGTTCAGAAGATAACAATGAGATCTCCATCAATTACAATATGTCCGGAATACAATGGAATCGAAAAGAAGTCGACTTAAATGCACTCTTTGCATACAAAGTAGCACTTGATGTTGCGCTCACGCAAGAGGATCTAGAACCCACGTCAATAACACAGTGTACACATCGAACAGATTGGCTAAAATGGAAAGAAGCCATAAACGTGGAGTTAAAGAGTCTCAAACTCAGAAACGTGTTCGGTCCGATCATCCAGACCCCATCACACATCAAGCCAGTGGGCCACAAATGGGTCTTTGTGCGCAAAAGGAACGAACTCGGTGAAGTCGTTCGATACAAAGCACGGCTTGTAGCACAAGGATTCTCACAGAGACCCGGAATCGATTATGAGGAGACTTATTCTCCAGTGGTGGATGCAACAACATTCCGATTCCTCATAAGTCTGGCCATAAGAGAAAATCTTGATCTGCGGTTAATGGATGTTGTAACCGCATATCTCTATGGGCCCCTGGACAACGAAATATATATGAGACTCCCAGATGGCATTGAACTAAAAGACAAAAATGCATCTCGAGATCAATACTGCATCAGGCTGAACAAATCCTTGTATGGACTGAAACAAAGTGGGCGTATGTGGTACAACCGCCTCAGCGATTACCTCATCAAAGAAGGCTACAAAAATGACCCCATCAGTCCATGCATCTTCATCAAGAAGTACTCAAACAAAGGATTTGTAATCATAGCAGTATACGTGGATGATCTAAACATCCTCGGAACATCTGGTGAGATCTCCCAAACAGTCGACTGCTTAAAAGCAGAATTCGAAATGAAAGACCTAGGCAAAACAAAGTACTGTTTGGGATTACAACTTGAGTACATCAAAGAAGGAATCCTTGTGCATCAATCGGCTTATATCGAAAAGGTACTCAAGCGATTTAATATGGACCAAGCTCACCCATTGACCAGCCCAATGGTAGTTAGAAGCTTAAGTGATGACCCTCTTGGTCCCAAAAAGGATGATGAAGAAATCCTTGGTCCTGAAAAGCCATACCTCAGTGCTGTAGGAGCGTTAATGTACCTGGCTAGTCACACTAGACCAGACATATGTTTCGCCGTGAACCTCCTCGCTCGATATAGTTCATCTCCAACTCAGAGGCACTGGAACGGTATAAAACATCTCCTAAGATACCTTCGAGGTACTCAAGACTTAGAACTCTTCTATACTAACCAAAATAAAGATGGGTTAGTCGGCTTCGCCGATGCAGGATATCTATCAGATCTGCACACTGCCAAGTCTCAAACTGGCTACGTTTTTACGCATGGAGGAACAGCCATCTCTTGGAGATCAATGAAGCAGACACTCACTGCCACTTCATCAAACCATGCTGAAATCCTAGCCATTCATGAGGTTAGTAGGGAATGCGTCTGGCTGCGCTCCATGACTCAGCACATCCGCAGAGATTGTGGTATGGACGAAGACACACAGCCCACGGTGATGTATGAAGACAACGCGGCATGCATAGCTCAGCTCAAGGAAGGATATATCAAAGGAGATCGGACGAAGCACATTCTACCGAAGTTCTTCTCAACCTCAGACTGGCAGAAGGACGGCACTCTCAGCGTTCAGCAGGTCCGATCCAGTGAGAATTCAGCTGACCTCTTCACCAAATCATTGCCTACTTCAACACACCGGAAGCTTGTCAAACAGATAGGAATGTATAGACTTAGAGATCTGCAGTGATGCTACAATCAGGGGGAGTAATGCGTGTTGTACTCTTTTTCCTTCACCATGGTTTTGTCCCACTGGGTTTTTCCTGGTAAGGTTTTAATGAGGCAACATTCCCCAGCGCATTATCGAGATCCCGATTGAGTAGCTGACCCGGTTCACTCGTCCAAGGGGGAGTGTTATAACACATATCATATATGGACTCTTATACCGGCCCATTAGGCCCATCAGAGCATTGTACTTAACCTAGATTCCCTATGTACTCTATATATACATTCCAGTGATTAATAAAATTTCTAAGTTTTCACAACACATTCTTCTTTTTTGAGCTATTTATTTTTTTTCTTTTTTCTTTTACTTCCTAAGCCTCTTTATTTAATTTATGAAAAGGTTAGCAAGTGATCAGCATCGTTTTAAAAAAGTAAACAAGGTAATATTGTACTATAAAACATTTTTTTGTCAAGTAATATAAAACATTTTTATTCATAACTGAAAAGTAATATTTACAGAACAAATAAAGATCCAGTTGATAGAACTACTATGCTGACAACCAAAAAAAATCAGAAATTGGAAATGCCGCATGACCTTATAGGAAAAATAATATTATAAAATATTATTAGAAATTGCAAAAATTCCCCCATAACTTTATTATCCCTATATCATCTTCATAAGATAAGAATTTGGCTCTGAAAAATAAGTAAAGATAAGTAAAGTTGGCAGCTTCTGTTTCTGGCAACACCATAGATTCTCCCCAAGTTTGATGACGTGTCACTCCATGGCTGCACCGTTACGCCTTTATTGTCCCTTTATACAAAAAATCCTGGTAATTGTGTTTTTTCCATTTTCATTAAACTTATTTGAAATTATTTGAACTTATTTGAAATTATTAGGTGTGCTGAGTGAATAACAGTGGCAGTTTGGTAAGTTGCTTAAGTAAAATCGAAGAATAATATCCCCAAAAAGGGTTTTCATTAAAGCCTTAATTAAAGGCCTTATCAACCAAGAGTCATATACAATAGTTTAAAATACAAAGCTATGTAATTAGGTTACACGTCACGGAAGCAAAGAGCCATAGTGTATTTAATTTCAAAAATAGTAATCCACTCCTTCAAATAATAAAAACAGTGCCTTTAATTCGTATTTGTTGTGTCGTCGCTATTATGTCTGAATCTGATGATGGAAAACAAGGTTTTAGACTATTCATGGTCGTTCGAACAAACAGAAAAGATTATCTATGGTCGAATCTGCGATAAAAGACAATTATGTGGAACCAATTGGATTTATAAAGGGAGAAAAAACTTTAAAAAATCAATCTCCTTTCTTTTATAAATTAAATGAACAGTTTAAATTTTAGATTTATACGACTATAGAAATATACAACTGCATTTTTCTGTTAATATACAACTGCATTTGCATGCTATATTTGTTGAAAACCTATCGAAATCAACGTCATTCCTAATAGTTCAAATTAAATGAACTTTTCAATGTTACAAGTTAGGCAATCGTTAAAAATTTAAAATTTAAAATTGAAAGCCGAATCGATTGTGCACGACAATTTTCACAATATAAATCTCGTTGAAAAGTGGCAGCTGGAAATATGGAAGTTACATTAAAAAATGGTATACCAAAAAATGCAAAATATTTTGTTGTGTTTCAGCACGTTCTCAATTCTCATAGACTTTTTATTTAAAAAAAAAAAATCTTTCAAATCATCATCAAGTAGATGGCAAGCTAAGTTCTCACTAGACATGTGTTCGACTGCTTAACTCTGATGGATCAAAGTAACCCATTTACCTCAATATTATCAGGACGAACTCGTGAAAATGAGTCGGTGGGCACTCAAAAGAAGTCGTGCACATAAGTAACTGAAACTTACTTCACTAAATCGTTCATTACACACACAAAGTTGCGTGGTCTAAATTAAAATGAAATCAAGATACTTAACAGTGATGCGAATTGGTTGTGCTGTTTTAATACGCCTTTAATAATAACTGGTTAACGTTATGTTATGTCTTTTTTTAAGCCTCTTTGAATCAATAAATTGCTATTTCGTAACGAGTTTATCAATTCCATACTTCTTACATAAAGAATAAACTTTTTCAAGAAAGAGGTCCATGCATCCATCATCTCTAACTATGTTGGGGTTTCGTATAATCTAATTCGAAATAGCTTCGCGATAACATTCACTATATTTTGGTCATTTCTTTGGAAGGATATGGTTGAATTCTCTATGATTTAGTCACTCCAATCATTCTAATGCACATAGATTTAGTCAAACTCACATTTACAATAACTGCACGTTGACTTTGATTGGAGTGATTACTTACAAGTTCCAAATAGAACGTAATGGCATTGCCATGTAATTTTATGTCTCTGAGAAAGTGATGTTGCATTTTGTTAGGATATTATATTCACCAAAATCTTCTTTTTAATATTATCCTAATTCCTAACATACTATATTTGTCGTCACGAATATTATCCTAAAGACTATTCAAGTATAATGTCTCTGACGAAGATTATCAACATTTTTTTTTGGTCATCCTATATTGAATTTGCATAAAAAGATTATTAGAGTGGGATGTCAAAAAGTATAATACCAGTGTCAAACGCACACATAAATAAAACAAAGGTCTAGGGGAAACGTAAACTGATACAAAAGATTTTGATAATAGAAACACAATTGAAAACAATCCAAAAAACCAAACCATTCTCTCAAAAGAGATCAAAAAGACAAATTTTATATACCATTAATCATTTCCTGTGTCAAACTACACAATGAAAATAATAAATTTTAATCCCACATAAATTAGTTAATCAGACGGACCATATATCACCAAATTACAGTATTTTCTTGATATTTTGCACCAGTAATTAGAATTGTTTGGATCTAATCGTAAAAAAAACCAGCTAATTCGATGGATATATCCGAAATTTAAATAGTGTGACACGAACCTCTCGAGAAACACTCAACGGATTCAGGCATCAGCCAACGATTTATCATATAATTCGTTTAATAAAAAAAAAAACAATAATAGTTGTAACTAGTATAGTAGTATGTATATAAATAATATTTTGAAAACGCATATATAATATTATCTCTATACATGTTCGTGATAATGTTTTCAAATTTTTCCATTCGAAATTATTGGAGCAAGTTGCCTCAACGATTCGGATAACTGAGCCAGGAAATGGGCGTTTCCCAATTGATTATGGATATTAAGCAGTGGTTGTTGAACCAAAATTAATATATTCATTTTTTTCTAGTATAAAGCTTTAATTGGTAGATTTGATGGTTTTTCTCGAACGATTAAAATAGTAAATAGTTAATTTGTTTTGGAATGTCACTGATATTGTTTCTTCTACTAAGCTATCCGGTACATCCGCAGCATTTTCCTCTCCTCCTATAACTCCAAGACACGATTTTTTTTTCTTAACAAACAACCTTTAGAATATCAAATGTGACAAAGACATATTCAAAGAAGGAGGAGGAAAAAGAAGCATGGAGATTTCTCCTCATTGTTTGGTTTCTCTTCTTCCAATCCTCCTTTTGTCTGGATTCGCCTCGTCTCTCCACATCTCTCGTAATTTACAATAATTTAAAATTTATTTCGTGTTCAAAAATTGATTAAAATTCCTTAAAAAAGATTCAATGTTTTTTTTTTTCACTCATTTGAATTTATATGTGCAGTTGATGAAATTGAGTCACACCCAGCAACAAGCCGAGCTCTTCTTCAGGCAAAGACACGTAAGAAATATGCTTTCCCAAATTTGAATCATTAATCGTAATAAGAGCTCATGCATGCTACACTGATGATTAGCTAATCTAAATTCGAATTATATAATGATCAAGATTCAATGTTTTTTTTTGGCTAATAATAATATAATTTTTTTTTAATAATAATATAATTAATAATAACAACAGCATGCAAAGAAGATTTTGCGAGCAAGAATTACACAATCATAACGAGTAGATGCAAAGGACCAAATTATCCAGCGAAGGTATGTTGCTCGGCCTTCAAGGAATTTGCTTGCCCATTCGCGGAAGCTCTTAACGACGAAAAGACAGAATGTGCCTCCACGATGTTCAGCTACATCAATATCTACGGTCGTTATCCTCCCGGAATATTCGCTAACATGTGCAAAGAAGGCAAGGAAGGACTCGACTGCACCGACGTCACTGTCGCATCAGCTTCTGATGCATCGGCCCCTCTTGTTTCCACACACGCATTGCTAACCACCATATTCTTGGTTTTTCTCTTATAAAGACTTATATATGTTACGATTACAATATGATTTATATAACCACGTTCCGTTTTGTTAGTTTGTTCTATGTTGTGTGAGCCATTAATTCTTTCCTCCAAAAATCATAGATGTAAATTATTAGATTTTTGTTTAGGCTCTCGTGAACTATTTCTTATTTTTTTGTCAATAACATTCGTTATGCGGGTTTGAACCTAGATTGTGTCACATCAACATCATTAGTACGAACTATTAAGCTTGGGGAAAATTTCTTTACGCATCACAAAACTAGCATTTATAACATGTTGTGTAGATCATGATAACATTTTGGTAAGTAATGGGCTGAGTTCATCTTCAAGGCCTCATAGGGTCAGTCAAATATCTAGGAAGACAGTTAGAAAGAAAATGAAAAAAAGAACATGAATCTCGTAAAACATACATGCCTTTTGGTGGTGTATAAAAGGTTTCAAAAGTGTTACACTTTAATCCAAAGCTACTATAGTGAGGTGGAAATAGAAAAACCGAAACTTTTTTTTAGACATCACCGGAAACTTTAAAATCAGTAATTTTGTTGTTGTTGATCAAATGGCTAAACAATAGAAAATATTGCAAATCGGAAAATGCAAGGTTATCGGTGAGCAGTAACAAGCGTCTCGATGAATCTTAACCCATCAAACCTTGGAGCAAACTTTTCATCTCCTTCATCTTCCGAACCATTTTTCTTTCTCTGTTTTTCCTTTGAATCCTAATCAAATTCAGTCACAAATAATATATTAATTCCTAACGCATCCGAATCCAAAAAATTATCTCCTCTCGAACATGGGAGTTTGATAAATTTGACAATTTTGATTATAGCAAGTTTATATTGTGCAATAGATCTTGTGTGAGTCCCCCAAACAGAGCTAAAACAGAGGAACTTAATGTAATTGAGAAACTCAAAAAAAAAAAGATTGCTTCTTCTTTTTTTTTTTGACCTACCTGACGAGAAAGATTGGATTCCGACAAAGAGAATGAGACGGAGGTGTTGGTGGCGGCGGTGGCGGTGACTGCGGTGGCGGAAGCGGCGGCAGAGATGGAGGCTGCGAGGATTCCAGATTTCTTCATGTCAGTCTGACTCTTCAAATTTCCCAAATTCGTGGACTCTTTTTTTTTTTTCCTCTTTCAACGGAAAATCTGAAACCGTAGGCAGATGAAGAGAAAATGTGGGAAAATTGAGGTGTTTGCTTCGATAATGGACGGCTTATATACGCAACGGGAAAAGTTAAATTATGCTATTTGACAATTTAATGACTCTCTATAATACATTCACTTTTTTACCCTTTCTCCAAAGTGTCTTAAACTTGTTAAACTACTGTGTTATATACAGTTAGGATAATTTGGTTTCATAGAGAGATGCAAATGAATAACTGTTGTTTTGTTAAAATGATTTATTTTCTTGACGAATTTGGACGAGTGCAAAAAAAGAGGGTTAATACTTAATATGGTAAAAAAATAAATGGACTTTGAACCTCGAAGTTAGAACCACACAAAGAGGTACATGATTGGTTGATCTTTTAAATGAAAATGGGTCCATCATTGGTTGGTAAGCCATCCACGTGTCCGGACAATGTTGAAACTGTGCGTTGATGTTTTTGAAAATGTAAAGTCAGCTTCTAAATTTGGACATTTATACCCCTCTTCTTTTCCATTATTACTGTTGGTATGTTATGAACTTATGATCATAAGATAAGGTCGAAACACTAATGACGGGGAACAATGGTATTGAACAAGTGGATCTGATTTTTTTTTTCTTTTTTTGAGAAAGTTTCGGATGCAAACTGATGTAAACTGATTTGTGGATACAACCTTGACAAATCCAACTCGTAGATTATTAGCCTCAACTCCATTTCTGGTGAGATTTCTCTACGTCAAAAATAATTGTTAACACATTTATTATTTGATAAAGACAAGATAATCTCGTAAAAAATTCGAGTATTCACATCAATATATACTACTAATTATGTTCGGTCATCCTAGTTCTTATATATGTCATGGTAAACGGACATAATCGTATAAACTAAAGCATCTTATGGTGACGTGTTAAGATCCCAGTTAGTTGTTAATATATAGATTAAAGTTTTGATAAAAAAATGTATGGATGCAAATGAAAGCAGAAACTTTGCGGCTAGTTTCTTTATGGGTTTATAATACCAAAATTACTTTTGGAGGGCTTTATATCGTTTGCACATTATCATAATAATAGTGTCCACATATCTTTCCCTTTTCACCGGCCAAAACTGATTCGGTCCATATCTGTATCTTAACGTGAATCATTGTTCATGTCATGTCCCAATCCAAGACGCCAACAAATTGTAAAACGGCATCGTTTTCCATGATAAAAGGTTGTGAATGTCTATAGTCATCAAGTCAAAGGCTATAAATAACAAACCCAAACAAACGAGGGAAAATCAAAATAATCAATAACACTGGGGATCAAGATACAAATATTAATACAGAAATAAGAGAAAAGTCGGTTTGGCTGTTTCCTCTCTTCTTCATCCTTATCTCAAGTCTGAACTAAAACTTCCATTTTTTTCTTCACTTAACATTTTGGAATTAAAGAAAATAGAAAAAGGAGAAAGAAAACGTTTTTGTCCTGCTTCTTCTGCTTGCGTTTTCTCAAAGGTTTGAAGAGGACGAGAACCAGCTTTGCTTTCCTCACAAGACTATTCTAAGCGATTTCCTTTTTGGGTTTTTTATACAAATCGATTTCAGTCTTCGGATCAATGGCGTCTGGATCGTCGGGTCGGGTCAACTCGGGATCTAAGGGTTTCGATTTTGGGTCCGATGATATCCTCTGCTCTTACGATGACTACACCAACCAGGACTCGGCTAATGGTACTAACTCCGATCCTGCGATCGGTGCTACCAACGCAAATAAGGTGAACACAGATTTCACCTTCCGTCTGTTTTTAAGTCTCCACTTTGCTCGATCGACGATTTGTTTTGATTTTTGGGAAAATTAGGGTTTCGATTTGGGAAATTGATGTGATTACGATTATATGCTGGAATATTGTGATTTGGGTGCTCAAACAATGACAAAACCTTCCGATCATTCGCGTGATCGTGTACTTGATTGATATATTCTTCTCAGTGACAGTTTCTGGGAGTCAATATCGAACATCTTTTAGCTAATTCTGCTAGTTTCCTCGTTTCTGTTTCTATTAACAGTTTTCATTTCTTCGAGGTGATAATTGGCATTTACCCAGAAAAAAGATCAAGCTTTTTTAGTTCATTTAGTTTATGAATCTGAAGTAGATGATACGCGTATTTGGTTAATGGGGTTAATGATGCTTTTGTTTGCACTTAAACCTACGATTAAAACCTATGCACATTTGTAGTCCTTGTATTTTTATATAGGTTGTGAATTGTGAGGAACTATGTTTTGTCGAAACGGCTTGGCGATGAATCTAATAACACTTGGAGTCTTTTAATCAGAATAAGGAGAGCTAATTCCGATATTGTTCAGCTGTAACTGTCTCGCTTATATGTTGAAAGAAAATTTCATTCAGCTGATCATGATACTGAGCTAGTCCTGTTTATCGTTTCATTCTGCATGCAGGAATTCCACAAGACCAGGATGGCAAGGTCTTCGGTTTTCCCTACAAGCTCCTACAGCCCACCTGAGGACTCTCTGAGCCAAGACCTTACTGCCACTGTCGAAAGAACCATGAAGAAGTACGCAGATAACATGATGCGCTTTCTTGAAGGCATCAGCTCACGCTTGTCCCAGCTAGAACTGTACTGCTACAACCTTGATAAGACAATTGGAGAAATGAGATCGGATTTGACTCGTGAACACGAGGAGGCTGATGTGAAGCTTAGATCCATGGACAAACATCTTCAAGAGGTGTGTTATGCGAGTAGTTTTTGTCATTTGTTCTTTTGTAAAACTCTGATCTGCAATGGATGTTAAGACGATGTGTATGTTCTGGTGTAGGTGCATAGGTCAGTCCAGATTCTCAGAGACAAACAAGAGCTAGCTGATACTCAGAAAGAGCTAGCGAGGCTTCAACTTGGCAAGAAAGATTCATCTTCCTCGTCTCATTCTCAACATGGTGAGGAGCGGGTCGCAACTCCTGTTCCAGAGCCTAAGAAGAGTGAGAACACCTCAGATGCACACAACCAGCAGCTTGCACTTGCTTTGCCTCACCAAATGGCACCACATCCTCCAGCGCAGCCACAGCCGCAGCCGCAGCCGCAGCAACATGTCATACAACCACAGCAGCAGTATTACATGCCTCCAACTACACAGCTTCAAAACACACCAGCACCAGCGGCCGCTCCTGCTCCACCATCACAACCTCAAGCACCACCAGCGCAGGGTCAGTTCATGCCCCCACCTCCTGCTCCATCTCACCCAAGCTCTGCCCAAACTCAGTCATTCCCTCAGTACCAACAAAACTGGCCTCCCCAGCCACAGGCCAGACCACAGTCTAGTGGAGCCTACCCAACATACTCACCTGCACCACCAAGCAGCCAATCCCCAGTAGAACCGTTGCCTAGCAGCATGCAGATGCAACAACCATACGCTGGATCTCCTCAACAGTCAATTCAAGCTTACGGATACGGTGCACCACCACACGCTCCGCAGCAGACAAAGATGTCTTATAGCCCGCAGACAGGCGACGGGTATCTACCCTCAGGGCCTCCTCCATCCGGGTATGCCAGTGCCATGTATGAAGGTGGGCGGATGCAATACCCACCAGCTCAGCCGCAGCAGCAGCAGCAGCAGGGGCATTACATGCAAGGTCCACAAGGTGGTGGGTACGCTCCCCAGCAGCACCAGGCAGGAGGCGGTAACAGTGGGACACCACCAGTCTTGAGATCAAAATACGGTGAACTGATAGAGAAGCTAGTGAGCATGGGTTTCAGAGGAGACCATGTAATGGCTGTGATTCAGCGGATGGAAGAGAGTGGTCAACCCATCGACTTTAACGCACTCCTTGACAGATTGAGTGTGCCTTCCTCAGGAGGGCCTCCCAGAGGATGGTGAAGCCATGTCACATAGCTCCTCTCAATTTGTATGCTTTAACAATAAAAAACTCTGCTTTCTGCTTGCGTGTCAGTCTATAGGCCCTAGTTTTATTGGGCCCAATAGATTGGGTCTTATGTGTATTGTTGTGGGACTCAATTTATGTTTACTTTAAAAGGCTATTATATTTGTGTTTTCTCTTTCAGTGTTCCTCTTGAACCAAATCTTTTTCTTGAAAGTTGAAACTGCATTTCTTTTGCTCAGTTTGTTACTTTGTATTGGACCGTATTTTTGTTTTATATCGAATCGTGTTTATAAAAAATGCCAAGCTTTTAATTTTAAATGTAAGATTATATTGAAATTAGTTTTCTGTTGTATTTGTTTGATTTTACTTTTTAATGTAAAAGTTCAGTACTTAATTTGAAAAATGTCACAAATAGAAGCCCCGCGTAAAAATAAGGGGGCGCGCGTGTATCAGCACCGAACAAACACACAAATCCTGTGAGATGTGTTCAAACCAAAATAAATTGAAAAAAATTGCGGGCAATCGAAACTAAAGAGGCGCCAAAGTTTTTATTTCAAGCAGCGCGGCAGAGTCTCGCGCCAATAATCTCACCCGCCAAAATCTCCTTCATATAATCCCTATATCCCCAATCTCCATCACTCATCCTCCATTTCTCTCTCTCTCTCCCTCTCTGAAATTACACAATGATGACGCCGGTGAAGAAACATTTTGCCATTAGGCCGGCGGAGTTCTACGGGAACGGGCTTCCCCGACCTCGTTACTTCGATAGCCCTCAGTTCAACTCTCACCGCGTTGATCCGCCGCTTTCTGTGCTTGATCCGCTTCTCTCATGGGCGAGAGATGCTCACTGGTCCATGGGTGGTCTCAACTTCACGCGCCTCCGTCTCCAGGGCCGAATCGAAGGAAATGTCAACAAGCTCCGTGCCCAGCTTGAGAAATCTAGCCCTGTGAAACTCGAATCTGGAAGTTCCGAGAAGAAGAAGACGAAGAGATCTGGTTACGACTCTCCCCCTGCGACTCCGATTGCGGTGAAACGAAGGAAGTTCTTAGATCTGAACGATGATGATGATGGCGAAGAGGTTGGATCGGAAGATGAAGGTGTGGCTAGAATCAGGAGAAAACTCTCTGATGATTTTGATAGAGTGGCTGTAGAGAGCAAGACCAAAGTGGTTAAATCCAGCCAAAAATCAATCGAATCGGAATTAGGGAAGAGATCGAAGGAGAAGAAGACCCAAAAGGTTGAGGAGACGAGCTCAACGAGGACATCTCCAAGATTGGCTAAGCGTAGATCGAGTTAGTTTTCATTTAGCTTCGTCAAAAATCTCTCTCTGTAGGGTTTAAACTTAATGGTATAGTTCATGAAAATGCAATTTAGTTTTTGGATCTCTCTTGAAGAGATAACAGATTGTGTGCTTATAAATATGAATTTCTCTGGTTTTTCTTTCAATTTATCATATGAATTTCTCTATTATCTCGAACTTGGTAACCAGAATACATCAATCTATAGAGAGTTTACCAAAATTAGAATCAGATTTCACTGTATAAGAAAAAAACAGTGTACATATGATTCTCTCAATGTCTGTGAGAACAAAGTTTTTTCAACTTATGTTCCTTAAGACGTCCTGTGACTCGACCCAATCTGCAAGATTGCTCGATCATCAATCTGTACATGGAATCTTGTTCATGTGGAACAATCCCAAATTCATCATTAAAACCTTCCATGCCTTCCATGAATAGCTGCCACACCAGTGTGCCTGCACCTGACTTCCTTCGCTTTGCTGATTTGTAAACCACATCGAAGATGATTCTGTAGAACCGTTCTCGCTGCGATGGCTCGTAGTCCTTGTTCAGGTTCGAGAGCCCAAACTCTGTGAACAGAACTGGCTTCTTCAGTTCCTTCATCCCATCTTCAACGTGAGATTGCATCCATTTCACCACAAACTTTAGCTTATCTTCGAAGCTCTGATCATGAAACCTGTCCATACGTAGCCAAATCAGCTACCAAGTTTCAATCTTTCAAAGAGCTCAGGGCAATTAAATCTTCAACGTACATACCAGTGATCAGGGTAGATATGAACGGATGCGAAATCAATGTTTGAGGAATTAGAGTTTCGAACAAAGTCGGTTCCAAGCTCAGAAGGCCACTGTTCTGGATTAACTGTCAGGCGTTTCGGGCTCTTGGGACCATAGAAGCCTTCCAGGCCAACTGTGAGGAGATGCTTGTCATCAATTGACTTTATGAAGCCTGTCATTTCGTCTATCCATTCCTGTGATTCCGCAAGAAACGTATTGATATTTTGCTGAATAAGAAACAACCTAAAACGATTCAAAAGTGAAAAGTGAAATGGAGGACTGACTTGGAGGGTGTCGCCAGAGACATCAGATGAGCATCTAGGCTCGTTTATCAACTCCCAAGCGAAAATCGTAGGGTCGTTTCTATACTCTATTCCAGTCACTGAGTTCTTGCGGGTGAGCAGAGCCTGCAAGTTTAAGAAACAGAATCCCATCTTTACTCTTTCGCTCACTCAATGATTTATGTTCAATCATATTGGCAAGTAGATAAGACCATTACCGTGAGATAGTTCTTGAAGTATTTGCGGATAGATGGGTCAAAGAAGAAGGAATCATTGGAGGAGCTGAGGCCAACACCTTCTTGCCACGCCCATTTCACATACTGTGACTTCCCTCCGTACGCTTGCAAGTTGTTCACTAAGCTAAGAAGCAATCTAACATCATGCTTCCTTGCCTCTGCGATTACATGATCCAAGGCCTGCACAAGCATTATACAAATTCCATTAAACAAATATCCAGAGAAATGGATATTCCATTTCTTATCATCTTCGTTGGAAGTAAGTCAGTGATCAAATCAACAACAGAGTGAAACGAAAGAAAAGCCTAGTAACAGCTTCTAGCACCTCATAAACTAAATGTGTCGTAAGTTTTCAAACGAAGCTACTAAACTTATCATTTGTTAAAGTCTTCCAAAGCCATGTAACAAAATGTACCTGGAAGACTCGCTCATCGAAATGGCCAGGAGAGATCTGGAGAGCATTGTAGCCACCGTCATTGAAGGCCCAAGTTCTACAAACAGTGAGACCCATTTTGGCTCCAGCTTCAAGCATTTCACTCACTCGGTATCTACTGTGTTCATTCACTGCATGGTCCATGAACCAATACGAGTTCCACCCATTTACATACAAAGCCTTACCATCCACCACGAATTGAGTTCCGTTCCTTTTCACAAACCCTAACTCGGTTTTCGCTTTGTGATATAGCCACAAATCTCGAAATGAGAAATAGATGAAAGCTGCACATATCAGGAAGCCTAGAATTGGTAGCACTGCCCCGTTCCTTGCCGGAGCCATATACAGCAATTTCTACCCAGAATTGGAGAAACAGAGACCTTGTCGGTAGCACCCAGAAGAAAAAGCTTGTCTGTGTTCGGTGAATGTCTCTGAAAATCCAAACTTTTTATGAAACCCAAACGGAAAAATTATCCCTTTATACCAAAGATAACAAGATTTGAAATAAGCGCTCCCATTTACGGCTTTAAGCAAAATGGAGATGCAAACTAGCAGAAAAATGTGAGCTTGATGAAGAATTGAAAAATTGAATAACCCAACAAACACAGATCTATGTGTTTTTGTATTTACATATAATATATATATATATATATATATGTGCTTTCCAGAAACCTGATGACAAAAATAAAAATTAAATAAAAAGGAGAAGAAATACGGATCTTAGACCCAAATTTTTCTTTTTTTTGCTGTAATATAATTTTCTCTCTTAAAAAGAAAAAAGCTTCTCGGCTTCAAACAGCCTATAGCCATTTTATAATAATGCTGATGTTTGTAAATGGCTGAAGAGAAAATCACAGAACTTGACCAAAAAGAAAGAAGAAAGAGCACATAACTTAATCAGCAATAAGACATCAAATTAGAAAAGACGAATATGTTGTTGAAAACTTTTAATGATGAAATTTTAATTTTAATAAAAAAGACAGAAAAAAGCCAAATGCTTTGGAGTGTCATCACATTCAGATATTTGAGAATGTTCATTGTTCATCAATCATGTGATTCAAAATAATGAATTGTGAATCCCCACAACACACAACCTTTGATTTCTCACGTTTGAAGTTAAGAACGTTTTCAAGATAATTTCTTACTCTTAATAATAATTCATGTAGAAATCCAAAAGTCAACTCTGAAAATACATAAAATAGTTACATTTTACATCGAAAGTATTTAGTTTTTTGCATATACTCAACATTCAGTAACATATTTTTTTATATGTAAATGTTGAGAATCACTCGTTTAGGTGTTGTCCACGTTGTAGCATAGATAGCATGACAATCACATTTGTGGAAAGATTTTTTTTTTTATCTTTGTAGTTTAGCAACAAATAAATAAATTTTAATGATCAAATGTGTGAACCTGTTTGGCTGTTCATCACAAACCACAACCCTCTTCGGCTTTGTATTTTTTAATGTTTTATTGACTAATTGGTAGTTAAATATACAAAACGAAATCAGCTAGAATTTGGTAATATGTTTTTCTCTCCATGTTGTTGCCGACATCTATGGTACTATATAGATATATAAAATAATACAAAACTTACAGGTATAGTATATAATAATTAAAAGACAAGAGTAAAATACTTAATGTTGTCGGCTACAATTTTTTTTTCTTTTTTCCTTTTTAATGCCTGAAGAATCATTGATAACACATAGTTCTGTGACTGTAATTGCAAGTGATGGAAGTGCAAAGTTTGTACATTAGTCATCTAACATCTTGCAGTTAGACTAGGAGATAAAAGCTGAATAACTGTTAATTTTTTTTTTAGTCTCAACAACCTCAATCCCACTTGTTTCATCTGCAGTTATCTTTCATTGCATTTAGAAAAAAAGAAAAAAAAAAAGCTAATGTATGGATACAAAGAAAAAATAAAAGTCTCAACAACCTCAATCCCAATTGATTGCCACCCTCCTCCTCTTGACGCCTCCAAATTTTCCCTTCATTACAAGGATTTTGGCCGACAATCGGAAACATTTTGGTGTGTTTGTCGTAGAAGAGAGAAAAAACTTCCGATTGTATCCAGCTACAGATTGAGTGTATTTGTCCATAAGTTTTAGCTCAACCACATGTATGTATCAATGATGTAGCTTGGTGTTGGAGCAGTTTTCCCAATCTTTCCGTAAGTGGCAGCCAGAAATGGGATATCGGTTTTGACGATATTGTGTCCAACCCAAATATTTCTATTCAAAACATTGTACATTTTGTCTGAAACATTTTCAAATGTCTTTGTATCTTCAAGTCTTTGTATCTTCAAGTTTCACGGCGTGTAATTCCGTGATGATTTCTAACTCTAGAAAGCACTTTCTCGTTCAATTTGACACACCATTCCCATTTATCAACCTCATACATCGTCTTTGGAGACACTTCAATGACTCTAAATTTGAGGATTTTTTTTTGGAGCTAACCACTGCTAATTTTGGGTTTGATAAATATATATATATATATAAAGCAAAATAACACGCAGAGAGGCCAATTATTCTTCTTAATAATGATGTACAACCACCAACCAATGAGAGTATGAGACTGAATAATAATTTAAGACAATGTAAACGAAACTAAAGTGAATATACTACTCTTTCCGTTTCACAAAGAATATCGTTTTAAGGTTTTATTTTTGTTTCACAAAGAGTGTCGTTTTATATTTTCAATGCAAAATTTTAAACAATATTCTAGTTTTAACTCTATTAATTTAATATATTTATTAGAGAAAAACAAATTATTTAATGTCTTAATAAATGACAAAGTTGTACTTTTAATAATTTTATTAATATGTGTGAAAAATGTCAGAATGACACTCTTTGTGAAACAGATGGAGTATAAATGATGTATGAGAGTTATATTCACCATGGATCGAGAGCATGGGGAAATGTTTGAACATGTAGATTTTTTTGTCACATATGGATATATAATTATTTATTTGAATCATCTTACAAACTATGCATATTGACTTGGATTGAGCACCTCCTTACACTTATTTACCAATGCGCATGATGAAGAATAGGTGAAGGGGAATATTTCTCTTTTATTTATTTATTTATAAGAATTAACTTACTCACCACATTTTAAGCTTTCACCTAACAACAACAATGTGATCATACCTAATCACATGCAGTTCCTACCTGAGACACAATCTATCGTCTTCTTTTGTCATTGAATCTATCAATTTCATAATTTCTAGGCCATTATTTTATCAACCAGTTTTTTCATCGAAAACATGCAATATTCGGCGTTAATTTTGTGAGGTTACATAATGAAAATAATAACAAACACTTAAAATACATATCTTGTAAGACATTTTACATTTTATTCCATAAAAAGAAAAATTCTCAACATATCAATATCAAATTTTGGCAGTTATCTATCCCATTGTTATAACTTATAGGAGAACCAATTGTTAAAGGCTCAAAGCTAGTATTTTGCATTTCACAAAATTCTAAACATTTCAATATTTAAAACGAGCAAAAAGCTGATTTATAAAAACAAGATTAGTCAAATCTGTACCTAACGTTTTTTATAATAACATTTTACATCTTCGCTAACCAAGTAATTAGTAGTTCTTGTTGTCAAAACGAAAAAGTAATCAGTAGTTCTCCATTAATTCATGGAACTATGGAAGGAACATGAACTGGGCTATCGATAGTAAACCGTAAGCACAATGGGCCTTAAAACCCACATTATGCTTCAGACGCTTTTCCACGGACAGAGAGACAGAGTGACAGACAAACAGAGAGACCAAAAGAAGAATCTGTGTTTCTTAAAGAAATAACAAAAGAAAAGACAATCACTTCACGTGTTGGTATTGTGACGTAGAAGCATTCCATCTGACATCAGAAAAAAAGAATACATCCATCTACCAAATAAGATCGATTTTTTTTTTTTCAGATTCAAGAAATCAAATCTTGTTAAATTAAGGGCAATATTAGTTGTGAATGTTTTTGTTTATGACCAAATTGGCAAAACTGAATCAAGAGGAAGAAGAGTAAGAGTTGAAGAAGACGAAGTAAGCAAGAAGAGCACAAAGAAGAGCCACAAAGTTGCCTTCTTTAAGAAGAACCCTAAACACAAATCCAGCGATCTCTTTCGTCACTTTCCTCCCTTCCACCACCACTCTCCTCCTCGATTTTCCGGCGAACGCCATCGACACGACCACCGATATCCAGATCACCACTATGGCCGGAACGGCTATGAAGAGCGCCGCCGCCATCGACAGAACTCCGAACACCGCCCCAAGAAGCACCGATGCGTAAACCGCAGGCCAACCAGATGATGTCTTGTGGTTCTCTCCGTACCAATCCACTATCGAATTCAGCGAGTTCCATGAAGAAGACAAGAGGATCGCGTAGACGACAAGAAATAGACAGACCCATGTTCTTCTCTTGCTAATGACTCTCAGAAACAGCTTGTACGATGTCACCGTCTCTTGTTCTTCCTTGTCCGCCATTAAAACACCGGATCTGATGATTCTGTCTGCTTGTTAAAGTTATGGTAAATAGTAAATATACCCTTCTCTCTGTCTAATGTAATGTTCTTCTTCTTGCTTTCTTTCTTTTCTCTTTATTCCTTTTTTTAGGGTGAGTGTTTGCGGTGAAGAATTGTGAGAAAAGGAAAGTGGCCGTACGTTCTTTAGTTTCTACTTGAGCAAAGTCGAATCTGTTGTTGCGTGAAGAACACGCTCTTTCTAATGTGCGTAGTGATTGGACAGTGTTAGTCACGTGCCTTTTATTAGCGGTCCATTTAAAGTCTTTGCCTTTTCCTGCAAACTGACAGTTGGAGAGCTCTGTTTCCATTTTTTTGTTCTTTCTTCTCTATTCGCTTTCGGCTCATCTCCCAAAAACGCACCGTTTTCTTGAACCAAGTGAAATATGTACATGCATACACACCAATAATATCATATCGAACTCATTAAAAAATGTAATCAGCAATACTATTAGAGTATTAGGGCTTTGACGTGATCTCAGGATTAATTCGACGATGCTTACAGTTAACGAATAAGTTGACTAATGTGCGATATGTTTGCAAGAATCGAAGGGAAAAATTAGAAGAGGAAAAATTTGACAATTCGAGGCTGACTTTTTTGACCAATACTTTCATCATACACTCTTACTGTCATACACATAAATGTGAACAGAGGACCATACCAAGTCCAATTAATTCCAAGCGGCTCGGATGAGGAAAAATGGGGGGAAAAATAAATTTCAATTGCTAAATTTATTAGAGATCAAACAAAATACGACTTCTCGCGCCGGATATTGTGACGTCTTTTTGTCACATTCTTGTTTATTCAAATAAAAAGTTCAAACACAAAATTCGTAAAGTATTAACTAATATTTCATTAATCATTTATATAAATGGAATCTTCGAGTTGTAGACAATTTATTTGAATTTGGTTGACACAGCTACGAAAAATCAGTCAAATCTCTTTTTGAGTTTTGACCAAACTGTTCCTCTTCCTCCTTCTCATAAACTTAAACACTTCCACGCAAAAAGATCATCTCTTTCGTCTCCTGTCCTCTGATCAAAATCCCTCTTTTAACCATGTTGTCCAAAGCTTCCATCTTTATATTTTTCGCCACATCCCATCTACTATTCCGATCAATCTCATGCATCGAATTCATCTACAACTCCAATTTCACCACCACCAACACACTTCTCGTCGGCGCCGCCACCGTTACATCTCCGCCGTCGATCCTCACCCTCACCAACGAAACAACTCTCTCCATCGGACGTGGCCTCTACCCTTCTAGAATCTCCGCCGCTTCCTCCTCCTCGCCGCTCCCTTTCGCTACATCATTCATCTTCTCCATAGCTCCATACAAAAACAGGCTCCCTGGCCACGGCTTCGCCTTCGTCTTCCTCCCCTTCTCCGAAACAACCGCCGCGAGCTCAGCTCAGCATCTCGGCATGCTCAATTTGACAAATAACGGCGACTCCAAAAACCGAATCTTTGGAGTTGAATTCGACGTTTACCGAAACGAAGAGTTCAATGACATCAACGATAACCACGTCGGCGTCGACGTCAATTCTCTCACTTCCGTTACATCTGCGGTCGCCGGTTTCTGTGGAGGCAGAGACGGAGATAGATTCACGGAGCTGAGGCTTAACAATGGCGAGAACTATCAGGCTTGGATTGAGTTTAATGGGTCAGCGATAAATGTCACGATGGCTAGAGCTGGCTCTAGGAAACCTTTAAGACCTCTCATAAGCATTCCGTTGAATCTCACTGGAGTTTTACTTGATGATATGTTCGTGGGATTCACTGGATCCACAGGGGTACTAGTGCAGAGCCATAGGATCATCTCGTGGAGCTTTAGCAACTCTAATTTCTCCATTGGCGACGCTTTAGTGACTAGGAATCTTCCTTCGTTTCAATTGCAAGATGACTCTGTTTTTAAGTCTAAAGGCTTCATTGCTGGAGTCTCTGCTAGTGCTGTTGTGTTACTAGTCTTTGTAATTGGGATCATATTCTATGTTATAAGGCAGCAAAGGCGGCGACTAGACGATGATGTGGAAGATTGGGAAACAGAGTATTGGCCTCACAGAGTGCAATACAGAGACGTTTTGGAAGCAACAAAAGGGTTTTCGGAAGAGAATATGATCGGATACGGAGGGAATTCAAAGGTGTATAGAGGAGTGTTGGAAGGTAAAGAAGTTGCTGTGAAGAGGATAATGATATGCCCTCGTGAGAGCGTGGCTGGGACGAGTGAGTTCTTGGCCGAGGTCTCGAGCTTAGGGAGGTTAAGACACAAGAATATAGTGGGACTAAAAGGTTGGTGCAAGAAAGGAGGAGAGAGTCTGATATTGGTCTACGAGTATATGGAGAATGGAAGCGTAGATAAGCGGATATTTGATAGCAACGTGATGTTGAATTGGGAAGAAAGAATGAGAGTGATAAGAGACGTAGCCTCAGGGATGTTATACCTACACGAAGGGTGGGAGTCAAAAGTGTTGCATAGAGATATAAAGTCGAGCAATGTGTTGCTTGACAAGGATATGAATGCGAGGGTAGGTGATTTCGGGTTAGCTAAGTTGCAGAACGCGAGGAAAGAGATGGTTAGCACGACACACGTGGTTGGAACAGCGGGTTATATGGCTCCTGAGCTGGTTAAGACAGGGAGAGCATCGGCGCAGACCGATGTGTATAGCTTTGGAGTGTTTGTGTTGGAAGTAGTGTGTGGAAGGAGGCCACTAGAGGAAGGAAAAGAAGGTATAGTGGAATGGATGTGGGGACTAATGGAGAATGACCAAGTGGTTGATGGTTTAGATGACAAGATAAAAACGAGAGGAGGGTTCGAGACCAAAGAAGTAGAGATGGGTTTGAGGATAGGACTGTTGTGTGTGCATCCTGATCCGAGGATGCGTCCAAAGATGAGACAAGTGGTGCATATATTGGAACAAGGGAGAGTGAGTGATGATGGTGATGAGATGGAAAGAGAAGGCATGGAAGTGAGCTTGTTAGAGAGAATGAAGAGTTGTTACTTGTTGGGAACTGATGAGGGAAGACAACAACATCCCACGTTCCTAGATGTATGGAACTCATCTTCTTATTCTAATTCTTTTGGGGGTTCTGATTCTATTCTTCAGGGAAGGTGAAAAACTTGTGTGAGTTTTTTTTTTGTTTACTATGTAGGATATAGTAATATACAGGTTGTGTGATTCTTCTGTATATAAAGAGCATGTCCATTAGTCATACTGTTAATGGGGTTGTTAACTTAAAAATAATATTACTTTTTGGAGACGTGAACATTGATGATACTGAAGTTGATTTGGGCTTCCATTAATGAACCCGAGTTAAGAGTTCTTATGGATAAAAAATTAATTTTTTTTTTGTTTATGTAATTTAAACTTTCATATTAATAGAACATAGATTTTTAAATCATTACAAGAAAATTCAAAAACATAAACATAGATACTATAGATATTTAAAATACAGAACATTTTGATTTAAATTTCAGGAGTACCAAATTTGTTCCATTCCACTAAATCGGCTTTCAATCGAAGATGTATTTACCTATCCCAGACTTCATTTCGGATTTGAATTCGATCGCCAATCACATTGTTGAGATTTGTAGACATATTTGTAAAATACATCATATCCACATGTGAAGTTTTGGTTCCTTCAGCTTGATCAAGTTGTGTTATGACACTCCAATGGACATGCTCTAAGATTGCATGAATTTCATTTATCATTGAGATTGAAGCTGTTTCTATAGTTAAATCATTTTACTATGTGTTAACATCATCAATGAAGCACCAGTGGTCTAGTGGTAGAATAGTACCCTGCCACGGTACAGACCCGGGTTCGATTCCCGGCTGGTGCAGTTTATCAACTTTTACCCTTTTTTATATTCCAAACATCTACTTTTCGGCCTTCAGATTATTGCCTTATTGGAATAAGGTGGTGAATCTGGAGACGCTGCAACTAGAGTAATTGTCTGCTTGGGAACTCGCAGAAACAAGATCACCAATTCACCACCTTATTTCTAGATTTGGGCCGTTGAGTTAGGCCTGGTAGTACTAAAAAGTTGTTCATGGTGTTCCGGTTTGAGTTCAACAAAATACATGCACTCTCCTTGAATCATTTGGATGTATATTTTAAAATTTAAGATCCTTTTTATTTCATTTAAACGTTCGTCTTAGAGTGTGATGGATCCGACTAAAATCAAAGTGTGGGTCAAATCTAATCAAAATCTTCTAAGCTCATTTAAATAGGTAGATTAATATATATAGCCACTTGTAAAAATTTAATAAACAAGAACTTGTATAACTTTAAATTAATTTTATCCTATGAAATGATACAAGTTGTGAAAAGGCAGTTTAATTTAATGCATAGGATAAAGTGTACCTTGAGATGATAATCTTCTTTATAGATACGCTAACTTAAAGAAACAACAAAAAATCTTCTCTTTTTACTATAGACGAATTAGATTCCGGGTAACATCTTATTTTCAGAAATAACTAACACTACTTGAAAGTTGAAAAGCATGATTAACGTAAAATTTTATTCAAGTATCGTCTCAAGTTGCAAGCGTTAATTTAAGGTTAAATTATGGTGGTTTCAGAAAATCTCATATTTTATGTTCCCACTATCTCAACAAAGCATTCTAAACAGTTTCTTTAATCAAGGTTAGGTTGAAGAGATTATCATGTAGGTACATCATTTAAAGTTTGATATATTTATTAATATGGTGGGATTTTAGACCCACGACCCATATCCTAACTGCTATTCTTTTAACATGAAGTCGTCGTCGTACAGGGAAAATATACGAAGCAGATGACAAAGATATATATTTAATTTCTTGCTTACCTCATCCATTTTCGTAACTAGGAAGTAGGTATAAAGTTCATTCCCATGTAACTTGATGAGTTCATCATAATTTTTGCTTTCCAAATAATTTCCTACAATCATATCACGTTCACAACTCATACTATTAAAACCTCTTTTGTTCTTCTAGAGACAACGATACGTTCGGTATGGTTAAGTAATTAGCGCCGGTTAGCATTGTCTCAGAGTGATGTTTTGAACGGTGTAAAGTAGTTTAGCTGAATTTTTCAGTTAAGCGCATATTACTCTCTCTGTTAAACACCAGTTGAATTACAAACGTATTGGGATAGATTATGGTATCGTGGGATTAAGAATTAAGTTTGTTGAATTAAAATTCAAAACTACCGTACAATTGATATTTTTTTAACAGGTTCGCTAATTATGCTACAGCTTTCATCTAGCACATAGTTTTCTAGCCTCAAAAGGCTGTTATTATTTCCGTAATTGTGATTATTCGACATAATTGATGTTTGATGATACTTTCATTTAAATAATCTCACATTAGTCTTCGTCTTAACTGGCCCTTTTTCGCCGACTCTGTTTTCTTTATTAAAGAGATATTTAAATTTTACTGGAGAAAATGTTGTCTTGGTGTATTGATGATACAGATAAAACTTCTATTTTTTTGTGTTTTGTTATCAACATGAAAAAGTGCTATTTATTTAAGATTTGATTCTTACACTTTACACAAAAATCCAAGTACTAAATGTTTGATAGTGAGTTTAATTATAAATATTACATTGAACAAAACGTATTAAATTTGTACGATGAATGCAAATTGACTTAGTTTATTGTGTAGTTTATTCGTATATGTCTTTGTGGAACAGCTTAAGAAATGGAACTTTATCAACATATTCAACTGTTTAGTTGTTTTTGGTTGAACATTAGATTGATGATGGATTTTGAATTGATTATGGTTTCTTTACAAAGACAAATAATATCTACAGATATTTTGGAGACAATGTTTAAGATTCTTATGGGAATATCCCATCAGTCTTGATGCTGGGAGACCAACAAATTTGTGAAAAAAGTATTCCAACTTCGATTCCTTCTTATCCTACTCTTACTTAATTAATTACTTATTATCTTAAACACACGAATAAAAGATATATAAAAAAGTACATTAATAATTCCAAAATATCATGAAGTCTTTAGTTTTAGTGAGTATCATATGTGGATATTGTGTTAAGAAAATGGTATGAACTTGTGATCTATTAGAATTAAAAGACAACAATGAATAATAGTCTGCTGAAGAACCGAAGGAGCATTAAGTCCGTGACTATTTTGTTATTCAGTAATCTAAAAGTTATCTGATAATATTGTTATTGCTTGGTTAAATTTGGTGTTTGTTTCTCATCTGTTGATTTCAAAGAACACTCACACAAAAGCTGAATACTTCGATACTTTATTATCATAGCTTACTAACTTTTAAATAGCCAAACAATGAAGACTAAGTCTTCTACAACAAACGAAAGAGAAACTTACAGAAGCACAATTGAACAACTAGTTGACTCCTACAATCTAGGAGATTTATTCAAACTCTTAACTAATTCAAAGACTAAATCAAACCCAACAATGCCTCTCCTAAACTGAAAGCGGTAGCATTCAGTTTAACCTTCTGCAAACTCCAAGCTTTTCTCTTAAACGCACGAACACTTCTAATCTCAGTGGCTTAGTTAAGATGTCTGCAATCTGATCATTTGTTCCACAGTGAACAAGCTTAACAACTCCATCTTTAGTAAGATCCCTTAGAAAATGAAACCTGACATCGATGTGTTTGCTTCGTCCGTGAAACACCGGGTTCTTAGAAAACTTAATAGCTGAGCTATTATCACACATGATTGTCGTGCTTCTTGTCTGCTCCAATCCAAACTCTGATAAAATCCTCCTCATCCAAACACACTGGCAAGCCCAGTAAGCCGCTGCAACAAACTCAGCCTCTGTCGTGGATAAGGTTACCAGGTTACCACCGGCTGCTTCTTCGACGCCCACGCTACAGCTCCCCCACTCAGAAGAAAGACATAACCACTTGTACTCCTTCTGTCATCGACGTCTCCGGCGTAATCACTGTCCGTATAGACAGTTAACTCACCAAAAGCTCCTCTTTTGTAAAACACACCAAAATCCAGAGTACCTTTCAGATAACGTAACACTCTTTTAGCCGCCTGCATATGTTGATCGGTAGGATCCGCCATGTATCTGCTCAGCAAACACACCACATACATCACATCTGGCCTCGTTGATGTAATATACATCAAGTTTCCAATTAACTGCTTGTACAGCGTCGGATCCACCTTATTCCCATCTCCTTCCTTTGAGAGTCTTGATCCTGGCACAATTAGATTCTTAACCTCATTTGCACACTGCAAATTAAATCTTTCCAAGATTTCTCCAGCATATTTCCTTTGATGAATGAAAATCCCATCTGCATCTTGTATCACTTCAACCCCTAAAAAATACTTCATCTTTCCCAAATCGGTCATATCAAACTCTTCCTTCATGGATGATTTGAACTTTTCAAGCATACTCATATCATTCCCCGTAAAGATCAAATCATCCACATAAAGACTAACAATGAGAATCTTGTTACCTTCACCGATTTTCACAAACAGTGTGTGCTCATATTCACACCTCTGAAATCCCTCATTGGTGAAATATGCTTCGATTCTACTGTACAAAGCACGGGGTGCCTGTTTCAAGCCGTAAAGAGCCTTTGTGAGCTTGTAAACTTTGTTCTCCTCTCCTTTTTTGTATATCCCTACGGCTGCTCCACATAAACATCTTCAGATAACTCACCGTGTAAAAATGCACTCTTTACGTCCAACTGGTACACGCACCAATCTTCTTGAGCCGCCAGTGCTAAGATCATACGTATTGTGTCCCATCTTGCTACATGGGCAAACACCTCATTATAATCTACACCTTGTTGTTGTGCGTACCCCTTTGCGACGAGTCTAGCCTTGTATTTGTCTACTTCTCCTTTCTCATTGAGCTTTGTTTTATAAACCCACTTCACTCCAATCTTCTTTGCTCCTCTTGGTAACACCGTAAGAAACCATGTTCCATTTTTCTCAATTGAATCCAGCTCAGCTTCCATCGCTTTTACCCATTTCTCATCTCCTTTGGCTTCATCATATGTGACTGGATCGTCCATTGAAGTGAACATCACAAAGTTGGTTATATCTTCTTCGTCTTCAGATAATTCATCTCCCGTGGTGTAATTTTATAAGTAAGTGGGCTGTCTTCTAATTCGTTGAGCTGGAGAAATTTGAAGAGTTTCTTCTGACGCTACAGCTTGAGGCGATGGAGGATTTGTCTGAGGAATCACCTCTGGTACTGTAGCTTGTGGTGAAAGAGGGTCCTCATTCTGCTCCATATCAGGTTCAAAATCCTCCCAAATCAGCTGCTCTCTGTTTATTTCTCCAGTTTTCTTTTCCCAATCCCATCCTTTCTCTTCTTCGAACACAACGTCTCTACTCGTTACGACATTCTCCGTAACTGGGTTATACAATTTGTAACCCTTTGATTCACTGCTCACTCCAATTAGCACACATGTGATGCTCTTATCGTCCAGCTTCTTCCTTCTTTGATCTGGAACATGGACATGTGCCAGACAACCAAACACTCTGAAATAGTCCACCGTTGGTTTTACAGAGGTTGGACTTCTATTAAGAACATGAACTGCCCATCTTGCTGCTTCAGGCCAGAACCGTCGAGGGACTCCTTTGTCATTTAGAATGCATCGCACCATATTCATAATAGTACGATTTTTGCGTTCGGCGACGCCGTTCTGTTGTGGCGTGAAGGCTGTTGTGAGCTGTCTGCTTATCCCCGTCTCTTCACAAAAAAGTTTAAACTCATTAGACATGAATTCACCCCCTCTGTCTGTTCTCAATCACACCAACGCCTCTCCAGTTTCTCTCTCCACCTGACTTTTGAATCTTGTAAACAAAGTAAAAGTCTCAGATTTATGTGATAAGAAATAAATCCACACATTTCTGCTGTAATCATCAATAAAGGTGAGAATATATCTCTTATCACTGTTTGACGCTGGAGAGATTGGGCCGCAGAGATCTGAGTGTATCAGTTCCAATCTCTGGGATGAACGCCATAAACTCTTCTTTGGGATGCTTTCCCGATGTTGTTTTCCCACCAAACAGCTCACACACTTTGCAGCTTCCTCCGTTGTCTTTAGATGTGGCAACCCTTTCACCATATTCTGATATTTCAAAGTTCTCAGACCCTTGTAGTTGAGATGTCCATATCTGCGATGCCAGAGCTGAAACTCATCTGTTGTGACAGCCTGCAAGCACTTGGATGCAGCGTTCATCGGATTTTTGGTTGCCATGATTTTGAACAATCTGTTTGTTGTCATCTTTGACTCCATGACTTGACCTAGTTTCGGATGAAACAGCTTGCAAACTCTGTGTTTCATCAAGATTTCACATCCTTTCTCGAGAAGTTGTCCAATACTGAACAAGTTGCTCTTCAAATCAGGTACATGATACACATCAGTGATTGTGTGTGATCTTCCGTTCATTTGCACGTTCACGTTCCCTTTTCCCATCGCCTTTAATTGAGAATTGTTTCCTAGCTTCACTAAATGACGAAATTCTTCGTCGAGTGTGGAGAACCAAGACTTGTTACCACACATGTGATTGCTGCAACCAGAATCTAGGAACCACTTCTTCACCTTTCTCATTTCCTGTGAGAGCCATCAACAGCGTATCATGATCAAATTCTGTGAACGCCATCAGCAACATGTCGTCTTCTTCGCCGTCTACCTCCGCATAGTTAGCTTTTCCATCCCAGCTTGGACATTCGTACTGAAAATGTCCAAGTTTGTGACATTTGAAACATTCTATGGTGGCTTTGTTGAAAGTTCTTCCTCTCCCGCGTCCTCTTCCTTGGCCTATTCTTCCTCTGCCTCTGCCATTTCGATCATCGGAAGTGACTTTCAGCGCTTGTTCTTCTCCACCATAACTTGGTCTTCTCATCTTTTGCTCATGCACCAGTAACGAGCTCTGCAGTGCGTCAACCAAGAGACTGTCAATGTCGTTGGACTCCTCAATAGAACAAACAATGTAGTTGAAGCTCTCATTTAATGTACGCAGGATTTTCTCCACAATTTTGACATCTTGCATGTCATCTCCACAATTTCTCATGTCGATGGCCACCACCATCACCCTTGTGAAGTATTCAGAGATGGATTCTCCAATCTTCATCTCCAACAACTCAAACGTTCTCCTCAACGTCTGTAACTGGGCCCGCTTCACTCTTGAATTTCCTTGGTATTTTGTTTTCATCGAATCCCACAGTTGCTTGGAAGTATCTTTCAATGTGATTGTCTTGAGAATGGATTTGTCAATTGCACTGAAGAGATAGTTTTTCGCTTTGAGATCCTTCAATCTTGCCTCAGCAAGGACCTTTTTATGTGCCTCAGACAGCGTCTTCTCATTGGTTGGCTCACCGACTCCATCTTTCACCACCCCAAAGTATTCCTTTGATCTCAAGAGATACTCCATGAGGAGGCTCCAATGATCGTAGTCCCCGTCGAATTTTGGAATGCTTGGCTGCGCAAAATTGCTTGATTCTCCCATTTCACTCACCCGTGTTTTCACTCTCTCTTGATTTTGCTCTTTCACTCACCCGTGTTTTTCACTCTCTCTAGATTTTGCTCTGATACTAATTTGTTGATTTCAGAGAACACTCACACAAAAGCTGAATACTTTGATACTTTATTATCATAGCTTACTGGCCTTTAAATAGCCAAAAAATGAAGATTAAGTCTTCTACAACAAACGAAAGAGAAACTTACGGAAGCACAATTGAACAACTAGTTGACTCCTACAATCTAGGAGATTTATTCAAACTCTTAACTAATTCAAAGAATAAATCAAACCCAACATAATCTTCCTTTGTTATCCCCGAAGCTGGCCGTCTATTCTTGTCCTTGTTTGCTTCCTTAATCTTTGATGCTATTTTATCTGTTTTCTTTTTCTCGATTGCATTTTGCATGGCTCTGCCTCCAACTGAACTCAGCCTTCTCTTTTATCAGTGAGTTGCCGCCATTCTTCAGGTGACCTTTAAAGAAAAGAAAAAAAAGAAAAATTGTCCTAAAATATACAATCCGATGGTTTAGTCGCATATTGATTCATATATTCAAGTACTAAATTGATTTCAACCTCGATAGTTTCAAATCGAACTTTTGAGTGCGATTCAATTTAGTAAATTAGCGTTATTTTTTATATTTTATTGGTGTGACATGCATACAACGATAAACAATACCAAAATAGTTAGAAAAATTAAGAGAGGTCGTATATTAATAATAAACAATTAGTTGGTACTGTTTTTATTTATTGATAATCAAACACACTATTTTCAACACTAGTTAGGTAATTATTTAATAAGTTAAACACATTTATTATATAAAGACTCAGTTGAGTCTCACAAGTTTGACACATCAGCATCTATTTTTTTGACACATCAGATTAAAAAAAAATTTATGAGAGAATTAAATAATTAAATTATACTCCCTCCGTTTCACAAATAGTGTCGTTCTGACACTTTTTTGTTTCAAAAAGAATGTCGTTTTAGAATTACAATGTAAATTTTGACATAAAATATCATTTTTAACCTCAAAAATAAATTCAGAAAATTAGTTATAAATGTAATTCCAAAAGTCATTTCTGCAAATTAATAAGGGTATAAGAGATATTTTATTTTATTTCTTAATTTCTGTGAAAAATGTCAGAACGACATTCTTTATGAAACGGAGGGAGTACTAATTTCATTTTAATTGAACACAAAAACCGAAAAGAAATACAAATTAATTTATGGTTCATAATAAACTGCAAATTAATTTCTATTTTGGAAGTTGGAAAGATCGAATCTCAAACAATCTCTAATGTTTTCGAATATTAACTCAAAATTCCACAAATCTCCTCTTTGATTTATGGGTTTTTGAAAGCTCTATTATATTCCTTGTATGAATTCTTCTTAGTATAAAGTCATACCCACCGATAACAACACTACCACCAGGATAAAGGGTTGAGATTTGAAGTTTCGGGCATAAATCAACAAAAACAAGGAAGAACACAACACTGTTTGAGCACAAAGAAGAAATACGACAACATGGAGAAGACTCTTGGTGAGATGAGGCAGAAAGTAGAGGATAAGATGGTTTTGAAGGGAGGATTCGAAGTAGAGAATAAGCTCTTATAATTGTTTACATTGGGAATTTTCCACTGAGTGTTAAGAAAAAGCTCATCTCAAAAGAATTTAGCTAGGTTCAAATAATGTTCATTGATTTTTTATTTTCTTTAATCTTAATTGATTAGTCAAAAAAGACAAGGAAATGAGCTGTATTGTTTAAGCAAATCAATGACAAAACTTCAATGTCAGCTCTTGAAATTCTAAATTCTAATGAAAACTATTTTGAATTTCGGTTGAAAGTCTCTTATTTTATTATTTGATGTATGATTTGAAGTTTCAGTTATTACATCTACAAAAAATAATAACTACATTTTTACGAGTTCATATAATATTCATATTACCAAATACAAAAAATTAGATTAAACTTATAGAAAAATATCTATTAATAAATTATATTAAAACAAAAAAAATCACATTTAATGATAATATATTTACAAATTTAGATAATATTTATATTATCAAAAATAAAAAATATGTTTATTTTGTAGAATAAAATGTAATTTTATAAGGTATATTAAAATAAATAAAACACCTACGTGTACACGCAGGTATTCATCTAATTTTCATAAATGTTTTCCAAAACTCTATGGAAATGACATGTCAGCATGATAAAATTATAAATCATATGTAAAATTAAATTTTTTTGAAAACAATCTTTCTCAATTAATATATAGGGGATTCTTTTCTGCTGATATTAGACTTAATTAATCATTAGTATTATTTTTAACCAATTAACATCTATTATATTAAAACAGAAGCACAATTAGTGCTTGCTTCCAAACACTCCTAAAGTTTTTTTATGATATTTTATTTTATATTTATATTTAATTTCCGAAAATTAGTTATTAATTTTGATATTTTTAAGTTTCCTACAATCTAGGTCATCTTTAATTTAAATTATAAATTATTGGAAATTTATGATTAAATTTAGTTACAAAAATCTGCATTCAAATTAATTTAAATTCAAAAAATTATAATTAAATTTTATAACGAAAATTTAGATAATAATTTTAATAATTTATAATTCCTTAAATACAGGTTAAATTTAAATTAAAATTTTAAATTTAAATAATATTTTTATTAAAATACATAGTAAATAAAAATTTTATCGTATTTTATCATAATCAATCGGTCTAAAATATCAAATATTTTAGATTAATAAATATTTATATTATATAATAATATGATCGAACTGATTAGAGTTATATATATATATATAATTAAGGTCTATGAGTTAATTTACTAAAACATATAAGATACTAAGATGATTTGAAACAATTAAATTAACAGATTAGCCAGTTTATATATATATATATATATATATATATATATATAAATACATTTTTGTAATAGCACAAATAGTAAATAAATATCTTATTATATTTTTTCATAATCAATTGGTCCAAATATTCAATATTAGTAAATATTTATAGGGTTATACATTTATAATTATAGTCTTATACGGATTAGTTTGTCAAAACATATAAGATATTAATAATGATTTAAGACAACTAAACAGACGGATTAGCAAATTCATAGATATATAGATTTTTTATGTGTAAATCTAAATTCACATAATACAAAGTTTATAATTAACATTATATCAATGTATACTTAATTAACGTATACTCTTATTCTACTAATATACAAATTTTTACTGTTTAAATTAAAACATGATAACAATCTTTTGATTTAAAAAAATAAATAACAAAAACTAATTATATCTAAACAAAAAAATAAATGCAATTTATATTGTAAATGAAAAATAAAAAATTTCCGTGCGGACGCACGGGATGTAAATCTAGTTTCAATTTAATTATCAAGTACACAATTGATCAATACAAGAAGTTGTAATGTCTCTTAACAAGTGCTCGTAGCATATCCGTGTAACGATCAAATGATTCGAGAACGGAAACGAACCTTTTCAAAATCTTTATATGTTATTCAAATCAACCATAGATGTTAAATAATGTTAAAGTATATTTCCATTAACCTTGTTTCTTTTGCCTCTTGGGATTCACTCCTAGCCAGGCCTCAATCCCTCGAAAAATTAGAATACTCTAACTGATGATGGTGACTAAATAATGAATAAAAGCTGATCAATGTTATAGAGATCTAATGGACAAATTGTACTTTGTCATGGTAAGGCGAACGTACAAACTTCTTAATTAATAAGACCTTTGAGTCTAGGGGAAAAATATCTCAATATAGACTTCGCATTTACTCACCACCTCTCGAAGAAATTCGTAGGCTCAACTTTTTTTCGTCTGGAAATTTGAGGAATTTTGAGTAATTGCTAAGTGTTTTTTTTAATTGCCAAGTCTTTTACGAAGGTATTTACTTTTGCAATTTTTTAAAAAAATGGCGTGTTATCTAAACAACTAAACCTTATAAAATTATGTGCGTATGAAAGAAAATTATATTGACACAAGCAAGTTGCAGCAACCTTTTTTCAAACGCGATTAGCTTTAACTTATAAGTACAAATGAGAAGGAATTTCTATTTTGGCAATATCGAAATCCATCGGAGAAAATTGTATCTGACTCAGCAAAAGATGCAAAAATTAATGGGTGATAAGTGTTAAAAAAACATATATACTGAGAGAGAACTTGAAAAGTGCTTAAGTATATAATATACAAAACATGGAAAATATATCATTGGCGGAATAATACATGTATATACGAAATACAACACTATTATGGTGATACTATATGTATCTTAATCCGAATACATGTATATAGGTCTCGAACACATCAACTTTTTAATCAAATAAATAAGGTATCCATGAATATCTCTGAATGGTTCCAATAGAAAAAAATAATTCAATAAAATAAAGGAACTCACCAATGGGCGAAAAAAATACTTGAGTGTTCTGAGCCCATCGACTTGAGAATGAATGAATGACGACATTCTTTCAACATCTGAACTTCTGTAGAAGGCAAGTGCTAAACGAAATTACTCTTGTTTGATCCCATTTTCTTTATTCAGCTAGCCTAGGTTATTTATTAGTTACTACTTTCTTACAGACTTGATTCGTGTTTCAGAATGGATATTTGTTGTTACAATGTACAAGTGTGAGATAATAGATTTTCGGGATCCAGACTCGATCTCTAAATACTGTATAAATTATACTTAACAAATCACAATTTATGATTTAACTAGTTGAGTATAGTCATACTCAAACTGAGCAACTCCAATCTCAACAATTCTCGTTTTAGTCTGAAATCGATTTATCTGTATGTAATAGAAATTGGATCATACGAATATACATGATATCAAATGTAAATATATATATATATGCGTATATATATGCGTAGTAAAATAATTCGGTAAACCGACTTTCAGAAACTAGTTCAGTTTTAATTTCGTTATCAAAATACGTATATGACCACCGGTATCAAAAGTTTTACATATTTAGGGAGTATTTAATCACAAATGGTCAAATTTTCGGAATTATTCATAATAAGCAACGACAATATGGCTCATGATTGCGTTTTTTGCACATATCACATTTTCTATCTGTCAGAGTACTAACAACGACAAATGTTCTAACTGTTTAGTGTTTTACATCATCTCAATGACCTGGTCCACATGCTGCCACCACGTGACCCTTGTTCAAGAATATTCCCAGCCTCCCAAAAGCCTTATTGGAAATATATGCGGAATATCCTAATAAACCTAACACAGTTTTATGATATGATCTGTTCAACATTTTCATGTGAGCGATCGAGAGAAAACATCTGCTTAGAACTGCAGAAGTGCTAGAGTGATATATTAAACTGTGTCTATAGTTTCATGAACATCTGAATATGTATAGAAAATGTGATTTAACTTTATAAATTACCCACATCATGTCAATCCTTCTGGCCAAACTAAGCATATACTATTTGTTGTATAATACGATTTACGTATTATTTTGTTATCTGATAACGATACTATTATAGCACGCATATTCGACATATCCAGAAGTTAAATATATATATATATATATATATACATGTATTTTTTTAGTAAATTATAAGGTTGTAGTAGTCTAGTAGATGCGAAAAAAATGTTTCGGTAATATGCTGTATGTTAGATCAAAATCAATATCGTTTTCTTTTTACAAATTTAGTGACAGAGGTATACACTACTTGCATAACTTGGACGCTCAAACAAAATTATTTTGGTCAAACAATTTCGTAAAATTAAACGGATTTATATAATTGAATTAAGGAGAATAAAACTTCCTCATTCTTTATTTTTTCCGGCATATTTCCTAATAGAAGTTCTAACTTTGAACTAATTTTCTCTAATTATTCATTTTGGTGGCAGGATAAAGGAGGCCCCATGTAAGTATGTAACTATGTAGGTAGTCGGGATAAGGCGTTTAGGACAAAAGACACGTGTTTGGCTATCCTCCACGTAGATGTCTTTGTCTCCGTCTGGATTTTTGGCACGTGGGTCCCTATCTCCCAAGATCAGGACGATTCTAGCGAGTGCTTTTCAATAATTAAATAATTGTACCTTTTTAAATCGCATTGCAATAAACTTTTTTTTTGGGCGCATAAAACATACATTTAATTTTACAGAAGAAAGTTTCTAATACTGTGGACTGTACGGACGATGGATACAAAATACACTCATACAAAATATTTACTTTTCTGTATTTTTTTTAAGACACCTTGTAATCATTGTCAAATATAAAAATGGAAACGCTTCATAATCAAAAATAAAAATGGTAACGCCTTTTTTTTTTAACATGTTCGTTCTTGAATTTCATGTGAAATTTTGGGATATACATTTGTATAGTATATTTTCTAAAACATGTTTGTTAGATGCTAATGCATTTTGCAAGGAGATATACAATTGAAAAAAAAAACATCCTTATAGTTATCTCTAACCTAACTCAACACGCTTTATCTATTTCCAGCTAATCTTACTTCAATCGGTGAAGAAAATAGTACATTGGAGAAATCCAATTGTTAAAAATGGAATTAGTACTAATTTAATTTAACAAAAATAAAATAATTTTTTATTTTGTCAAATTGATAATTGAAACGGTTCTTTTAATATTTTGGGATCGAGTATATCCGAATCTGGAGTGCGGAGTTCTCGTGATTGGCCATGCTGACATAGGAACTAGCTGTCTTAAGCCTTCAGATCTGACTCAACTCCCAATCAAATATTGACACGTCATCTACTTCCAAACTCAGCAGACCACCATAGCACTTGTTCGCGGCGCCTTGTATGTGTTTCTCTCATCCCTCAGGTGGGTCCTATCTCTAAAGTGGGTCCTAACATTTATCCGGGTCCCACACTGGCTTCGAAATCTGACTATATATATCCTGCTTCTTTATTCCTATTTTTCTGCAACCCAAAAACCAAAAAAAAAAGAATTGAGAAAGAAAAAAAACATTTTTCCATCTCTCTTCTCTCTCATCTTTAAAGCAATGGATCGACAAGATTCCGATGACATCATGAAATTTCTAGACGGCATGGCTAGCTCCGACGATGTTTTGTTTGGTTTTCTCGACGAAGGAAATCATTCACCGGAGGATTACACTGACTCCAATAACTTCGCCGCCGGGGAAGAATCTGATGCTGACGACTACGCCGCCGGTTCCAATTCTGAAGAGAATAAAAAGTTTTGGCATGAACAAGAACAACTTCTCCAGGTAATTCTTATATTAATTAACAAAACTTATAATTGATAAGACTTCCATTTTTTTTCTTTTTGGTGGGGTCTCATTAATTTTGTTTTGGACCAAATCTGAAATGTGTAGGCGACACTTTATAGGACAAGTTCAATTGAGACAAAGATTAGACAAGCAACGAAGGAAGCGTTGAAAGAAGTGAGATCAAAGGGTTTGCAATGTGTTTGTCGTAGACCCGTGACTGGCGGTTGCCGTCGCTGTTTGTGCGGCGAAGTATCTCGCCGTCTCCGAGACGCCGGCTATGATTGCGTCATCTCTAAATCCAAGTGGAGAAGCAATCATGAGATCCCTGCAGGTACAAGTCAAGCCCCATTTTACTCAAAACCTTTAAATTCTCAATATTCTAGTTTCCTAGTAAAAGTAGATGATTTGTGATATTTTAGATTAATATTTTTTTTTTAAAAAATGATTTCGTTTGAATATGGACTTGTTTTGAAACTTTCAGAGTTTAGATTCACAAATTTCAAAAAGATTTCGTTTGAAGATGGACTTATTTTGAAACTTTCAGCCATCTTCATTATCATCATTATTCAATGAAAAACCACGTCAACGGAATTATCTAGTTTTTCTAAAATATTTTGAACATTTTTCTTATTCTCGCGTATCTAGCAAGTTGTCATTAAAATTATAATAGTTGGACTAAATCGTGATGTTTTCTTATTTAAAACATTAGGTGAGCATGAATATTTAGAAATCGTGGACAAATCTGGTTCAAAGAAAGGCGAGATCCGGGTGGTGATTGAGCTGTCTTTTAGAGCGGAGTTTGAGATGGCGAGAGGCAGTGAAGAGTACAAGCGACTCATCGGAATATTACCGGAGGTGTACGTCGGGAAAACAGAGAGACTAAAATCATTGATAAAAATATTGTGCACGGCGGCAAAAAAGTGCATGAAAGACAAGAAAATGCACATGGGTCCTTGGAGAAAACACAAGTACATGCAGGCCAAGTGGTTCGGGACTTGTGAGAAAAAATCTGTGACACCGGTTCTAGAGACGGAGACAAATGATGATAGGTTTCCGAAGCCAAAGCAGAGGGTTTCTATGTTGAATTATGGTCTTTTTGGTGGTTTATCTACCGGAATGGATTGTCCGACTGCCTTAGCGGTCGTCTGATTATATATAATTATAGACTTACAAATGCAATAAGTTAGGGGAAAGTGAAATGAGTTTCCCATTTTGTGTGTCCCAAACAGGGCAACTTATTGGACCATTATAGTATATACGGCGTTATTTTAACTAAGATACATTTTAATTTCACTGGTTAGAAAAATCTTCAGAGTATTTCGGTATTTCCCCATGTGCTTATTATCTAAGTCAACACGGTTTCGTATAAGAAAATAAAGTCTTTTTTTTTTTAAATCTACTTAGCAAATGAACTAAACGTGAGTAAAATCAAATCATACGTAACAAAACAGTTACTGGTAGATCAAAGATTTTTATAGTTAATCAACATGTGAATAAGTTCCACAGTGGAGCCGTGTTTAAACCTATAGTATTAAATATATAAACATGTGCAAATTTTTAAGTAAAAAAAAGTTTATACCAATTGACTCATTGCGAAGTGTTTTTGATTTGTATCCTGTGAAGTTTAAAGCAACACAAAAATCAACAATCATCATCTTAGTTGGCTCAATATTAGTTTTTTTCCTACATTTAATTAAGTTATTTTTGATTCTTTAATACTTGTGAAGTTTTATGAAAAGGTTTAGGGTTTAGGCAAGTATCACCTTTTTCAACAGAGCATTTCGAATCTGAAATCAATTCAGGTATGGTTATGAAATATTGAGCATGCAAACGTGTTCAATACTAGAAACTAGAGACATTAATATATATGTGATGTTGCAAGGTTATAAAATGCGAAATATGTAAAATGGAATAGACTAGAAATTGAGTAGATGTGCAAGTACCAGCTTTTCGGGACAGAGCAGTAGGAATCCATTATCCATCAGTGATTACTTAAGAAGAAGATATGGACTATTTCGCTTTGACCAAAAAAAAAGGAATATTACGCACAAAGGACCTGTTTAATAAATTTTTACTAGCTCATAATTCGTCAAAGCCGTCTTAGCTCAGTGGTAGAGCGCGTGACTTTTAATCCCATGGCCGTGGGTTCGATCCCCAGCGTGTGTGTTTTTACATTTTAAATTTTCCCTTCTATCCACAAAAATCTTATCAGTTTTTACACATTTCTTGCCACGTTTAATAGACTCAGCGCGTTTTCCACCGTTTCTAAGAGTCAAATAGCCAATCAAAACTTGACAAAAAAAAGAATCTCTTATCTTCAATTTATCATGGTAGCAGCAACGGAATAAATAAATAACAAAACGAAAGAAGAGTCATAACAATTTACACATTATTAACTCGCGAATCGGTAACGATGTGTAATGACACTGCAACCTCGTCTGTATGGATTAGCTTTTTTGCGCTTTCCACAATTATAATATGAACGACCACGTCGTTTACACGGTACATTATTATTCTTCTTCAACGCATTGTAGCTAATATATCTTGCGGCTTTTAGAATCCTGCGGCTCAAATCAAATCCTGTCATTGTTCTCATCTCCTCTAATTCTCCACCGTCGATGCAAGTCCCCGACCACCCGGCGCAGTTCACTTTCTTAGCTCTCACCAGCATCGGAGCTGCAGCCACCGGAATTATCATAGCGATGATCAATAGCTTAATGTAATTCATCATCAAGAGTTGAATAGAAGTCGTAGAGATAGTGAATGATTTGATCACTGATATGAGGTTTTTATAAATGGGTTTTTAGTGGTTAATAGATCTGTAGTTTGCCCGGTTCTTACTCTACATTTTGTTGAATATTTACCTCAGTTATTACAGTTGATTAATTAGGGTTTATTTTTTGGTATAAAAATTGTCATATCTAAATTATTCACTAAGAATAGCTTTCACAGTTTACTGAACTATGAATAGCTCATTGCTTGATAGCGGCCAAACAATTAATTCCTTGAAAATATTATGAAAGTCAGATTTATTCACAAGTTTACACGAATGTCAATATCGACCTAACAATTAATCATACGGAGAAGTTGTGCATGAGCAATAGCATGATCATAATTATAAACACAATACGAAAACATATACTCATTTGATATAATAAGTCATGATTAAATATTAGCTAGGACATATACGAGACAGGAAAAACATAAAACAGTCACAAATGCTTCAAAATTCAAACAAAATAAAACGGCACATTAATATTAGACCCATCTCAACTCTAGAGGAATTAACACCTTCACAAACAAAAATGACCCGGAAAACTTATGACAACCACAAGAACCAAGCCTAGAGAAACCACACCCGGACCAACCAAACCGGCGGAATTGCGGGCCGACGCGGGCCCTGGAGCCGGAGCAAGAGCTTCTGAATCAGAAGGAACCACTCCCGGAGAAGACGCCGGAGACGACGAAGCCTGTTGGACCGGAGACAGAGAAGGTGACGGGGAGGGAGATGGCTGATGAGGAGTGCGGCTGTGGTGGGCGGCGGACATGACTGTGATGGCTAGCTTCTGGCCTTTGAGGCAGTTTTCCGAGTTGCCGCTGATGAAAAAGAACGGACCTGAGCGGCTAAGCACAAAGAGAGAGTCTCCGTCTGAGAGGGAAGCTATGGGATGAGTTGTGTTGCATGTGTTGTACTCTTCTTCACTCACCTCCAACACTGAATCTTTTCCCTTCGCATACTTGAAATCTTACAAAATCAAAATCGCACCAATTGATGTAATCATAAGTTATAATGATAAATTAATATGTATATATTATAGAAAAATTAGAGTGAGAGAGAGACTTACAAAGAGTGTCGTTGACTTGAAAGCGGTTTCGGTGAGACCAATGAGAATAATCCTCGGAAGGTTTAAGGACCCAACCATCTCTCCCACCAACATAGAACTTGTACCCATTTGATAACCCTATTGTAAACCCCAAACCCATCAACATCACAATCATCAAGGAAACATCAAACCTTTTGACCAACCCCATCCCCAAAATTTTAACTAAACCTGAAGTTCTTGATTTCTCACTTTAGTTGTGTGTGTGTGTGTGTGTTTTGCTGCCTCTTGGGTGATTTGTACGAGTATTTATGGTGAAAGTAGAGAAGACATAGCCGTTGGGTGAAGTTTTTGGCTGCATCAATTATCTAGAGGATATGCAATTTAATTAGAAGCGTTTCGATTTTACTCATTTCTTCTTTTTTACACGTATCGACATGCAATGGACTTAACGGCTACTTAACTTTAATTTCTCACTCGCTTTCTCCACCTCCTTACAAATAATCATTATTTCTTAATTTTAATCAGATCTGCTAATTATTTGTTAGTCATCTTATATATAACTGAAACCCTTTTTTAAAAATAGTTAAACTTACGTAACGTATTCTCTTTTTTTTTTTTTGTGTGTGTGCAAAAACGTATTCTCTTAATTTCTTCTATGAAGTTTTAATCCTGGCCAGAAAATATACAAATTACTTACAATGAGTTAAGTTGTAGTGGGCTTTTACAAACGGATCGGGTATGTTATAAAAAGGCTTTTTATACACTGTTCTCCTCTTAATTTTAAAGCCCAACTAGTTGTACAATATTAGAATAACTTTATTTTCTGTAAGTAGATATGCTTTCACGTAATGAGAAATTAGGAATCTTAACACATTTTTCGACTATTCTTAAAGCCATATTGATATAGATATAGGTTACACAAGAGTAGAAGAATTTTATTTTCTACAAGTGGATATGCTTTCTTGTAGTGGGGAATTAGGGACTTCACTCAGGCTCAAATTCCGTAAAACGTGAAATGGAAATTTCCATTTCTAGTTACTCAACAGACATTAATTATGGTAATAATTATGTCAACTAATAGTTGTTTTGGGAAGCAATATGTTTTTTAGGCGCAAGAAAGACCTGAGAATGCGAGATTTCAACAAGAAAGTCCCTTTACCAAAAAATAAGAAAATTAATAAGAAAAAAAAAACCAGAGACAAAGAAGTTTCGACTTGTTCAACAATGGGTAATTACTAATTAGAGAGAAGTTGATTGTGAAGCTTCAACGACCGCAGAACAACTTTCAATTGGAGTTGCAAAAAATTTGCAGATACAATACAAATCTTCAATCACGTCTCTTTGAGAAGGTTGTTTATCTGTAATCATCTTTCTATCTGCTGTCTGATACAGCCACCAATCTTCTTACAAAACCCAAAACCAAAACCTACTTTGTTTGACTTCACTTGGAGCTAACCTCTTCTCTCCATCTTCGTCTGCTATGCCCTAATAACGGATTGTTTTCGTCAGTGACTTGCGTTTCGGAACAAAACCCGAAACAGTTCTGATCCACTCGGATATTGTTATAAATTTGGAGTTGTGGTGAGATGAAGAAACGGGGGCATTTAGGGGTTTTGGGATTAGGGTTCGAGAAGCAGATTATCTTCTGGTTATCGATTTTGTTGGCGGTTTCGCAACAAGCGGCTGGGCTTAGACCCATAAGGGAGAAAACTCGATCATGGAGCGACGAGGTTTGTGTTGTAAAAATTCATGATTTCTTGAAAATTTTCTTCATTTCGGTCAATCTTATGTTTCCCAGAAACAAATTTATGATTTTGATTCGTAAGTTTGATTTTGACCTGATTTATCCAAGCTAAGAATCCGACTAGTTTGCTGGGAAATGTGTTCATTGACTTGTTTCTGCTGCTGAATGATTTGTCGGAATTGATGACTTAGCTAAATTTTGAGAGTTTTCTGCTTTATTGAAGATAATTCTTAGCAATATTTAGATGATCAAGAGTCAAATGATATCGCGACATTGACCATATCGAATGAAAATTTCAGGAGTAGCGTAGCTTCGGTCTATGTTTTCATCTTTTGGTTGAGCAAGTTGAATTTTGTTTTTAAATTATCTAATTTAGCTTTGTTCTGCCTGTGAATACCGTGAGGTGTGTAAGAACGAATCTGTCTTTAGCGTGGTGATCCAGTAATGGCGTCCATGTAGAGACCGGTTAGTTTTGTAGATGTAAAACCCATGGAAATTGGGAATCTAGGATGAGATTTGTAGTTTGAGTATGTATTGTTAGTGAATTTTTGCAAAATGTGCAAAGTGAAGAGGATAATAGTACCTTACGTGATGTCTGGGTGATTGTTTAATTCCTGAGATTTTGGTGATCTTGCAGTGGCTCTTTGGTAGAAAGCAAGTAACTGAAGTAGGACCGTTTTCTGCATGGAACATAACAGGAACATATAGAGGTTTGTGGCATGTCTTTCTTCGTTTTTCTACTTCTGGCCACTTGAGGATTGTCTGTTGGCTTATGTTTTAGGAAACTGGAAGTATCTGGATTCCGTAAATAGCTCTTCGAAGTTTCAAGACCTGCAGAAAGCAAATGGTAATTCTGTGGTTGAGTTAGTGGCAGTTCCAACAAAGATAACTGGTGTGCATTATGTTCAGGTGAACAGTTCAGCTTCTAAAGCCTGTATCACAGAATCGTCCGTGATATTATAGCATGCAGTATTTGAACTTCTCAAAACATTAATGGAACAGGGTGTAGTTGTTTTCCATGACGTATTTGACAATGAACAAAATGTGGGTGGTGCCCAAATAAACCTGGAAGGTGTATATATATGGCCCTTTAGACAACTCCGACTCGTGGATAACAGGTATATTGATTTATTTAACTGCATTTAAGTTCATTATTGAGTCTTATCTCCAAGGTCTTTGCATTACTTGACCTAAACAGTGGCAAGGAGAGTGATCCAGGGCAAGAAGACAATAATCTTCTATCGAATCCCTATCATATGGTAAAGCTTAAAGACTCTTGTTTTGCAATGATTAATCTTTTATCTGCTAATGACTTGCTTGTTGTGTTAAATGTTCGAAGAGCTTACTAATGTCAACTTTTTGTTGTTGGACAGCTCGGAATTTTCTCCTCTCAAGTGTTTCAAGAATCTCCTAGAGACAGAATACTGAAACGGAAACTTTGTAAGAATTTCTAAAAGACAGAATATCCTAATTTTTCTGTACGTATTACTTTTCAGCAACTCTGACCTTCAATCAATCAATTGTACTTCAGCACCAATAAATGAGGTAGAGAAGCACTGTAATATCGAAATAGCAGCTCAGATATCCCGTGTGGCTTCTATTGAAAACAGTATGTATTCTAACTTTAAACATTAAGGTGATCCTTGCGTACTTAGTCACGTATGTTGGGGGACTTTCCATTTTTTGGTAGATGGAGACAAAAACTATTATCACATGGAAGGATTAATGGAAAGTCCTGGTGTAGGCGATGATGGAGATTGTTTCTCGCCTTTGTTACTGAATGCGACTTCTGTGAATGTCGAAGTCTACTATAACAAAGCTGTGAACTATACACTAATGGTCACTTTTGTATCCTTTGTTCAAAAGCCGTTTTATACTTTCATTACAGAATGCCGAGCACTTTTGCAAGTTTAGCGCTTTCCTTAACTTTATTGCACTTTAGGTCTCTTTCCTCCAGGTTCTTTTGTTGATCCGGCAAATGGAGCACGGTAACACACAATCTGTAAGATAGTAAACCACATGGTTTGAATTGTTATTATTGTACATAATTGAATATAAACGATACTAACTTCCGGATATTTCTTGTATACAAGGGTGCTGCCAAGGTATCTATTGTAATGATTGGGCAACAAGCGATCATGGATGCTTATTTATGCCTTTTACATCTCACGGCCGGGATATTAGTTGGTATGTATAGTATATCCATATAACTGTACCTGAGCATTTAAAGATACCAATTTTCTTTTTTCTCATTAACCTATTTCTTTCCCCTTCATTTTGATAATGTTCGTTGGTTTTCAGTTTTCATCAATCATTCTGTCCCCACCCGTTTAATGAATTACTCAGTCATTGTGTTGGATTTTCTGATACTGTCTCACATTGACCCGTCTTCTACTTGACATTGTGATATTTTTCTCAAATCTCAATCACTGTTAAACCTAAAGCTTTCAACTTTCTCATGCAGAATCTCTATTTAATGCTTTTGCAACCGCTGCGTTCTTCAAATTCGTAGTCTTTTCGATTTTTGAGATGAGATATCTTCTGGCCATATGGAAAGCAACCCGGCCTTCCAACAGCGGAGAAGGTTGGGAAACAATGAGGCGTGAGCTGTCCTTTCTGTACAGCCGTTTCTGTGAGTATTTAGTTCTTTGGTGTATTTTTATCGTATCAAGCTTCAAGCTGATGTTTGATCATTATTACAATATTTTAACAGATGGGATCCTTCTTGGGGGCATATTGATAATGTATGAGTTCCACAACTACATGCGGCCGATTCTTCTCCTCATGTACTCATTTTGGATACCACAGATAGTCACCAATGTCATCCGGGATTCAAGAAAGCCTCTGCACCCGTATTACATCTTGGGTATGACAGCTACACGGTTAGCTATACCCTTATATGTTTTTGGATGCCCACACAACTTCATGCGTGTAGAGCCCAGCAAGGTCTGGTGCATATGCTTGTGCACATTCCTGGGTTTGCAAGCTGTCATTCTTCTTCTTCAGCATTATTTTGGTTCACGTTGCTTTGTTCCACGTCAGGTTAGTTTGTTCTTTTCCATGTAGGTTACATATGAAACGTTTCAATCTAGTAAAGTCAAATCAAGGTTTTCTTTACGGTTTCAGGTTAATTTTCATTGCTAAATTGTTTCTGACTACCGCTCATCTCTTTCTTCATTGTTTTCGTCTACATGCAGATGCTACCAGAGAAATATAACTACCACAGAAGATTTAATCAGGATGTAAGTCGCACCACTGATTGTGTCATCTGCATGACCGCTATTGATCTCAGACAGCGTACCAGTGATTGCATGGTACAGCAGCTTCTTCACCCACAAGCCAATTATCGGCTTCTCTCAACTACATTATTTTCCCTAATAGACATAATCACGAGCGGGCTTGTTCTTAAAACAGGTAACTCCATGTGAACATTTCTTCCACTCCGGATGCTTACAACGATGGATGGATATAAAAATGGAATGCCCAACTTGTCGGCGTTCGCTTCCTCCAGCATAGAGGATTTTTTTTTCTGCTTTGTTAGGATGTTACCGACTTCACTCAGTTTAATTGCAGGTAACAGCTCAAATCTAACTTTCAAAATCTAAAAGTTTCATTTTTTCCTGTCCTTGGAAGTTTTTTTGCCTAATAGTTTTTGTAGATAGGGTCTTGGTTCTGTCTGAATTTATTGTTTTCAAACTTGAATGTGATTTGTAAATGAGAATTCCGGATAATAATACCTGAGTCTGTAATCGGCTGGGCTATGAAGAACCATAGTTCTTTTTGAGTGTTTTGTCATGCGTTTTTCAGGTTTGTCTTTTCCTGTTCTGTCTGAACTCTGAAATAATTGTGGGTTGTTACAGTTATTTGTATAACATTACTGGAATATGTGCAGAAACTCACGAAGTTAACTGCTGCATAATTTGACGCTGAAACAGGTGGGACCTGTTCTTTGGTTTAAGGTCCTTGAAGAGGTGTAGAAGATTTATAGACGAAAGCAGAGCAAAGAAGGAATCTATAATCGCGGATAGATGTTATGTTCTGTATAAACTGTATAATGTTACTATCTTAGTGCATATTCTTTCACCCCACAACCCAATCTTTCGCACATTTCTTGTTCTTCTATTTTCTATGCGGCATATGAGTGAATCCTTATGCGTAGGCTGGACCAGGAGAAATGGCAGGTCCTGCGGTCGACGGAGCAACCGTAGGAGCCATGGCTGAGCATTCGTGGTCATGGCAGTCTACGGGATGGTCAAGTACAGCTTCACAGACTTTTTGGCTCCGCTGGAGCGGTTTGTTAGGCAGACAGTTGTAGCGATCATCAAAGGCTATTCCTCTGGAAGTCAGGTTCGTGCAGATGCCTTCTTCTTCATAGAAATAGTTGTCCGAGATGGTAAGGTTCAGCAGGCTGGGCAGTACGCAGACTCCAAGAGGGAGAGTGCCAGTGAACATGTTGTGTTCCAGATTCAGCAGCTCAAGATGGCCTAGCCCGGCAAGACTGTAAGGTACAGGACCAATTAAACTGTTGTAGCTCATGTCAAGGACTCTTAACTTGTAGAGATACCCGACTTCAGGGGGTAGACAACCAGACAAGCTTGAGTTGATTAGGAGAAGCTCTTCCAAGGTATCTGCAAAGCGAGATATGGTTGGAGGCAGACAACCGCTGAAATCATTGTTGGCAAAGACGACAACAGAGGCGGTTGTTCCACTGAAATCTCGTGGTATGAGGCTTGTTAACCTGTTGTTGTTCACAAAAATGGCGTCGAGAGGATTGCTGAAGAGTTTAGGAGGCAAAGGGCCTTCGAACTCATTGTAACGAAGGTCAAGGTACTTCAGAGAAGGGAGTGAGAGGACGACGTCAGGAAAAGGGCCTACAAGGCGGTTGTTGCTGAGGTCGAGCTCATAGAGCAACGATAGATTGGCCAATGAACGAGGAAGGATGCCGCAGAAGCGATTGCTATTGAGATGGATGAGAGCAAGGTGAGAGAGAAGGCCAATGGGTTCAGGAAGGAAACCAGCGATGTCTCCGTGGTTGAGATCGATTCCGGCAACAACTAGAGTGTTTGGATCGGAAGGGGATGGGGCACAGAAGATGCCAGTGTAGCTGCAGACTGAGGGACCGACCCAGTCTCCAGTCAAGTTCTTTGGATCGGAGTAGATGACCTTCTTCCATGCTTTAAGTGCACGGTACGCTTGCTGAAGATGCTGGTTATGGTTTGGGGAGTGAGTTGTGTGGTGGTGAAGGCTATGCTTTGCGGTTGATACTAAAGAGACATGAAAAAGAAGAACTGAGAGGAGAGTATGAAATGTAAGAGAGAGAGCCATTGACAGACAACTTATGGATCCTGTGTTTCAAGTGTAAGAAGAACTGAGAGGAGAGTATCGATTTATATATAGAGGCGATTTTAAGTTTCAGTCTTTGCTGCAAAGATTACAGAGGAAGAATCAAGTAGTGGCATAAAATCAAGGAAAGGGACTCATCTCCTTGCCTGTAGCTGTCTGGAGTGGTTTGAAGTGGGATCTGAGACCGACACTTGAAGACCAAATTCTTAGGGTTGGATTTTGATCGCTCATTCGCTTACAACCCAAGGAAACCCAATCTTGATACAAACTTTACTGTACCCTGCTTAAAAAAAATATTTAATAAAAAAACAAGATAAACACAAACTAACATTATTTATCCAGTGATCATTTTTTTGTCTGAAAAATGTCACATAACTAAGACAAAAGCCACAACTTCACACAGAGTACACTCGATATTCTAATAGCAACATTTGTACGAAGGCAGAGAGATTTATTCACCCATAGAGCTCAAGGACTTTTCTTTCTATTATCGTTGTTTAGCCACTACCAGAGCCATAGGTCTTGCCCAACACAATGAGCTGGAGCTTGTCATAGCCAGCGAGCACACCAGCGCCTGCGACTGCACGGAGGATGTTGGCACCTGCACCCTTGAAAAGTGACTTGGCCCCTTCCTTCTTAACGATCTGAGAAAATGCCTGAAGAGAACTCTTGTACTTCACTGCTTCACCTGATGTCATCATCATTCTTCTACGCACCGTGTCGATCGGGTAAGATGCTAGCCCAGCTCCAATGGTGATTCCCCACCCCAACAAGAAACTCGCAAAGAAGTTATCCTGTGTACAGCTTAAAACCAATGAGTAAACAGCAACAGAGGACTCTCAATATGTTGAAGTAAAAAGTTTTTCTTTGTTTTTTGTACCTGGAGACCATCGACTAGAACCACAGGCTTCAATGAGTCATACAATCCAAAGTAGAGTCCACGGTACACGATAATTCCAACACATGAGATGTTGAAACCACGGTACAGCCCAACAATGCCATCAGAAGCTATGGTCTTCTTGTAAACGTCAACTATGCCATTAAACTGCCTCTGGCCACCTTTCTTGGCCGCTTTGGCATCGTTGGCCAAACGGGTACGAGCGTAATCCAAAGAGTAGACAAAAAGCAGAGACGAGGCACCAGCTGCACCACCAGACGCCAAGTTCCCTGCAAACCACTTCCAATATCCATCTTTGTCTTTCTTGAAGTTGAACAGCCTCTTAAAGTAATCTTTGAACGCAAAGTTCAACGCCTGAAAAACAGAGAAATCTTTTGCTTAGCACACTCATCTCAACGTCTATACAAACACCAACTTGGAAGAGAAGAAAAAAGCTAACCTGCGTGGGGAAGTATCTGATAACATTGGCAGTGTTGCCTCTCCAAAGTGCAATCATGCCTTCGTCTTTGACTGTTCGGCCAAAACAATCAGTGATTCCTTTGTATGGTTCAGAGAGACGTCCTGCTTTGATCATTTCATCTTGGTTCTGAATCAAGAGCTTCACACGCTCAATCGGCGCTGCTGCCGTCTTTGAAACAGCAGCTGAGACTCCTCCCATAAGGAAATCGATCAAGAAACCAGTACCGGTTTTCTCGCTAGGGGCTTGAGCAAATACAGGCAACGAACCATGTGGTAGAAGAGAAGAGCCAATGCCATGATTACTTGACTGTAATAGACTCTGCAGACCTCCATTAACATAAGCACCAGAGACGCCGTAACTATAAGTTTGCACGCTCGGAGAAAGTCTATTTATCAAGGTTGATTGTCCATGAAGCTTCTGAAACACCGACGGATGCCTTGATCCATCCATTTTTGTTTTTACTGTAAAACTCAGCAAAAGATGATCTGCAAAGCAGCAAAACTACTAATTAAACACAAAATTTCTCGCTCTCTCGACATTTCTATACTTGAATGCTTAGAAGGACGATGACAAAGAACAGAACAGCAATCAATCCATTCATTGCAACGCATAAGATCCTACTATCTTCGGTTTAAAGCCACAAGTTCACTAGACCAGTCATGATTCCAAAATACAAGCACACTTGGAAACCTACTTGCAGCTCCTCAAACGAGACTATTCTTTCACTAAGATCAAGCGGCGAGTAGCATAGGAAAACAGAATTCACGAGCATGCAGAACAATTATTGAAAGAAAACCCTTAAACTAAGAGAAGTGTCAAATGGTAAAGCTAGAATAAGTGGAGTCGAGTGAAAATTCATGGAAGCTTACCGAAGATTCCTCTCCGAAGCGTAACAAAATTCTTGTAAGAGACGAGAACCGTAGGGTTCTAAAATGTCCTATGTGAAAAGATGGAAAAAATGGTCAGAAGATAAAATCTAAAATTACGAAAAATGTTACTTTGCTCCTTTGACACGTTTCCTTCTGGGCCCATTTTAAGGAACCCAGAGTCCTGAAGATTATTTTATGTTTATCTACTTTGGGTTTTTGTCTTCTAGTACTCATTTTGATTAGAGTTTTTTGGGTAGAGAAACTAACAGTTTCTTGGGTAGAAAATAACTTGATAAATTATTTTTCTAGTAAAATATACTATTTTTTTAATAAAATAAACGATCTTTAAATATTTATTTCTCAAGAAAAACACTTGCGGCAAAATATATACTTTTTGTCTCCATAACCAAGTTTGTTTTATAAATCTCATATATATAAAACATAAATGTCATGTCTGGAACCAACAGACTTTGAGGCAATGTACTTTGAATCATTGGACAGGGATGAATCTTAGGCTGTAAGTGTTGATCATCATGCCCCAATGCCTGAAAATTTAAAATAGGATAATCAAGACTTTTTTGGTGTGCTAAAAACAATAAAAATCGTTAATTAGGTCTACAAAATTTATGTTATTTAAGAAGCAAGAAGGTAATCCAAAACTGGTTGGATAGTAACTCAGAAACGTTCTACGTACTCTCCATAACATACGTATTGAAAGAGACCAAAGTATAGGCAATGATATCGGCACATGTGTTAGATAAACACAAGACGCATGCATGTCACTCATATGGCATGCGATAAAATTATATCCTTACACGCAATTAGCCTATAGAGTATAGATGTATATAAGAAATCACATAAAGATAATTTTAATAAATTCAAGATAACTGAAAGAGAACTCGGCTAGAATTAATCCGATTTAGAAGGAGGGGTGAGAATTACATGTGTTCGCTAAACTAACCATGCATAGTAAACTTTACCATATATATAAACTAATTGACAACTATATCGATTTGTGATCACACACGAATCATCTCACCTTAGTTCAATATTGTAAGCAGTTAAAGAGAACAAAAAATTAAGATGCACCGTGCCATATTGCTCGTGACACTCTTGGCCCTGATTAAGACCACGGTTTCGGACCTTATGATAGAGCAGTGTAGGGACGTGTTCGATAGTTTCATGCCGTGCATGGGCTTCGTCGAGGGAATATTCCAGCAACCTTCTCCGCAATGCTGTACAGGCGTGACCCACTTGAACAACATTGTCAAGTTCACTCCTCCAGTTAACTACTCTTTTCTCGGTTTTTCCATTTTTCGATTTTTTTCCTTCTAATTTTCGGGTTCTTTTCACCATTGATTATTGATTAGACCGGTAAGCCTAATTAACCTAGGTTAATAATATTAAGCAGGGATCGAGGAAGAACAAGCAGGGGAATGGAGAGATAGAGAGAGTGTGTAATTGCATAGAGATAATGGGAAGAGCAGATCATCTTCCTTTTCTGCCTCCTGCCATTAACAATATTCCTCTCCTTTGTTCTCTTACTCTCAGCTTTCCCATCTCCGTTGCAATGGACTGTTCTCAGTTATTTTCACTCTCCCTCTCCCCCATCGTTTATTTTTTTTCCTCCTATTTTTAACCTAAAAATGTCATTTGTTACATTTATTCCTATGTGAAAAAGAACTAATCTAATTAAGTGGTATTTTTTTCGTTACAGGTTCAGAAACGCGAAGGTTATCGACGCTGGAAAATTAAATTAGCTTATAAGTATATATAAATATTGGAAAGGGAAGAGTTGTAATATGTATGAATATATGTATTTTAAAGGGAAGACTTTGTAATAGCTATGTATGATATATAATCGAGTATATTGTATTAATTAGTGACTAGTGTTACAAAAGCAAGCAAAATGTTTCTCTAAGCCATTATATATGTATATTTATCAGCTGGCTTCTACTTCTTAGTTCTTCTAGTAGCAGTTGTTGTGGAAAAACAAATATCATAGAACTTAACGAAGTACAGTAAAACCTCTATAAATTAATAATGTTGGGACCATGAAATTTTATTAATTTATCGTGATATTAATTTATTTATAAATTAATAAATTATTAATTTATAGAGATAATCTAGTTTTTGTCTATAACTTTTTTAAAAAAAATTTGAATAATATTGTATTTAAGAACTTAAGAGAATAACTTAATAAAAATTATGATTAATAAATATAGTTATCATAACAAAATAGTTTTTAATAGAATATTAATTTGTCTATTAAAAATATACATGTTTAAAAATTCAAAATTTATAAGAAATCATGGCTATTATCAAAAATATGAAAATGAAGACAATACTACAATACATTTATAGATATTTACGTGTAAGAAACCTAATTATTATATCAAAAATTCTTCACAAATTTGAATGAATATTGAAAAAAAACAATAAGAGATAGAGATGTAATAAACAAACAGATGAACACCAATAAAATTTCAACTTTAAGTAAAAGTAAACACATTATTCATATTTTAGAATAATATATATATATTTGTATATTTATATAATTATTAATTTATATTTTTGTTGGGACCATATATTTATATCGGAGTTTCAAAAAATATTATTATTTTATTATTTTATCGAATTTGATGGATTTTTACACTGTTCCCAATTAGGGACCAAAAAAATTTATTAATTTATAGTGATTATTAATTTATCGAGTATTAATTTATAGAGGTTCTACTGTATGTACATTTCGGGTCTTTATCCAACTTTATTCGTACTCCCGGTATTACATGAACTAATCCGAGAAGACTAATTCTACTCCCTAAACTACATGAACTCAGTTTGGAACTACTTTTTCGAGTTGAGATAATCTATTTCAGTGGATAAATATACGAGTTGAAGTTTTTTGGGGTTAATTACTCAAGTCTCCAGGTTGTTAGTTAAATTTTTTACAAATGATGGTTTCATTATAAAATTAGGTAATTATATATCTCAAATTACCTAATCTTGTCCACAATTACCGGAAATACCCGAATTTGGCTTCGACCTTACCAGACCTAGTGGTGATTTATTTGAAAACAATAAATAAACTTTAGATATAGTTTGACCCAAAAAATATATACTTAAGAGAATAATTTCATACAAATACACTTTGGACCAAGTGATTACGAAAAATGTTACTGGGGCCATTTTAGTGGTGGTGGTTATTAATTATTACGACTAGAAAAAAGTTTTCGGGGATAACATAAATATCAGACATATATAACGCAGTGGAGACCCCTCGAGCATTATGTGCCATGAAAACTGGTTAGGCCCGTCTAACAAATCAACATATACAAATTGTATGAATACTTACGAAGGAAGCACGAGCTTTACATGTTTCCCAAAACAAACCATATATCGTTTAATTAACCCACATGTAAACTAATTAATCATGAATTCACTATATATTATATACATGTGTGATGAAGCACGGATCATCGAATTTCAGCAGCTAGTACTCGTCATTACATCGTCGTAATCAGTTAACTACAAATTAACCCACGATGCATCGTGCTCTATTGCTCATGACCCTGATTGCATCCGCGGTTTCAAGGAATGAAGAAGAGCAGTGTAGGGACATGTTCGAGAGCATCATTGAAAGAACATCTCTGGGACCGGCCTCTCCACAGTATTGCAGAGGAGTGAGCCACTTCAATAACGTTCTCAAGCTCACGTCCCCAATTACTGTAATTGATTCTTCTAGCTCTTTTTTTTTCTCTCTCAATTTTTTTACACCGTGATTAACCGATGAGATAACCGAAGTTGCGATATGTAGTTGCAGGGATTGGAGAAGAAAAAGAAGAGGAGGGAAGAGCTAGGGAGACCATGTGAATGCATGCAATTAGAGGTAATTTGGAAAATAAGATGCGTAAGATGCGAACAAGATCCGGACTCGAATGTGACTGTATATGAATCACATTTGAATGTTCTATAGGTCTCTCTCTCTATATTAATATGCATCTTATGATATACATTGTAGCTTCTCTCAGTTTATCTGATCAGAGTTTCCTTTTATCCTATACTTTCCTAATATTCTAGTTTTGCTTTTTCTTAGTTTCCTTCTATCCTATACCCATCTCTCTCTATACTCTTTTCTTAGTTTCCTTTTATCCTTCAACTAATTAAGATAAACTAAATGCTTATTTATAAAGTGCCACTGGCAACAATTTCTACTTTCCATTTAATCTAGTTTTTGTTTTTCATTTCCCTTTTTTTTTTTATCAACGACTCCTTACCTACCACCACTTCTCTCGAGCGTTTCCACCATATCCGAATTTCATTATATTAATTACTTTTAATATATGATCCAACTATCCAAGTTGATCCTTTAGTCGTCCAAATTGACAAGATTAACTCAAAGATCAGAACACAAGTTACACAATTCTTGGAGACCGTCCATATATCCGATTGATTACACAAAACAGTACAAAAATATAGATATAATTTTTTTTGTTTATTAGAAAATGATATTAAAAAATACTACTAAAATAGTATTAAATGTGAAATAATACTCTTAGCGATTCAAACTGGATGGTGAATTACTAGATTCACTTGAACGTAAATTAATCAAGAATTCAAGATAGGGTAATTAAACTAATCACTATCTTTTTCGAATCCTATTTTTATGTATATGTGGTCAATGGCGAAAACTTTGATTAGACAAGTCACCAACTCTTTGGCCCCGCGTTATGTGTGTGAGTAATAGTAAGATCTTTCCTCTTGATTGGGATTTTAAAATAATGACCAATCTGAGTTTCCATCACACTAAAGTAATCTATAATAGTGAAGAGTAAAATAGTTTTAGTAGATGATTCTATTATTATTAGCTTGACGAATCAAACCGATCCAAAGTTTGGACAATAAGAGTGGAGGGTTTTCTTCTCCAAAGGACGAATTGGAAGGAACGAAGAAGACTCTTTGAAATGAATCTATTGACTGAGCCGACAAGAATTTGTGGAGAATAAGAAAATGAAACATATCAAAAAAGTATTGCAGTCCTTGGCTGCTACATTTAATTATTAGGAACCAAGATGTACACATAATATTGTAACAAAATACAAGGAAAACGACATTTTTCATCAAACAAAGATTAAAATAAGGAGGATAGTTGAGAATATTGACGTACAAATATATTTATATATATAGTTTTATAAACTAATGGTTAGCTTAATATTTTGCTAAGTCTGTAAAGTATTATAAATTAATGATAATTGTAATTTTTTTTTTAATATGTTACATCATCAGGACAAACATATTTAGTATCGTTGAAAATTTGTAATTAACCGCTTGACCAACCGGCTTCCAAGAACTAATCATGAAGAATAATGAAATTTTAATTTATTTTTAATAATAAAGTAGTAACAAAAAGGGGTTAAAATGGGAAGAAGAAAAGTCGTTGGGCATTGAAACGACGCAGCTGAAGCTGATAATGTTTTACTACAGTCACCGGCAGTTCATATCATCGAAGTCAAAATAACTTCATAAACCCATCTCCTTCCTCTTGTTTGCTTCAATCATCACTCATTCACACGCAGAGACAGAGAAATCGTCTCTCAAGGCTTCCTCAGAATGGCAGGCAGAGAAATTCTACACAAGATGAAGGTACGGTACTGATTATGGTGACATCTACTTGATCTGATTTTTTTCCAGTTCCTGGCTTGTGCTTTAAACGACATCCTGATTTTCTTTGGGTTTAGGATTTATGGCTCTAGTGTCGGATACCCTTTTGGTTATTTTTCCATGGGGTTTAGCTCTCTGTTTGGACCTGAAACCAGTTGCTCTAATGTTACCACTGTCTCTTTTAGCAGAGCTTTTGAAGTGAGTGAGTAGTAGCAATTTCGAGGTTTATACTTTGGAAATTATTGATTTTCAGCTGATCCATCGAAAGTTCAAGAGCGCTTTGCTTTTCCTGGTCAATGAAATTGGACTTGCCTGTTAAGCTTTTACTGAAAAATTCTGCAACTTCTTGGGTCTGTCTGAATAGTCTGTGAGTAGATGGTAGTTTTCGATCCCTCTGTTGTGTTAAAGGTCTAAACTTTTTTCGATCCCTCTGTATGATAGTGTTCTCTGGTTAAAAGTCTGAGCTTTTTTGTTCATGGATGTGAAGGAATCTGCAAGATTCGTTATAGAAGTTGAGAGAGTTTAATATTTATTTCTAATATCGTTTGAAGAATCTGTGGATAGACAGTGTTTCTGGATCTTTCAACTAATTGTGATTGCAGTATTGATTAACTCTATTGGTTTGCTCTGAACTGTCAACTAAAGGCCGGGTTATGCGGATCGACTGCTGACATGGGAAGAGGCAAAAGCAAGATGTGGAAGAACATTACGCACGGTTTCCACTTTGTGAAGGGCAAATCAAGCCATCCGATGGAGGACTATGTTGTGTCTGAATTCAAGAAAGTTGAAGGCCATGAATTGGGCTTGTTTGCCATCTTTGATGGTCACTTGGGACATGATGTGGCCAAATATTTGCAGACTAATCTCTTTGACAACATTCTAAAAGAGGTAAATTCGGTCAAGAAATCTCTTTCGAGGCAAAAAGGTGAATCCTTTGTGAAATATACTGACTGATCCATTTGTGGGTTCCTTTTGTTTTTTTTCTCAGAAGGATTTTTGGACTGACACGGAGAACGCTATAAGGAATGCGTACAGATCAACAGATGCAGTGATATTGCAGCAGTCCCTTAAGCTTGGTAAAGGGGGATCAACGGCTGTGACTGGAATTCTAATGGATGGTCAAAAGCTAGTGGTTGCTAATGTTGGAGACTCAAGGGCAGTGATGTCTAAGAATGGCGTTGCGCATCAGCTCTCAGTGGATCATGAACCAAGCAAGGAGAGAAAAGATATAGAGAAGCGAGGTGGCTTTGTATCTAATATTCCAGGTAAAGCTGCATAGTTTCGTCCTTGATTAGTTACTGTTTTTGGTCTCCCTTGGATTAGCAGATATGTTAATTTATGATCCTAAAGTGTTGCAGGGGATGTTCCACGTGTCGATGGACAGTTAGCAGTTGCGAGAGCGTTTGGAGATAAGAGCTTAAAGATACATCTGAGCTCAGAACCGGACATAACTAAACAGGCTATTGATGATCAGATTGAGTTCATCGTTTTCGCCAGTGATGGTATTTGGAAGGTAACTCAGTTTTTCAGACCGCGGTTTTGACCGGTTTCTGGACTTGTTCTAACATGATTGGTCCATGTTTAACTGCAGGTAATGTCGAACCAAGAAGCTGTTGATGCGATAAAGAGCATCAAAGATCCGCAGGCAGCGGCAAAGCACTTGATAGAGGAAGCTATATCTAAGAAGAGCAAAGACGACATCTCATGTATCATTGTAAAGTTCCACTAGTCTCTTCCTCTTCTTTTTAATCATAAATGCTTTTGTCTATAAATTAGACATTAAGTTTGCAAAATAGAGATATATATATATTTTTTCAAGCTGTGTCTGTAAAACCAGTTATGAGGTTTCCCATAAGATGTAATATATTATTTTTTACATGTTTTCTTCACAAAGCAAACAAAGTAAATACTGAGTAATCCATTTGTTTTTAAGATATGTAAATATTGACTGAGGCGACAAGGTTATACTATATCTACGTAATAAGGTTTCATCTATTCAAATGGACCGGTGGGCCGGATTTAATATTTAATTAGAATAATTCTAGATTTAACTTTCTCAACTAATGTTGTTTTGGTAATTTGATGACTAAAGGATGTCATGGTTAAGGAGAACATAAATTGGAAAATTTGCAGGTGTCAATTTGTGCGATAGTTTGACCAAAATTATTCGGTAATGCATGCCACTTTCCATTTTTTTTTTGTGTTAATCTGCAATTGTATACGACTAATTTTTATTAATATAAAAATTGGTAATCTCTTAAACAAATTCACATATTCTGAGTTTTAAGGTGCATAAGAACATATCACAAATTGAGTAATTGTGTTGTGTAAATTTTGACGTCCCCAAGACATATATAAAATCTGTTTTTCCAATTTGTAAACGGAAGTTTATGAGAATAATATTCTTTATTTAACAGGAATTTTTTTTATGAACATCCACTAATTTTAGAAGTGATAATATTTTAATTAGGCTGTAAAAATAATCTAAAAACAAGGATTTAACATACTCCCTCCGTTTTTTATTAATTATCGTTTTAGAGAATTTTGTTTGTTTTAAATTAGTTGTTGTTTTCAGTTTTCAATGAAACATTTATTAGTTTTTTATTTTTTATAATTATTTTTATTATGCAATTTATTTTATTATTGGTTGAATTGTATTTAAATAAATTATTAATGATGTTTTTATATTGAAAAATTAATACAATTAATATTTTCTTAATATGTGTGCATAATCTTAAAATGACAATTAAATAAATATGAAAAGAGTATCCAGAATACGATATAAATGAGAGCTATCAATGTTCCTCGTAACGTCAAATGGACAGACCAATCGTGGATCTGTTAATATCCTTTTTTTTATTGTGGATCTGTTAATATCCTTTTTTGATCTCTTAAATCGTTCCATTGTGACAAAACGACACTTCGTTCTTAAAATAAAGAACTAAAAACAAGAATTATAAACACCCCATATCAAGTATCAAGAACATAGAAGAGATGTACCATTGATTATGTATATTCTATTCTTATATATATAAATGTTAATCTAATTCATGGTTTCGTATGAGATTGATTCCGCTGTCAAAAATATAAACAAACTCATCAAGAGGAATAAATCTGATCGGAGCGATGAGCCAACACATGAACTACCTGCTCATTCCTTCGTTTGAAACTGGCCAAGAGGAAGACGTTGAAGGCAAAACATTTGAAACCGGCTCCTTGAGAATAGATAATTGACAATTTTTGGTAAAAACATAACAAGTAGACAAGTTGGACAATAATGGGGTAGTGATGGCAAAAATTATTTTGTTGTCAAATGTATATCATATACATTTGGACTATATAATAGTGTATAGATTCGATGATATTTTTTGGCATCACATAACCAACCACGTTTATTGGTCACCAAATAAATAAAATATTATATGGTCCAACTCTAAATTGTTGTGGTCCTAAATTTTATTTAGTTTCCTCGTATCATGTTATCCTCAAAGTAGAAAGGGACAGACCATAATATATGGTTTGTTTATATATGTAGTGCTGAACTGTAGTATCATAACTTCATAACAATACCTTATCTCATTTTGAAACTCCGTCCAAGTATTCTCGGACTCAGAACGATGAGCCAACACATGAATCTGTTCGTTCCTTCATTTAAAACTGACCAAGACGAAGAAGTTGAACACAAGACGGAGACGCAGACGCTGACCGGTGGTTGCGGTGCCTGGAGGTTTAAAGGCAACAGTGCGGCCAAGGAAGCGGCCAGCGTCTCAATGAAAGGTACCCTTGCCAGGTTATTCAACAACTGCAGCAAAGATGATATAAAGACCATTTTGCCCTTGGGTCACGGCGACCCTTCTGTCTACCCTTGCTTCCAGACGTCTGTTGAGGCTGAGAATGCCGTGGTTGAGTCCTTACGCTCTGGCGCCGCCAACTCCTACGCCCCCGGGGTTGGTATTTTACCAGCCAGAAGGTACTCTTATTATTTGATTAGTGTAGAGATGTTTTTTATCTTTATTTTTATAGTAGGACGGGCATAGATTAGATATCCTAGAATTTCATTGTATCCGGATTCGGATCATAATAATATGGGCAGTATTCGAAAATTTATTAAAATAATAATATGAAATTATTTAAATTAATTTATACAATTGAAATATCATATAAAAATTAAAATAAAGTATATCTAAGACTAAGAGCCAGATCGGATCTGGGAACTTCGGAGTTCAATTTTTCCTAGCCTTATTTTTGAGATTTTGAAAATGCATCGTTACTATGTTTTGTGTTTGTGCACGGTTTTCCACATAAGTAATGTTATTGAGAACAGATGTTTAATCTAACTCAGTCCTAATGAGTTAATTATAGTGCAGTCTGTAAGAGAATTTGGTCATAAATTGGCTTTTCAAAATTTCGTTTTCACTCTGCCGAATTTTATTTTTGTAAACAATTAAATCTCAAACTTGGGTATCGTGACTTACTCAGTTATTGAAAGTCGAGGAACTTAGAGCACACCAAACATTTATGTTCAATTTTTTAAAAGATCAATCCTATCAGTTAGACAAGTGAAATGAAGGGTGCAAATTTGAAAAGAGAAAACATCAATAACTGAAATGTTAATCCTATTACGGAAATAATGTGTAGTTTAGGCTATAAGATTCAAACGCTTTATGAAATATCACACTATATGCACGCTATACATATTCGAAACTATGTATAATCTCTACGACTGTTTGTATACTCCTTGTACTATAGGGCGGTGGCTAAATATTTGAACCAGGACCTTCCGCATAAGATGAAATCAGACGATATATTTATAACGGTCGGGTGTTGCCAAGGGATAGAGACCATGATTCAAGCCCTCTCCGGACCAAAGGCCAATATCTTGCTCCCTAGTCTCGTCTATCCTCTTTACCATAGTCACGCAATACATAGCCTAGTCGAGATTCGCAAGTACAATCTCCTCCCCGACCAAGACTGGGAGATCGATCTCCAAGGCGTTGAATCCATAGCAGATGATAATACAGTCGCTATGGTCATAACTAACCCTCATAACCCATGTGGAAATGTCTACACATATGATCATCTAAAGAAGGTGAAAATCTCTAACTTTAAGCTAATTTTTCTTTTGAACTTGACTCTTGTTTATGTAACATTATGTTGATATGTATAGGTGGCTGAGATGGCGAAGAAGCTAGGGATATTGATTATTTCTGATGAAGTTTATAATCAAACTATATATGGAGAGAATCCATTTGTCCCAATGGGGATATTTGCATTGATTGCTCCTGTGGTTACACTTGGGTCCATCTCCAAGGGATGGCTCGTCCCTGGGTGGCGAATAGGTTGGATCGCGATGAATGATCCCAATAACATTTTCAAAACCACTGGGGTTGGTCTTTAATCTTTAGACCATCATCAAGTTTTTATTGGTCCAGACCAAAAGCTTTTTTGGATTTCAACATATATATATATATATATATATCTATATATATATATATATAATACGATTTATTTGTTGTATCAATGTAGGTGATTGAATCCATCAAGGAGCATCTCGACATTAGTCCTGATCCATCGACTATTCTACAGGTTTGTCTTTATTATGATATATATATATATATATATATGTTCAAAAACACAAACACATATGCAAAGAGTTATGCGTAATAGATGTAAATACTAACGTGTTGCCTTGTCTAATTGGAAGTTTGCACTTCCAAACATCTTGGAGAAGACAAAGAAAGAATTTTTTGAGATGAATAACTCAATACTGAGTCAAAACGTAGACATGGCGTTCAATGCCCTCAAGGCAATTCCTTGCCTCATTTGCCCTAAGAAACCCGAGTCGTGTACTTACTTACTGGTACCAATTTCTCTTTATACCACCGTATCTTTAATTTTTTTCTTCTCTCTCTCTCTTTTTTTTTTTTGCACTTTGCCAACTCATCTTTATCTCTATATATATGCTAGATAAGAGAGGTATTACAAGTTTACAACAAAACTAACTACTGCAATGTTTTTAAACAATTATTTTTTACGCATTATTTTGTTTTTATAAAATGTAACCAAAAACGGCAATAATGATGAATGGCACACTACAAAAGGTCCGTATATAAACGAAATTCCATTAATCCCAACATAAGGTGTACATATATATATCGCAGACGAAACTGGACCTATCACTCTTGGAAGACATCACAGATGATGTTGATTTCTGCATGAAACTGGCCCAAGAGGAGAATCTCGTCCTTTTACCTGGTAATAATCATAATTTATCTTTTCAAGTAATTATAATGTTTTATAAATATAAATTTTAAGATATGGGCTCATTAGGAATATTAAATGCAGGAGAGGTATTAGGAATGAAGAATTGGGTGAGATTCTCGATTGGAGTAGAGAGATCAATGCTAGAAGACGCTTTCGTGAGGCTCAAAGGCTTCTTCGCTCGCCATATTAAATCACAATCCACTTAAATACTCAGCTTCATTGTCGAAACCTGATGAGGCCCTATATTTCTATTGTTGTATGCTTCGGTTCATTTTCATTTCGATTTATGTTCGAAACTTTTGTTTAATGTGCGTATGCTTGTCCGTTAAAACGTCGTTTTAGTCGAGTCAAAGCATGATGGCGCGAACTTAATATATATCTTATAACCATATTGGATTTAATATATGACGATTTGAGAATAAAGAATAGATGACGCTGAAACCATTTATTTATTTACCAATTAAAGTTATTCTTAAATAAAGTTATTTTAATAAATAAGAAAAAGATTCCTCTACTTTATAAAACTTTTCGCTGTATATATTACATTTTATTGGTTGATATTCACTGAATAAATTTGTAAGTAAATTATTTAAAATATGATGTGGGCTATTACTTAATTACTTTTTAGAATGTTTTGAATTTTACATATGTACATGCGTGCACGGTGGAAGAAATTAGTCATTTTATCTCATCAGACTTGTGGTTTGGTGATTTGAACTAATATCGCTGAATCTGAATTTAGTTAAACGTGTCTGAGTTGTAAATGACTTTTGATACGATTATGGACCCAGAGAACGACCCAGACAATGGAATCGAGGTTCTGGAAGCACAGTTGGCCGTACCAGATGGATCTATGACGCGATTCAGAGCTAAGAAGTTGGCAGAGACGGTTCAGGTTGTACTTAATGGAATTAAAATCGGACCAGGCGACCCAGCATCACCTAAGATTTTGACCGTGCTCATGAACGCCGGCTGTAACTAATCTGGTCCGGATGATGGCTTAATATTCTTTTTCCTTACACCCGGGTTTGTTCCAATAGGTTTACCGGGTAGGGTTTTAATGAGGTTAAGTCCATTGCCCATCTCTCGACCTAGGTTGGTTTGCGGTCTGGTTCATGGGTCGGCAGAGCAAGAGTTATTTTCGGCTTGGCAATTCAAGAGTCAGTCAAAGGCCAGCCGAAGAGTCAGTCCTTAGTTTATTTATTTCAGTCAAAGACTTTATTAATTTTTCTGTCATTTTCGAGTTTGTCTCTTGAACTACTTCACCTGCTATATAAAGGCTTGTACCTCTTCTCATTTTCGACATCCACTTATCAAATAAAATCTGAGTTTTCTCCTTTGTTCTTTTAGAACTTTTTCGATTCCTTAGGTGGTTAGCCTCTTGAATCTTTTCGGTTTATCAAGTTCAATCCATAGAACTTGACGCAGCCTTCACCCAGTTGTCTCGTTGGGACGTTCAAGTAGTTAAAGGGGCTTAGGGATTTTCGGGAACTTAGTTCTCACGCCTTAACATCCTTTTTCCGCGGATCCAATCAGCCAGCTTAGTCACCCCCTTGTTTCAAGCCTTTCACCGCGAGTTTGGGCCTAAGGATCTTCGGGTTTCAACCCACCCCTTAGCATCTTCTCCGTGAAACCGTTTGGAGTAAAGGATCTATCCATCCGATACCGACCAAGTGTGTGCCGTTCTTTGGGAATTCGTATCAAGTGGTATCAGAGCCACGCACTTGAAGAAAGCGATATTATCTATCTTTTTGTCTTTTCAAATTCCGTCTTATCCTTTCTTTCTTTTGTAATTCCAGATCTGTTTAAAAAAAAAAAAGAAGAACACAAAAAAAAAGATCTGTGGAAACCAAAAAAAAAAAAAAATCTTTTCTCTCTATCTTCTCTTTTCTTCATAATCACTTGATATTCTGAATTGGATTAAAGATCTACATCGAGTTTTTGATTTAGTTCTCTTAGAACCGAGGAGATTCTCTTGAGTGTTTGTGAGATCATTAAGAGGGTTGAGTGAAACACCGAGTGAAACACTTAGCGAGAACTTTTACTAACTTATTTGTTTGTTTTGCGAGGTATTATATGTCTTCTAGCGACGATCTATCCTCTATTCGGTCAAAAGAAGTAAGAAAAGTCACTATGAACCATAGGCTGGACCAGATTACTCAGCTGCTGGATCACATGAACCAGCGTATAGAATGGTTGGAAGTGGATCAGCCTAGGCGGGACAGAGGAGCTGATCGTAGTGACCAGGAGGACCCAATCCGGAGGGAGAGAAATCATAACCAGAATGAGTTTGTCGGAGACAACCCATTCTACGCTGACGGTCATACCTCGGGTGGTAGTCAGGTACGACCCAGACGCGGCCGAGAAGATAGACGCGGTCAAAACCCTTTGCCGAACCATGGTCGTGAGCGATACAACCCAGATCCAAACCGCGGCCGTAACCGGGAGGAGATTCGACAAGACCGTAATGATCAAGGCCGGGGACAATACGAACCTGAACCAGTCCAAGCCCGAAACAACAATGACCTTGGAAGCATGAAGGTGAGGTTCCATCTTTCTAAGGTACAACCGATCCAGACGCGTTTCTTGAGTGGGAAAAGAAGATCGACATTTTGTTTGGTTGTCAGAACTTCTCAGAAAGAAAAAAGATCAATTTGGCCGCCACCGAGTTCCATGGATACGCGGTAGACTGGTGGGACCAAGTTGTTACCAACCGGAGAAGGAACGGCGACCGACCGATCGAAACTTGGGACGAGATGGCACGAATGATGAGACGCAGATTCGTACCAAGCCACTACCATCGGGAGTTGCACACTCGACTCAGACGTTTGACCCAGGGATCCAAGAATGTTGAGGAGTATTACCAAGAGATGGATCGGCTAATGCTGAAAGCCGATACGGTAGAACCGGAGGATGCGACAATGGCCCGGTTCTTGAGTGGCCTCAACCGTGATATACAAGACCGTATGGAGCTGCAGGACTATCGGGACATTGGAGAGATGTACCACAAAGCGGTCCTAGTGGAACAACAGCTGAAACGCAAAGGCACCAACCGACCCGCATATGGTTCCAGTTCGCGACCTACAGATAAGCCGAGCTACCCATCCCGATCTGACGCTAAGCCCAGGTCAGATTACTGACCGTGAGCCGGATCTTCCGAGCAGCGTTTTGCCTCTTTTGCAGGAATACAAAGACGTCTTTCGAGAAGAAAGCCCAAGTGGATTACCTCCCATCCGCGGAATAGAACATTAGATCGATTTTGTTCCTGGTGCGTCCTTGCCAAACCGACCCGCGTATCGAACCAACCCTGTTGAAACAATGGAACTACAGCGGCAGGTCGGAGAGCTGATGGAAAAAGGACATATACGAGAGAGTATGAGTCCTTGCGCGGTCTCGGTCTTACTTGTGCCAAAGAAGGACGGCACTTGGCGTATGTGCGTTGACTGTCGTGCAATCAACAATATTATGGTAAAATACAGACATCTCATTCCTCGTTTGGATGATATGCTTGATGAACTTCACGGATCTTGTCTTTTTTCTAAGATAGATTTGAAAAGTGGCTATCACCAAATAAGGATGAAAGAGGGGGACGAATGGAAAACAGCCTTTAAGACAAAGCATGGGCTTTATGAATGGTTGGTAATGCCGTTTGGCTTAACCAACGCCCCTAGCACTTTCATGAGACTTATGAATCATGTCTTGCGGTCGTTCATAGGCGTTTTTGTCGTTGTGTACTTTGACGATATCTTAGTCTATAGCAAGAACTTGGCCGAGCACTTAGAGCATTTGCGGTTAGTCTTAGAAGTGCTTAGGAAGGAGCAATTGTTTGGGAACTTGAAAAAGTGTACTTTTCGCGCGGATAGTGTTGTGTTCCTAGGTTTTGTTGTAGGTGCCAATGTGATCCAGGTCGACGAAGAGAAGATCAAGGCGATCAAAGACTGGCCCAGTCCCAAGACGGTTGGAGAGGTCCAAAGCTTTCACGGCCTGGCCGGTTTCTACCGACGGTTTGTAAAGGACTTCAGTACTATAGCAGCGCCTCTCACCGAAATAATCAAAAAGGACGTTGGTTTAAATGGGGCACGACACAAGAAAAGGCGTTCCAACTCCTTAAAAACAGGCTAACTCATGCACCTCTCCTTTCTTTGCCTGATTTTATGAAAACCTTTGAAATTGAGTGCGATGCCTCTGGTGTATGTATTGGTGCGGTCCTAATGCAGGAGAAACGACCTATTGCCTACTTCAGTGAGAAGCTTGGTGGCGCGACCTTGAACTATCCCACCTACGACAAGGAGCTTTACGCCTTGGTCCGTGCGCTCTAAACCTGGCAACACTACCTTTGGCCAAAAGAGTTTGTGATTCATACGGATCATCAATCTCTTAAACACCTCAAGGGACAGCAGAAACTGAATAAGCGGCATGCCAGATGGGTGGAGTTTATTGAAACGTTTCCGTACGTGATCCAATACAAACAGGGAAAGGAAAACGTTGTGGCCGACGCCTTGTCCCGCAGACACACCCTGATCTCGACCTTAGACGCCAAGGTCCTCGGTTTTGAAATGATCAAAGAAGCCTACACCTCCGATCCAGATTTCCAGGAAGTTTATCAATCCTGTTCTAAATTTGCCACTGGAAAATATTTTCGGAGTGATGACTTCTTGTTTTATGAAAACTGCCTTTGTATACCTAATGTTTCCCTTCGTTATCTGCTTGTTAGGGAAGCTCATGGCGGCGGTTTGATGGGACACTTTGGAGTGGCCAAGACTCTTAGTGTGGTCCAGGATCATTTCTTCTGGCCGCACATGAAAAGAGATGTGGAAAGAATTTGCGGCCGATGCATCACCTGTAAGTATGCGAAATCTAAAAGCCAGTCCCCAGGTATGTACACTCCCTTACCCATTCCTAGCTCTCCTTGGACGGACATTTCTATGGATTTTGTGTTAGGATTGCCAAGAACTAGGACGGGTCGGGATTCTGTCTTTGTTGTGGTCGATAGGTTCTCAAAAATGGCGCACTTTATACCTTGTTATAAAACTGATGATGCGTCTAATGTGGCTGACTTGTTCTTTAGAGAAGTGGTTAGGATGCACGGAATACCTAGGACTATAGTTTCTGACCGCGATGTTAAATTCCTTAGTTATTTTTGGAAAACACTTTGGTCAAAACTAGGTACTAAGTTATGTTTTTCCACCACTTACCACCCACAGACCGACGGCCAAACCGAGGTCGTTAATAGAACCTTGTCCGCACTACTTCGTTCTGTTATTAAAAAGAACCTTAGGACGTGGGAAGATTGTCTACCACATGTAGAATTTGCTTATAACCATGAGGTTCATTCTACTACATTGTTTTCCCCATTTCAAATGGTTTATGGATTTAACCCACTTACTCCTCTTGATCTTACGCCTTTACCTTTGTCTGAGCGTGTAAGTATGGATGGGAAGAAAAAGGCCGAGCTTGTCAAGCAGATTCATGAGAAGGCCAAGCAGAACATTGAAAGAAAGACCGAGTTTTACAAGAAGCACGCTAACAAGGGCCAGCGCCAAAAGGTGTTTGAACCAGGCGATCTAGTATGGATCTATTTGAGGAAGGACAGGTTTCCGGAGGAAAGAAAGTCCAAGTTATTGCCTCGTGTGGATGGTCCCTTTACGGTCCTTGAGCGGATCAATGACAATGCCTACAAGATTGACTTACGAGGTAAGTACTTAGTCAGTACCAGCTTCAACATTTCTGACCTCATTCCCTTTGTCGCAGATGGACCAGACTTGAGGACAAGTCCTTTTCAAGAGGAGGAGGATGATACGATCATGGACCCAGAGGACGACCCAGACAATGGAATCGAGGTTCCGGAAGCACAGTTGGCCGTACCGGATGGACCTATGACGCGATCCAGAGCTAAGAAGCTGGCAGGGACGGTTCAGGCTGTACTTAATGGAATTAAAATCGGACCAGGCGACCCAGCATCACCTAAGATTTTGACCGTGCTCATGAACGCCGGCTGTAACTAATCTGGTCCGGGTGATGGCTTAATACTCTTTTTCCTTACACCCGGGTTTGTCCCAATGGGTTTACCGGATGGGGTTTTAATGAGGTTAAGTTCATTGCCCATCTCTCGACCTAGGTTGGTTTGCGGTCTGGTTCATGGGTCGACAGAGCAAGAGTCATTTTCGGCTTGGCAATTCAAGAGTCAGTCAAAGGCCAGCCGAAGAGTCAGTCCTTAGTTTATTTATTTCAGTCAAAGACTTTATTAATTTTTCTGTTATTTTCGAGTTTGTCTCTTGAACTACTTCGCCTGCTATATAAAGGCTTGTACCCCTTCTCATTTTTGACATTCACTTATCAAATAAAATCTGAGTTTTCTCCTTTGTTCTTTTAAAACTTTTTCGATTCCTTAGGTGGTTAGCCTCTTGAATCTTTTCGGTTTATCAAGTTCAATCCATAGAACTTGACGCAGCCTTCACCCAGTTGTCTCGTTGGGACGTTCAAGTAGTTAAAGGGACTTAGGGATTTTCGGGAACTTAGTTCTCACGCCTTAACATCCTTTTTCCGCGGATACAATCAGCCAGCTTAGTCACCCCCTTGTTTCAAGCCTTTCACCGCGAGTTTGGGCCTAAGGATTTTCGGGTTTCAACCCACCCATTAGCATCTTCTCCGTAAAATCGTTTGAAATCAAGGATCTATCCATCCGATACCGACCAAGTGTGTGCCGTTCTTTGGGAATTCGTATCAACTTTCTTTTAAAGATAAGTCCTTTCGAACTCATATAATCTGAGAAAAAATGCCATTTAATTTTGTATTTGGTGTCACCAATATTCTCACGTTTCAATGTTTCATAATTCAACTTCCATACAATGTTTAATAATAATGTGTAAGAGGGCACATTGTTTGGGGAAACGGAGCGTTAGCGCCTTCGCGGAGCAACAAATAACGGAAATTTTACGTCAAATTCTTTTAATATTTTTGATTTTTTTCACGCACGCCACCAATGATATATACTATATATTATCAAGTTCATCCAGACTCCAGAGTCTATAATTCAAAGGTTTGGAAAGTCTGCGATTGACTATAAAAATTCGATCCAAAGACTTTTTGATGGAACAACAACTTTTCGATTGTTTCCTCTCTATAAATAGACTTTTTTGTTAGCCTCTTCCTATAAACATTCAGATTTCAAAATCCAGAAGACTCCCAGCGAATCAATTAACAATGAGCCACCACAGCCACCTCGTAGCTCCTTCCCTACAAGCCGAGAAAGAAGCAGAGACGCAGACGCAGGATGCGTCCAGTGACAGCGTTTGGCGTTTCAAGGGCAGCGACACGGCAGCCAAAGCCTCCAGCGTCACGATGAGAGTCATCGTCTACAAGCTCTTCGATCTCTGCAGCCAGGAAGTCAAAAAGACTCTTTTACCCCTTGCCCACGGTGACCCTTCTGTCTACCCTTGCTTCCGCACCTCCATCGACGTCGAGAACGCCATCGTTGACGTCCTCCGCTCCGGCAAGGGCAACTCTTACGGTCCCGCCGCCGGAATCTTCCCCGCCAGACAGTAATATTCCCTTTTAGTTTACTCGCCAACTTGTTAAGCTTTGATCCACAATTAGTTGACTTTCATTGAATATGTTGTTAATTAGGGCGGTCGCCGATTATGTGAACCCTGACTTGACGAACAAGGTAACGCCTGATGATATATTTATGACCGTCGGATGCAACCAAGGGATCGAAGTGGTGATTCAGTCTCTGGCTCGACCAAACGCTAACATTCTTCTCCCACGGCCTAGTTACCCTCACTACGAGGCTCGTTCCGTCTACAGTGGGCTTGAGGTCCGCAAGTACGATCTTCTTCCCGAGAAAGAATGGGAGATTGATCTCCAAGGCATTGAAGCCATGGCAGATGAGAACACTGTCGCAATGGTTATCATAAACCCTAATAACCCTTGTGGAAATGTCTACTCTCACGATCATCTCAAGAAGGTCTTGGTCTCTCTTATATATGCTTTTTGAATTCGAAAGATTATAGAAATGTTGCTGATGGATTTAGCCTCTTTAGGTGGCGGAGACAGCTAGAAAGCTTGGAATAATGGTGATCACGGACGAGGTTTATAGCCAAACAATATTCGGAGACAACCCTTTTGTTCCAATGGGGAGATTCTCTTCCATAGCTCCGGTTCTCACATTGAGCGGTATTTCGAAAGGGTGGATTGTTCCTGGTTGGAGAATTGGCTGGATCGCTTTGAATGATCCTCAAGGCATTTTCAAGGCCACAGGGGTTTGTTTATTTTTCGAATTATCATCTTCATAATTTGGATCTTTTTGTAGCTTGTGTTACAAGTAACCACTCTGTTTTTGTTTCCCCTTTTGATAGGTAGTTCAATCAATCCAACAGAATCTTGACATAACTCCAGACCCTACCACTATGGTTCAGGTTGCGCTTCCAGAGATCCTCAAGAAATCGAATAAAGAGATGTTTGCAAAAAAGAACTCGATATTGAAACAGAACGTGGAATTGGTCTGTGATAGGCTCAAGGACATTCCTTGTGTGGTCTGCACCAAAAAACCTGAGTCATGCACTTACTTATTGGTACCAAAAACCTCTATCATACTCTTTGATGATTCCTGATCAATTTGAATGATTCTTAACAACAACAACAACAAACACTGCAGACGAAACTGGAGCTTCCGTCGATGGAGGACATAGAAGATGATATGGATTTCTGTATGAAGCTAGCCAAGGAAGAAAACCTTGTCTTACTACCAGGTAACACCTTAAAAATTACAATCAAAAGAGTACATAAAATAAAACTTGAAAATCGAGGATTAGTTTGAATGTGAAAAATTTCTTGATTTTTGTAGGAGTGGCTTTGGGGTTGAAGAACTGGATAAGGATAACGATCGGAGTAGAAGCTCAGATGCTAGAGGATGCACTTGAGAGGCTCAACGGCTTCTGCCAACGCCATATGAAGAAAACAGTGGCTTCTCTTCAAGATCTGAAGCTAAGTGACAATAGTGAAATCTAAACACAACTCATCTATACACAAACCAAATAAAGATGTAACATTTGGTGGAATAATACCATGAGGGTATTCTGAAATCTGAATCATCAATGCTATCATCAACGCCGTTGTTATCAAAACAATCATTCTAGAATTTTTTCCAAGTTGAATCTAATAAAAAAAAACTATTTGCGGTTTTATAATATCAATAATTTTGATTTTCATTATAAATTTACTGAACTATGAAATTTCTAATTAGAATCATCCAACTATCCCTAGATAAATAGCTTCATTCATGAGAATGTGTGGCAAGAAAATAGAAAAGAAAAAAACCCATAAAAAAAAGAGAGAGAAAAACACAAATTTTGGTGCTGTTGAAATACGACAGAACTTGTTAAAGGGAGAAAAAAAAACAAAGTAGTATAAAACAACACAAACTGTAAGGCAAATAAATATGTTCGAACTAACAACATATCTCAGTTGGCTCTAGGAGTAGCCCATGCGACCCTAAGGATGAGATGGTCATAGCCATAACCATTCAGTTTGTTGATTGCTAGCTGTGCGTCTTCTCTGTTCACAAAGTCGACAAAACCAAAGCCTCTGCTCGTTCCGGTCATCTTGTCAAAGGCCACGTAGGCTCGAGCCACAGCACCAAATGTCCCAAACAAATCCATCAGATCCTCTTCACGAGTGTCTTCAGACAAGTTACTCACACGTACAGAGTTCTCGTCGTTCCTCTTCCTCGGGTCTGGAACAGTAATGCTTCCTCTCTTGTTTGGCGGGACATAAGAATCAGCCTTGTGATGATCAGTGCCAGTCCTCGTAGACGCTTCCGCATGATCTGTCGTCGAGGAATGGTTATTCGTAGGGCATCTTGCTGTCCAGTGCTCACCTTTCTTGCCGCAATTCCTGCAGATCATCAGGACCGCACCGGGTTTAACCAACTCTTGAGATGCCTTTGTTTCTTCCGGTTTGGTACCTGCAAGATCAAAAGAAAGAAAGAATGATTATGACCTAAAACTACGAAACAGAGAGGTTACTGGGAAAAGTAAACACAATATATGAAGAAGAGATTTACCGTAAAGAGACTTGGGTCGTTCCAACAAGATGTCTTCCTTTGAAACCGTCGTGAAACCGCCACCACCGGCAACATCATGGACGGCGTCGCCGAACTTAGTCCAGCTGGTACGCCGCTCCACGACCCGTTTATCTCCAGCCTTCCCCTTGCGGACACGTGTAGTGGTGATGACTTTGACCGTTTTGCCCTCGTCGTTGAACCTGTACTCAATCACCTTCTTGATACCATTCTCGTCAGGCCCGATCATCTGCTTCGCCGGAAGCAAGTAATCAAAGTTCTCATCGTCTTCTATTTCTCCCCACATAACCTTGTTTGTTTTCTCCATCGCTGATTAATTAAATATCTCGATTGTAATATAACCTATAAATCAAGTCTCTATATTTATGCGTGAAAAGAAAAATCAAGTCTCTATATTTATATTGAAGTATTGATGCACCGCATATTTCCTTTTCTTGAATGTTTTCCTTTTCAGTTTGAGATTAGAGGTGCTTTATTTTTCCTTTTCTGTTTGAGTTTAGGAATTCTACGTAGTAACGTAGATTATCTTTCGCTTATTTATGTAAAACAGGTGCCTTAAGGGATAAGGACACCATATATTTTTAATTATATAAACTATATATATACTGTACACCCTAATAATGTGACAAATTTAGTAATTAACATTTTTTTTTGTCAGAAAAGTAATTAACAGTCAATCGACAAGATTACGTGAAATATGAAAATTGAAAACTTATTTAACTAGATATATAAGAACTAATAATGAATAATGATTCGTCAAAGTATTACGTGATAATAAGTCAAACAGATTTTAATACATGTGTTTTTTTGCAAATTTTCGGGATTTAAACTATTCACAACCTTTAGCACGACGTCGTGTTGGCATACAACACCACATCCAAACAAACGGGCGTTTGGATTTTTTTTTTTCTTCTATGTATTTTTTTTTACATTAAAGGGTTTATTTGAACTTAATTATCACATTTTCGTTACATCACAATCTCATGAGTGAAGCTAATTATTTATACTTGGAAAAAAATCTTAAAAATACCTCACGTTTATAACTTTTGCTAGAAAAATATCCAAACTATTTCGGCTCCCTTTTAAATACCTAACATTTATATGACTACATCTTTAACACCCAAAGTTTCAAAAATGGTAAGTTTAACTACCGATTTTTAATCATGCTTAAATGTTAAACGGAGATAGTGATACGGCGTTAAGAAGATTAATCACATGGGTTTAATTTATACATGAAAAGACCAAATACCCTTTATTTAGGGTCTTACCCAAAAATCCCAAATTCATGAACGCTAATTCTAATTTTTCCTCTTCAGCTCTTCTCTTCTCTTTTCTCTCTTCTCTCAGCGGTGAATGGAAAACTCAGCGTCGTCAGGTAACTCGTTCAACGATGGATTCACCCAAATGGAGAATCCGAGTTGTCAATGTAAGAAAGTGATGACCTTGTCCAAATCATGGACGGATGAAAACCCAGGAAGAAGGTTTTACAAATGTGATACGCATGGGTTTCTTTGCTGGGCTGACAAAGAAAAACCATTTGGATGGCAGAAGATTAGCTTACTTGAGGCCAGAGATCAGATTAGGCGACATAAAGAACAAATCAAGGAGCTTAACGAGTCTCTCCGCACATTCACTCACCAAAATATGACTGGAGCTGATTCAGCCGTGATGAAGTCGAAGATGTTCGAGAAAATTGAAGAAGAGAAGACAAAACTTGAAAGTGAACTGATGGCCTCAAAAGAGAGGGAAAAGCTTTTACGCCAATTCGTTGTTATATCCTGGGGAGGATTCATTGTGGTCACAGCAATGCTCCTAACAATGGTGAAGAAGTAGATTTGGGTGTCTTTGTTGTCTTGTTGTTTTGGGTGTAGTCATGTCTCAGTCTTCTAGTTGATGTATTGGTTGTTGGCTTGGCTCATTTGTTGTCTTTGTTGTTCTAAACTCTGAATCAATCGAGTTATGTTTTCCTTTTGTTTATTCCTAAACCAAAATGCATAATGCCAATGTCAAAATGTCAAACCAAAATGCATAATGCCAATGCCAAAATGGGAATGTCATTACATAACAGGAGTGTATCAAACTTCAGCAAAAGCCTAACACCAAAAGAAACAACAATGCATAGTGTAGTAGACACCAAAATACAGAACAAAAGCACACACCAAAGCACTAAAACACTAAAATCATTCACGGGTTGTTAAAAGGACCAATAACTTCAGTAGCATTAGATCCCCACACGTCAAAAACCCGACCAGTGTAAGGAGAGATGTAGCATCCATATCCTCTTGGAACTGGTGGTTCACGGCCACGCCCACAGCCATGTCCACGGCCACTTCCACGGCCACGGCCACGTCCACGTCCACGGCCACGTCCAGTTGATGCGGTTGGAGCACTTGATGGCGGCGGATCAACTGATTCTTGTGTGGAAGGCATCGATGGTTGTGTTGAACTCTGACCAGTCCTCCTCCTTTTTGGTGCATTTTGAATGCTCCATGCATCATCCTCCTATTACACAATCACGAAAAACATTCACCATCCCTAAACAATGCCATACAAACCGTCATATAAGTCATAAGGAAGCTCATTATATACCTAAGTCTTTTTAGGCCTTCCCCTTTTCCGTTTAGGACCTATTTCCACATAAGTGGCATTTTTACAAGTTCCTTTGTTATGACCCGTCTGTTTACAGTTGCTGCATGTTACAACCCTTCCTTCCCGAGTAGCTTTCGTCGGATTTGATGATGACTCGTGAGGCTCTTTTATCCGATCATGCTTCTTTGGACGCCCTGGCATTCTCCTTTTATCAGGTACAAGAATGGGAGGTTTGCCTGTTTTTTCCCAGAATCTCTCACCATTAACCGGCCTGATGTTGTCTTTATAAGTGTCATGCCACTTAGAAGTCAGGTAATAATCATCCACATAACTACAAAACAAGGAAAAAGAGTTACAGTTATACACTACAAATCAAGGAAAAGGAGTTAATTAGCTATAAAAAAGGGGAAGAGAAGACTTACTCTTCAGGGTCACGGTTTAGCTCAGAAATGACATGAATCGCATGGCTACATGGTATCCCAGTGATATTCAAAGTGTTACAAGCACAATGCTTGTATAGAAGATTCACCTCGTAGCTACAGTCGTTTTGAACCACCTCGAACAAGTTTTCACTACTATAGAGCACTGTGCAGGTCTCACTGTCAACTCGGTTTTGCTCAAAAATCTCCATTATGTTAGGTGGAAACTTGTTGTCACATTTGCCTGTCATTTCTTTCCTCATGCTTGTACGCTTCATGGCTAGCCTCCTAATCTCTTCAAGCATATTAATCAATGGCAATTTTCGGGCATCTTTGATTGTCCTGTTGAAACTCTCTGAAAGATTGTTGCAGACATCATCACATCTCGCCTGCGGACTGAAAAAAGCCCTGCACCAAGCCTTTGGTTCTGTTTTCAATAAGTCTGCACACGCCACAGGATCAAACTGCTCCAAAGCGGCTTTGTTGTACTCGTAATCACCTAAGGAAGAGCTTTTAGCAATGGCCCAAAAGTAGTTCTCATACTCCACCATCCCATATACTTTCTTCCAATTCGCAAAAATGTGCCTAGCACAATGCTTGTGCTCAGCTTCAGGTAAGAGATCCGCAACCGCATTTATCAACCCTTTCTGCCTGTCAGATATGATACTAAAACCACTTCCCAACCCTAAATCCAACTCTTCCTTCAGCTTGCCCACAAACCAAGCCCATGACTCATTATCCTCAATTCTTACTATAGCCCACGCAAAAAGGACAATCCTATTATCAGCATCTCGTCCTACAGCTGCCAGAATCTCACCTTTGAGTTCCCATTTCATAAAAGCTCCATCAAGACCAATAATTGGTCGACAGTTTCTCTTCCAATTGTTTCGAAGATTAGCAAAACTAATGTAGAATCTGTCAAACACTAGCTTACCATCAGCACGAGGGATGGTCACAATCTCAGTTGAAACATCATTAGACCGCCTTAGCTCGTGCTCATAATCCCACAGTTTTGCAAACTGTTCCTTCTGTGTTTCAATAACCATATCTAGGGCTAACCTTCTAGCTTTCGTACATATCCACTTAGAGACGGATAGATTATACCTGATCATTATCTCGTCCTTGATGTCACTCCATTTTATACCAGGCCTTCGACTAGCTTCGTCCTTAAAGAGCATCGCTATTGTACCCTGCTTCAACATCCTAGCCTTGCTACTCTTCATGTGGTTATGCTTACCTTGGTAAGATTTAACCATCCACAACCCTTTCCCTTTCTCCACCGAGCAGTAGATCCTCCACTTACAACCTTTTCTAGCACATATTGCAGCATACTTGTTCTTATCCCATTTGTTTTGATAGACGTCATAGTTTGTCTTCAAAACATATCTCAACAATTGCTCTTTAAATTCATCACCGCTCTTGAAAGTCTGCAGTAACCAAAAATATGGAGGCCGCTCCTTACTGTAATGCTTCCTTGCAGTCTCTCTTTCAACCCGGTTGAACCCTTCCCACTCGTCATCTGTATCTTCTGCTGGTTCTGGATGTTCAGCATCTCTACACTGTCTCTCGAACTCAGCCTCAGCATCAGCATCTGCGTTTGGTGCACTGTGCTCATCTTCAGGATTGCTCTCATTCTGATCACCATCAGGAGCATTTTCATCTTCTCCAAAGCCATCATTCACCTCACCTAACCCATCATTTTCTCCATCCTCACCTAACTCAGCATTATCCCCATCCTCACCTACACCAGCATTATCTCCATGCTCACCTAACCCAGCATTATCTCCATTTGCCATTTCTGCCATAAAAGACTGAAATCTCTCATCATCGGCTCTTTCTTCTACAACTTCTTCCCCTTGTGCGAAGTCATCTGGGTGTGGAGCTTCAGGAGCTTTATCATCTTCAACATCATCACCATCAGACTCGCCTCCTTCGTCCTCTTTTCTCTGATACACTACAAGAGCTTGACAAACGCTTCCTTCATTCTCAACACTTCCTTCATTCTCTCTTTCCTCATTCTCGATAGGCTGAGGAGGTACAATTTTCTCAGTGTAAACATCCACTTCACCGCCTACACTAGCTTCAGCACACATCTGCATTAACCCAGCATCAGAAGAGAGGTAAAATATAGCCTTCGCTGAGTCTACACTCTCGTGTGGCAGCTTGTACCATATTTGTTCCACAATGACGCCGGCTCCTATGGCTTTTTCGTCGCAATAGTCATCAAAGATGCTCCAAGTCATATAATCTGGGTCGACGACTAACCCCTCCTTCACCGAACCTCCTACGTACACTCGCTTAGAATCCTTGATGTACATAAGCCCTCCATAATGCAAATTGATTTTTATGGTGTCACTGCATCATCGAAAAACAAGCAGATGTCACTCAAAACAACTCAGAACTAATCGAAACACAACACTAATATCAAATGCCCTGAATTTAGATCCTTACCACATCCTTCGAGTCTCGCCGAAGGTCGCCGTGAAGACGAAGATCTCTTCAGATGAGCAATACCGATTCGAGAGGGTTTAGAGAACTGGTATTTCGATATGCGATTTGCTGTCGTTGAATTAGAAAAAATCGATTTGGGGAAAATCGATTTAGGGTTTTCGATTTGGGAAAATTCGATTTGGGGAATATCAATTTAGGTTTTTTGTGAGGGAAGGTTTTTGGTCTTTTCATGTATAAATTAAACTCACGTGATTAATCTTCTTAACGCCGTATCATTATCTCCGTTTAACATTTAAGCATGATTAAAAATCGGTAGTTAAACTTACCGTTTTTGAAACTTCGAGTGTTAAAGATGTAGTCATATAAATGTCAGGTATTTAAAAGGGAATCGAATTAGTTTGGATATTTTTCTGGCAAAAGTTATAAACGTGAGGTATTTTTAAGGTTTTTTTCCAAGTATAAATAATTAGCTTCACTCATGAGATTGTGATGTAACGAAAATGTGATAATTAAGTTCAAATAAAAATGTGACACGTAGCAAGTTCATGGTAACGTAAAACAGGTGATAAATACTCTTCGTCCGTCTTGGGAGAGAGCATCATCGTCTTTCTTTATAAACCCTAAATCGCCTTCTCAGTTCCCCACTACTTTATCGATTCAACCATTTAGGGCGAACCCGAAATCTGGGTCTGTAATTTCGTGACCGTAAGAGCGATGGCGACGACAGGGACTGCAGCGGTTGCGACGGGAACGTCGACGACGGCGAAGAGAAAACCGGTGTTTGTGAAGGTGGAACAGCTAAAGCCTGGAACGGGAGGTCACACATTGACTGTTAAGGTCGTTGATGCGAATCCGGTGGTTCCTGTTACCCGGAAGGCTCGTACGGGGACTTCTCTGAGTCGTCCTTCTCAGCCCAGTCGAATCGTCGAGTGTCTCATCGGAGACGAAACCGGATGTATTCTCTTCACTGCTCGTAACGATCAAGGTTTCTCACACTTTTCTTTTGCTTTTAGGATTGAGAAATGGTATCGTCATTTTGAAAAGTCTGATCCTTTGTTGTTCTCTCGTTTATTGCCGTCACTTTCTATTGTCATATTTTGTTTATGCCAAGCTCTGGAAATGTTACAAAAAAGCTTTCTTGTCTGAAAATGGAAATGGAATTACTGTGAAAAATCTGCTCATTCAATGATGTTTTTGTGCAATTTAGTGACTTTAATGGTTGTATAATATCATTACGCTAATTCGACCGGAGATGTTTAATGTATACTTCATCTTACCCGATTAGTGATGGTGAAACTTCTTGCTTGGTGAGATGTTGAGCTATGATGAGTTAAATGTTCTTCATGATTTCAAAACTTTCAGAGCTTTTCCTATTAAAACATCTAGTCTTGTACCAGTTATTGTGCGATCCCTGTGGCCTACTGATTGGATTGATTCATTGATTTTGTGTGTATAGTTGATATCATGAAGCCAGGGGAGACGGTGATACTGCGCAATTCAAGGATAGACATGTTCAAGGGCACAATGAGGCTAGGGGTTGATAAATGGGGACGTATCGAAGCCACTGAACCTGCGTCTTTCACAGTCAAAGAGGATAACAATCTGTCTCTTGTTGAATACGAACTGATTAACGTTGATCAGTGATCTTATTAGTATGTGTATGGAAGTTAACCCTTGAGAGTGTTTGGTTCTGATTCTTCTACCGTGGAGGTCTTTTGATTTTTAGATTATGAAGATTTGTATGACTGGTCCAGAGATGCTTGTAAGAATGCTTTCTTTTTATCCTAAAACACGAACTAAGGATCTCGCTTTTTAGAATTATTTAGTCCGTGGTATCGTTCCTTTATATTTGCTTGGATTGGATGCAAGTCATAAGACCATCGACACCTTGTTCACAATCAAGCACAGTTAAATAAAATTTTTGTTCTCTTTTTTGGTATCTTGTATGTTTTGTTACATGTCTGTTTCTTTTTTCATGATACTTCAGCAAATATTTGTATACATGTATGACATGTTACAGAAACAAATACAATAAATTTAGGAAAAATGTAATCTTATAGATGTGTTTTCTGTTTTTTGTTCATTTTCTGGCTTCAAACACATTCTTGGCTTCTAACAAATCTTAACAACGTAATATTAAACGTAAATCGAGAACAGGTAAGCTCACTCCACTTCTTTGATGATCCTTCTTTTGCGCAGAGGTACAGTGATAACGGTTCCTGGAGCACTGTGAGCTTTCCTTCGGGCATCTTTCCTCCTCTTCGAATCGTTCTTGGCTCGGATTATCCCTATTGCTTTGAATATAGGTTTCGGCACGTGCTTGTGTCTGTATTTCACATCACCCCAAAACGTTCATGTTATTAATATTTTGACAATCTCCAAAGTTGGAAAAATAAGGAATAAAGAAAACACTCTTGGCCGTGTACCTGACAATGCGCTTGACCTCAGGAAGATGCTTGTATCGATTCTTCACAGACTCGTCGTACTCATGCTTCCTCTGTTCCCTTGGAAGAAGCTGCAACACAATACACCAATTAACATATGAGGATTTACCTAAGTTGTACAAATAATATCTCACAATCAAATGCACTTTTGAATCCATGGCTTAGCCTGTGTGTATTTTCCTTTTCCAAATTTTTCGTTTTCATTTTGTATAAAGAAACCTAATGCTGTGTAACAAGAAGATGCACAGATTCTTACAACTCCCAATTGCTCTGATGCTTTGGACTTCCATAGCCTGACATTAGTGTCATCACTGCCTGATATAACATAGGTCGCATCACAACTATACTTGACACAGAATACTCTACAAGAAAAAAACAAACGCATTAAAATAAAGAAATTGCCGAGAATAAAACTAATTAAGAACATCTGAATGTAAAGTATAAACAGAGTTGGCTTCTAGAATTATACCTCTGCATCCTCTTTGTATGGTAGATTTCCCTGCTGTGTCCTCCATTGTAGGGGAAGATTCTCACTGATCGATCATAAGATCCCGTAATAAATTCACGACCAGTTGGTGAATAATCAATATCCATCCTAAAAAATGATGAAATTAGATAAATCATAATGCATTAAAAGGATACTATCCCGTAGAACTTTCTCGCAGATAATTGGTATTTATCATTCTTACACCGCAGAAACATGATCTTTATGCACACACTTGGCTTCGTCCAGCTTTCTACCATCAAAGCTATAGCAGCTGCCATCTTCATTAGCCTACTCATTTTCACCATAGGATAAAATTAACACATAAGCGAAGGCCAAATGCTGATTTCCCCCAGGTAGAAAAACCCATCAGAGAAAATTTCACTTCATGATTATCACTTACAGCTGTCAGGTTCATAGGCTCCATAGGGTTCCATGCGATTGAATTTGTTTTCGTCTGCCAAAAGATAAGTAATTTGCAGACCAAGGTTGCACTTAAGAATAAAAAATATTCACAAATGAAGAGAATGAGCGATCGATTTTCAACTATACCATCATGATAATTTTCTTTGCTGCAGAAGACATGCGGAGATCATAAATGGTTATGCTGCGATCACTGGAAGAAGAGAAACCCTCTTACACTGTTAGATAAAGCTTTGGAAAGTCTAGCTCAAATAGTTACATAATATATACAAGTATAAAGTAGAAAGTATATACCTAGCAGATGTTGCCAATAAATCAGGCTCTCCAGGATTAAACCGGACAGATATTACAGAGTCAGTTCCCCACTGGAGACTTTGAACTGGCTGAGACCTAATTACAAAAAGATAGAACTATAAGCACTGTTTAAAATAAAGATAGAAAAACATCAGAGATTTCTTGTTTAGTAAGAGTCCTGAGTACCTATTATGATTCCATATATCCAATTGAGCTCCGGCCGTAGCAAAAAGTTCCCCTCCATACTGATGATCAACACCCCTAGATATGAAAGAAAGCTTAATACCTCCAGTTTTGTGGACCGAAAGATTCATGAGAAATTGAAACAAGATGGTAAGAAAGTCTACCAGAAAGCATTCTTCCAGACATAGACCGCAGATGGCTGAAAGGATAATTGGAGTAATAAGCTTGTTATTCAAAGGAAACTTTCGAAAAGTACTCTTGATGATCCAGTCTTACAAGAAAATTGACAAATAATCACCTCAATAGAATTTTCAGATGAAATGTTAAAATCTTGAAGCGAAGGACGAGGAACATTCCACAAACGAACACTGCATAAACCCATTCATCTTAGACTGAAAGCGTTAAATGCGGGTCAGGGACTGAATGAGTCTAAGAATAAGTTGTTTATATCTTACGTGCAATCAGTTCCGCATGAAACCAATACATTGCCATCGGTTGAGACTGTAAGACCACGCACGGCACCTTGATGACCAGGAAATTCGCAAACTGTGCGCCTGTTTGTTCCAAGTTCCAGAACACATTTACCAAAAGCACAGAACATAGAATTCTTTATACAGGAAAGACTAAATGAGCTACAGATTTGTTCAGAAGAGTAGAGTTTTCAAGATTTTAACCTCGTAGCAAGATCCCAAAGGCGAATATCTGCAGAATAGTAACATAGTATAAGTTACTATCATCCCTTAAAAGTTTCAATTAGAGTTAAGACTTGGAGAAAACAAGAGTTTGGATATTCACCTCCATCCATAGAACCCGAGAAGATATCCTTCAGGTAATTCGGGTTCTTCGCCATACATGAGATGCCATCGCGATGCCCATCCATGGCATGCATAAACGGCTTTGCATGTATCTAAACAAACACAGGGAAAATTTGAGGAATTTTTCCATTGCTTTTCATCAATAACAGAACTAAACAGCACACTGAAAAATCAAAATTCAACAGAAGATAGAGAGATTTGAAGGGAACTGATTACAACACCTTATCTAATTTGGCAGCATTAAGAGCCCTCTTGTATTCCACTGCCTTCTCCATAGGTCGGAGACTTGGGTCGAAGTTGTGAAAGACCCGCTGAAAAAATCACACCAAGTTGCAACGCATTGATAACCACGTCGTGGAGAGAAATTGAGGCGGGAATCGAAACTGAACCCTGATTTTATGATATGTGAACGATTTGAATATGCAAATTACCTGAAGATCCTGACTTCTTTCTCGAGTGAATTCATCAACTGATCTCGATATAACCTTAACCTTCATTGATTACGTCTACAAAAAGGTCACGGAGAAGCTAACGGGGGGAGAGAGAGAGAGAGAGGTAGAGTGAAAGAGATGTGGTTGCAGACAGAAAAACCCTAGAGAGGTTTAGGGAGGAGCTGAAGGAGACGAAGCTTGTGCCTCCTGAGATGGGCCGATAAAATAGGTTTTCTCCCGCTACGATATTCACAAAAAAGTATTTAAATGGGCCGTATATAATTTTTTTGGATAACATATATTTGAAATTACTTTTTTTTTAATAGTACAAATTAACTCATTTTGTGATTTTTTATATGTTTTCAAATAGTCAATATATTCAAGAACTAATATATATTAAACTCAATATATGTTCTGATTTTCCGGCAAAAAAATGTCCAAATTGTTTATGGTAATAGTGTAAATACACAATAAAAATAGGCATGAGCTTTGAAAAAAAATGTTAGCGTCGGACTTTTACTAGTTTGGTAGTAGTAGCACAAGCATATCCCTTGCATTGGGACAAGTCAAATTCTCATGTTTTGAATTTCAAGTTTTCTTGAAATGAAAGAGTCTTAGATGTACAATACATTAAAAAAAAGGTTGAATATAATAATTAAAAACAACACTCTTTGAATAGATATATGCTTATGTGACTAGCATTTTCTATTGAACAATAAAACTCACATGCAAATCACTTGAGTTTTAAAACAGGAAAACTCACCTACCAAAACACTTCTTTGTTTACTTATAATATTAACTTGTACCTAATAACACAATTCATACGTAATTTTACCTCGCATTTCAACCTTATTACATCCCATGATGTGTTTATTTTTCAATGTTTTTGCCCCAAACTAAACTGATAAATGATAAGAGAGTTATTTAGGTGAAACTGTGAATAGGTCCTCTTGCGGTACTTTCATTAGTCAAATCTTGACTTACGCGTTAAGTTTCAAACCTCAAACATAACTTTTCACAACAAAGCTAAGCCTGTGTTAATTTGTGATATATAATAAATGTTAAATCAAAATCATATTTTATATTGGATTGTAATTCGTTTTTGATAAATAATTTGAAAAATGAAGTTTCCTTTACAAAAAACTGGTTTATTATTTTAAACTAAAAAAAAAAATCATCAGTGACACCAAAATGGGCATTGATGTAATTTCACACATCGTAAAGTGTTGTAGAGCGACCCGTTCAAGTCACAATTCTTGGTCAACACGCAAATCGTGAGATGGCGCCGGTAAAATCCGACCTAAGTGATGAACTCTTGAGTCATGACCGCTTCCTCGTAACTAAGTGTATATATATACACATACTCCCTCTCATTTATCTATCCAACAATAACCATAACTCCTAAATTTTCTTTCTTAACCAAGCAATATAAAACTCCCCGGAAATACTAATTTATTACCTGATTACTTCGAAGCTCTTATTTTTCTTTTTACGGTTCCACACAAAGGGTAAAATCAAATGAGGAGAGTTAGTTGGTCTACTATTTTGTTTGTGGTGATGATGGTAGCGTTGTTGGTGGTAGAACACGTGGTGGTTCCAGCCGCGGCGGGGAGAGTTCTAACGGAGAATTTAGGAGAGGGAAGAGCGACGGTGATGGAGGTGGAGAAGATGAAGTCGACGGTGGATTCCTGGTTTCAGAGTCTGGCGTCGGGACCGAGTCCAAGAGGTCGCGGCCATTAGATTACACTTTATTTTTTCTAGGTGGAGGAGATTGATATATACCATATCCATATGGTAATTATACCAAAACAAACGGTCAATAACTGTATTCCATTCATTTTTTACTTTGTTTGTTAAATTCATACACTTAGTGGTAGAAACTAAACACTCAATATACATGTACATATATAAATTTACTTTTGTTGGTGGTTAATTTCAATAAGATTTTATACTTTTATTTTACGAGGGAATTATTTTGTGGTAGCTGGGAACCAAGATGTGCAAAATAATAAAATAAAGAGAAGTTGTAAACGAGTGAATCGTGCACGCCATATATGTATATGTAGCCTGCCGGATCACCTTCTTAACATTTTATATTATCCATACTTTTTGCCAAATCCGGAAGATTAAGTTAGTGTGCGAACAAAGCATGAATTTGTTGAAGTTTCCGGGGGCATGAACACATGAGCCCACCTTATCTTTTTCCTCTTACTAGGAGAAAAGAAGTAAAAGAAGTAGAGCGAGTTGAATTAGATGAGCAAGTTTTAAAAATTGGAACATTGAAACTTATCCAACTTTAGAATGATAAAGTGCACAATTAGCGATTGAAAAAAGGGATATTGTTTAACTAAATCCATTCATGGGAACATAAGCGAGTAAACTAAGGAAAAAGGACTTATTGTGCACATAAAACCATATAGCTCTTCCTGAGAGTATCCAAATGTCTAACAGTTCCACAACTTTGCATTCACTCCTCTCTGTAGTCTGGATTTTCTTTCAATATGATGAAACCTTCTAATATGGGCGACAATGGAATGTACCTGTGACCAAAAATGAGATAACATACTTGTCAGTTGCGAGTTCCAAACAGAGTTTCGTTTCAAGTAGGAAAAATGGTTTAGAGGAACAAAATACTTGTCAGTTGCGAGTTCCGCTCTCTCCCCAGCAGCAAGGAGAACAGGTGTTGAGTGGGTTTGGAAACCAGTGATTGTCTTGGGTCGACCTGCCTGTCCAACCACATCAACCGCTTGTCCTACCCGCACTGGCACCGAGATGGGCTTCAGGTTCTCATCCACCGTCAGCATCATCCTTGGCTACACATTCAAACCGTATCGTGTTACTATATAAACATTTCTTAATCCATTTAACCAAACAAAAAAGAAAATTCCTCAGATAGAATATTTGCACTCACCTGCATCGCCAATACGAGGAAGTAGAGCACATAATGGTATTTCCCCAGTATGATGGATTTCATGTCAAGGCATGCATGTAACAATGTCACTATACCAGCAAGGGCCGTTCTGAGTACAATATACAACACTCATGTTTAGGATTTTGAGGGTGAGGCTTTAAAAAGCTAATTATTCATAATAGTATATATAAAAATAACAACTTACGGTGATAGCAAGAGCCGTTCGGAGTGGAAGGGACTGAGACTTAGGAGACCCTTTCCCATATGCACCAGCCCTTGAGCAATACGCACCTGAGATATGACTTGACACAATGAGAACAGGCCTATCAATAGAAACTGTGTTTATTGCACGAAAGCAAAAACATAAACTTTAACACATTACACAGAAGAGAAGGCTGGGATCCTTGTAATAATAGCTGGAGAGATTTCTAAGCATGCCAGCAATCCTTGCATTGTTAGTTCCAGCGCCGATCAAACCAAGAGAAATAATTGCTGCCTATAGGAGTCAGTGCAACGAAACATCAGTCCAACGCTGAAATTTAAGTCAATGAATTAACTACCATCTCAACCGTGAGTGGCGAAAAGACAACTCACCATGGCAACTTCTGAATCTGTGTCATGGCTAAGCCGGCTCAAGGTGTCCATAACATTGACCTGGATTTATGGAAAAGATTAGAGAGTAACAGCAGTATTCGTAAGCATAAAAGTAAAATTAGATTTTTTAAGCAGCAGTATTCTTAAGCAGCAAAAGTAGCAGTCACCTTTGGGTTGGATATACATAGGAGACCAAGGGCCAAAGGCACTGCACGCCTAATGTTCTGTTCTCCATACTGTAGCACACGCTCCAGAGAACGGATCTCCATATCAAGACCCAATTCTTCAGACATAGCAACCATCGCTAATCCAAGCACAGCTGGACCCTGGTGAATATCACCTTTCTCCAGATGCTCTCCACACTGAGCCAGAAGGTCTTGGACCTGGACAATTGAAGATTCAGCAACTAAACTAGAAAGCAATGAACTATGTAATATAACCACCAGTATACTTGATCAGATACCTTAAGGACATTCCCAGTTCCAGCATACGCACAGGAAAGAAGTGTCATATCACAATACTTTCTGATCTTCTCATTGAACGTCTTTGAGACTTCTGCGGTAGCCTCCACACTTTCCTGCTCGATATGGGAACAAGTTGACACTGATAAGCCAGGAAAAAACGATCGAGTAAGCAAACAAGAAATTTATCAAGTACGACACGTTGTCTACCTGTTTGCCAAGGTACAAAAGTCCAAGTCCAAGAGGCAAGAAACGAGTGATGGCTTCACCCAGTTCTGCCTCACTCCGATCCATCAAAGCAAATATAATAGATTGTGCAACCTCTTCGTTACACGAACCAACGTAAATCATCCCCAAACTAAGTGCAGCAAAGGCAATCACATCGAGAGGTGCTTTTGCATCATTCAGTATTGGAGACAAACTGCTTCTTATCTGTCCAAACAGTGAGCATGTTATTGTCTCTTCAACATAGCATTAAACATATCACTATAGGTACGTAGATAATATAACTTCACCTGATCATTTTGGGAACCCGCATATGCAATTCCAAGACCCATAATAGCACCAATTCGGACAGATGGATCCTCTTTCTCAATATATTCTCCAAGAAGGGCCAATGCCTGAGAAAGAAAGCTGAGTGAGGGGAGTGTATGCGAAAAATAATGAACATAGAGCTTCCAATAAAATCGCAAGAGAAATCAACTCACAGGATCACAATCATTTTTAATGCCGCAATTAACAATCCCAACTCCCAGCAGAGCTCCAGCAATGATTGGATTATCATTACTATGGAAATATTTGTCAAGTTGAGCAAGTCCGGAGTCCACATCCCACAATAGGATCATACCCTACCATTGGGAAACAACAAGGTCCTATTACAATTTTCACTTCCAAGATATGAACACAGCTAGTCAACCTATCACGTAAGAAGATGCATACCAGACTGGCGGCTGCACTGGTCTTTCCATGTTCTTTATTTTTGAAGAGCCAATTTCCAGCAGATCCACTGGTTGAGTCTGATGGTACTGTCATTAATTTGTCCTGCAATATGTGAATGTATCAAAAGGGCAGCCAAGCTTACAAACTTCATCTCATTTTGCACACCATAAGAATCAGTAATCACACCTGGCCAAAACCAGCATTCACAAATGCATTCACAAAAGTCGCAGCCAGATTATGTCTAGCAGAATCCGTACTTGGAGCGGAGCTAGCCCTGCCATCAAGCAGGTGAGCCTGCGAAATTTCATTCAATAGATAAGAGACAGTGACAAAAACATACCCTATTGCAAAACAAACCAGTAACGGGCATCATTTCGATGAAAATGATATACCTTGTAGATGTCTTCAGGCGTCTTGGCCTCCATGACCTCAATATCCCTTGCAAGCGTCAGATATCCTTCACTTAACTTAGTGTTGTTAACAATATCTTGTAGCATTTCTCTGTCAACGTCATCTGCAACCATCTCAGGGTCAAGCTCAAAGGTGATGCCCTGCATGGGGGTTAGCAAAAGAAAAAGATAAATAAAAATAGTGAATCATCAGCGACTGAATCTCTATAGTGATGTTAATCAGTGAGCACTTACATGGCGCGAAATCATGTAGCAGAACTGTTTCTTTCTTAGCAGATCAGTGCATGAGGTAAATACTTGCTTCACATACTGCAAATACGGAAAATATATATCATGTAAGAAAATACATAACTTAGAAAAGCTTTTTCCAGCTGCCCCAATGGTGCAGAGAGGATATTAAGTTCTGTATGAAAAATTAGAACCCAGACCTGCATGTTATCAAGAAATAATGCAATTTGCAGAGCGTTTGGATATTCTTCAAACTTAATGTAGATCATGTAAGCAATATCTAAGACCAGCATGTCATCCGGCCCTGGAAGGTATCTGAAAAAAAAAACAAAACATACAATGTCAAAGGGGGTGGTTCTGTATGAAATAACCAAGCAAAGCTCATAAGAGCTTGACTCATACGAAAATTACAGTATGAGTGATCTAAAACCACAAATGAGTGTGAAAAACCAGTCACATGAATAAGATGATCATAATTATAATTACTTTGCTGCACTCGTGAGATAGTTGCACGTCCTCCTGAAATTTGTGCGGTCTACATGCTCAAGTAAGAGATCAAGATCCTCAACATCCATTAAGAGGTCAACAGCTTCGGTTTCTGCATTATGCTGTAAGGAAGAAAATGGAATCCTTCAGAGATAAGAAAACAAAAGAGGTGCAATTCTCAAGCCTAAAAATGAAAGTGTTGTTAATTTATTACAAGGGGTCAACGAGCCAAGAAAACTAAGCATGACAAGGATCTCACCTTCATGTGAAAAGCAACAATTTGCTGCACAAGGTCCATTAAGTCCTCAATAGAGGACTCCTCACCCTGATTTAACAAAACAAGAACAAGCATATAATCAGAAACAATTCTAAATAAAAAAGAAAGCACACTATCATAATAACGGACCAGCAGAGAAAACCAAACATAACTATCCATGGCGTTACTTGAATATGAATAAAACTCGAGCGAAAAATATTGCAAAAGACCAAATTGTTTTCTAACCTGACGCATTGTATACTCTTCTGCAATCTCTCCGGCCAAATTCCTGACATACTCATGACCCCACGATCCAATGTCACCCTCAGATCCAGTCAACCTATAGCCTAAGCTTTCCTGAAAGAGTATTGCATAACAAAGGACCAGCAAATAACTTTGTCAAATTCTACCAAGAACCACCAAATGCAGATCTGTTAAAGGCATATCATAAGAGGAAACAAACAGAAAATAAAAAGGAATCCAGTGATATGAATATGATAGCAATAGGTAAGAAAATTTTACTATCCCTACTATTGTAGCAAGAAAGCATACCCTTTCACCCTCAGCAGACATGGTCAGTGCCAGGACAGACAGTATATCAGCCAACATTTTCTGCAAATACAGGAACTGCAATCTTTAATCCATACTCACTATGAGCAACGAGGTGCTAAATTCTTAAAGTGTCTGACGACGTACCTTGAGATCGGACTCTGCCATATTTTTATGAAATTCCTTAAGAGTTCCGTAATGAGGACGGAGAAACTTAAGGGGTTTGGGAACTGATGTCATGGAGCTTGTTGAGGCACGGATTTCTTGCCTACAGACAAAAAGATTAAACCAAATCAAGGATAGACTACGAAAAAGGATGATAAAAAACATGAATACTGTACTTAAACCAGGAAAAGAGTTACACAATTCCAGAAAACAATCCCTAGCGAAAATTATCTGGGTATTTCCAGCGAATCAACTCGAGGATGGCTAATTACCTCATGCTTTCAAGAGCAGCCTTCTGCAACTCAGGATTGGGGTCCTGAACCCTCTCAACATAGAGCTCCAGGTTCTGCTTTAGTTGCAAGTCCTCTTCAGACTACAATCACATCAGATGCAAACTTAGTCATCTAGTAATCAAAAATTAGCTAAAAGACTGGCTGTAGCCACAGTTATAGTGCTAAAAGTTCCGAATATCTAAGGCCATGGAAGTAAATCCCAGCTAGAGAACTATTTTCCCAGAACTTGTTAACGTGAATTTTAACAATGAGCAGCTCATGAGCTAAACAAATGAACAGCTCATGAGCTAAATCCCTAAATTTCTGAAAAGCTGCTTCATTAAACTACTATAGTCGATTCAGATTTCAACTGACTGCAAAATCTACAGGCTAATCGTGCAAAATCGAACAAAAGAGAAACTCACCAGATCCTCCTCCTTTTTATCATCCTTCTTCTTGGGGTCCTTAGAAGGAACTTTCACCGTAGCTTCATCCCGCTTCGCACCACCACTAACGTTGTTCGGATCCGGAACTGGAGCCATCTCAGTCAAACTAGCACCCGATCAATCTGACAAATCCAACAAACGATACCGGAAATTCGAAAACTCGGACAAATCGAGCAGCTTCTGCTAGCTAATGGGATATCGCTGAAACCCTAAGTCTGAAAGTGCACGTCAGAGAGGTATTATGCTTTTCTTCTAGAACTGAGGGAAAAGGTGAACGGTAGAAGGAGAAAGATGTTTATAGAAAACAAATACACAAGTAAATACACTCATACGGAGAAGACTACCCCTCGATCAAGAATTCCAATATGGGCTCAGCCCATAACTCTGTCGGGCTACTTACTGGGCCATACTTCTCTGCCATTCTCTGTATAAATATTTGAATTTTTTCCGACACAGACTCTGTATATAATACACTTGTTTAGGGCCTCTAGTATTGATTCCACACAAATATATTTCTCAATAACATTAAACATTTAATCAAATTATTTTAAACTCAGATGCTAACACAACAACAACGACATTTATGCATACTACATTATCTCCATAAAAGTTGTAATTTGCTTGGAAGAGTGAAGTCTAGCTGTTTTGTGAAAGTTTTCAATAACTATTCTCTTGGTTAGCGACAGAAAAAACAAATTAATTCTCGTGTTCAGTCGATGCTCATCAATCAGGCTGCATACGATAAAATAGCCTAGAAAACGATGTTGTATTAACGGGTCTCATACTTCTGAACAAAAGTAACAGAAAATTTACACAATTTTTAATTAAAAGATATAGTTTAATAGTTTGTGTTAAGTGTAGTCGATGTCCCAACATCCATATTCAAATCTGTATGATGCATTGTTGATTTATTTTTTGACAAAATGTATAATTCATCTTTAATTAAAAAGTTATACAATTTTTTGGATTAAATTCGAAATAAATTGTTAAATTTACAAACGTATTCATCGATATTAACTTTGTTTTTTTTCTAATTATGGAAAAGTCGAGTCACACAGAAAAAAAAAATAACGGAAAATTCCATTACTTCAACGATAATAAAAGAGAAATGGAAAGAAGGAAGGCAAGAGCCAAGAGGGCTAACACCGTCAACGAAGAGAGATAGAGATCGTGTTTTTCTCGAACCTTCCACGAGATTCTCTACTAGTAAGAAACATCAATTGTGAAAGAGAAAGAGAGGAAGAAGAACACGTCGACGGAGAAAGGAACCCAGAAAAAGTACCAAAATCTTCTCTGATAATAATCCTTCTACCAATCTCAATCAGGAAAAGTGAAGAAGCGAAAGAGAGAAGAAGAAGAAGAAGGTGAGATGGGTGTGGATTATTACAAGGTTCTACAGGTTGATAGAAGCGCCAACGACGATGACCTTAAGAAAGCTTACAGAAAACTCGCCATGAAATGGCATCCCGACAAGAACCCTAACAACAAAAAAGACGCTGAGGCTAAGTTCAAGCAGATCTCTGAAGCCTACGACGTATGTTTTTTATGCTCATCTCCACTCGGTCTCATTTAAATCGATGATTGCTTTATTGAATTCGTCCCCCAGTTTTTTTTTTACTTTCATTTCTAGTTATAGATTTCCTCGCCGTGATACTGTCGGCGGCGGAGTTGAAACACTTCGTCCCGATTTGAGATGCAATTACTCTGCTTTCACGATCACTAATTGCTGATTTCACGATTTGATGTTGCGTTGGCTCCTTGGTTTCCCAGATTTCGTGTTCCGAGTATTTCGAATCATAGTATAATGTAAAAGATGGTTGCTTTATTTTTGAGCTAACTAGATTATCTGAGGACGAATCGAATCGCCGATTGGGTCCCCAAAGTTCTTCATTTTTTGCTTCTTCTCACGATATTCTGACTCAATCTCACTGTAGTTTTGGTATTAAGAACCTCTTAGGAATCTCTCTACTTTGCAATCAGTGCAAGTTTGTAACTTTAGGATTCACAGAAGCATACTAAGATGGTTTAATTTTGATTCAGGCTTTGATGTGGCTAATGTTGGTCTTGGATGTGAGTTGTTTAGGTTCTTAGCGATCCACAAAAGAGAGCGGTGTATGATCAATACGGTGAGGAAGGGCTAAAAGGGAACGTGCCACCTCCTAATGCTGCTGGTGGACCTGGTGGAGCCTCCTACTTCTCAACGGGTGATGGACCTTCATCTTTCAGATTCAACCCGAGAAGTGCAGATGATATATTCGCTGAGTTTTTCGGGTTCTCGACCCCGTTTGGTGGAGGAGGCGCTGGTGGCAGCGGAGGGCAGAGATTCTCTAGCCGCATGTTTGGTGATGACATGTATGCCTCGTTTGGTGAAGGAGGAGGAGGTGGTGGTGGATCAATGCATCATCACCATCATCATCATCATCACGGTGGAGCTAGGAAAGTGGCTCCAATCGAGAACAAGCTGCCTTGTAGCCTTGAAGATCTCTACAAAGGAACCACCAAGAAGATGAAGATCTCCAGAGAGATTGTAGATGTCAGCGGGTAAGCGATCAAACTCACATACCATTTCGATCGCATACATTAAGCCTTTTTTATCTACCAGTCCCATATAAGGAATGTGATCTTAAATATACATCCTCCCAAACTATGAACGTTTCTGTGGCTAAAGTTTCAAGCTTTTAGGTTATAATGTACATGTCATTCCAAAAAGGATTTGACAGGCATTGATCAGTGCACCTTTACTTGTTTGATTTGAGCTGGCCCTAGTTGTAGTCTTGGCAATATCTAATCTCTGTGTTCGTTTTTTTTTTTGTATTCTGCTAAAAATGCAGCAAAGCAATGCAAACGGAAGAGATTCTAACGATTGGAGTGAAACCGGGATGGAAGAAAGGCACGAAGATCACATTCCCAGAGAAAGGCAATGAACATCCCGGCGTGATTCCAGCGGATCTTGTCTTCATCATCGACGAGAAACCTCATCCAGTGTTCACACGTGATGGAAACGACCTGATTGTCACACAGAAGATCTCACTAGCTGATGCCTTAACTGGCTATACCGCTAACATAACGACACTTGATGGTCGGACACTTACAATCCCTGTCACAAACGTGATCCATCCAGAGTATGAAGAGGTGGTGCCTAAAGAGGGAATGCCACTTCAGAAAGATCAGACAAAGAAAGGCAACTTAAGGATCAAGTTCAACATCAAGTTTCCAGCGAGGTTAACTGCAGAACAGAAGGCTGGTTTTAAGAAGCTTCTTGGGTGATGATTAAAGCTTCTGTATTGCGATGTGAGCGATTCAGGTCGGATTGGTAATATACGATTTACAGGGAATTGCTTCCCTTCTAGTAATCCAAGATTGGGGTCTAGTTTCCCCTGTTTGTTTTAAATTTTCAAAGTAATTTTTTTTCAAGATTTTGGTACATGTCCTCCAGAAACAAAAATTGAAGATAAAATCTTTTTGTGTTTACAAAAGTTTATGTCTTTGTTTTTATTCTTCCCTGTTCTAGAGATATGAAATTTATTCCTTTGTGAGGGGAGATCCAATGCCGTGACGGCGAGTGGGGAACGCGAGAAAGAAGCCGCCGCAAACAACGCCGATGATAAAGGGCAAACTGGAAAGGAGCTCCTTAGTTTCCTCTGAAGGAACCGGGAATAAACAACGTATCACGTTCTGATCGAACATGGAGATTGCGAAGAAGACGAGCATTGACATGGTTGCGTGCACGAAATCAAGAAACCTGAGCTTATATTTTTCCTTCTCCTCCTCCGTCAGAGTAATCGTTCCATCCATCACACATAACCCACTCGGCGTCGCCAATCCGTACCTTACCTGCATTTTAATCACGAAACGCATTCAAAAAACCATTTGTTGTTTTATTTGTTAAAATAGAATCATGTTTTCAAAACGTAGCAACATAACTTAAGAAAGAAATGGCGAATGAGAGAGATATGTATATATATACCTTGCCGCGTGGGTCTCTGAAGGAGTCGGTGAAGGAGAGGAGGAAGCAAGAGATGGCGCAGACGAAGACGAGGAAGCAGGTGAGCCAGCGACTGGTAATGGTTGGACACTGACCTTGATGGGTTAGGACCGGACACATTATTTGAAAACCCATCACCGAACCGGTCGGGAGCAAATTTGACAGATGAGCTGTTCCTTTGAATGCATTCCTCGCCACTCTCTGTACTTTCGACTTTGGTTTTTTTGGTGCCTCAGGCAACGACGCTATCAATGCTTGCTTCGTCTCCTCCATTACTAGGCTTTATTCTTTTTAATGAATTACTCTGCTAATTGGAATGGTTAGATATGTCTTATTTTCTCTAATGGTTATTGTGATTAGAAAGAACTTTGGACAAGTTTTTATGGGTTTCGATATCTTTTCTTTTTTTGTGTCTTCTTCCGTTGAGCTGTTGTTTCAGGTTTCCAAGTTGACATTCTGTTCTTCCATTTTTATGTTTCTGTTGCGAGTCAGGATTAGCAACAAAAAACGTAAAACCGAAATAATACTTAAGAGTAATGAAACAAGAAATTCGTAACGGAAAGGTTTTAACTAAAAGTCTAAAACGCTGTTACCGTTTCATACTGTATTATTTCCTATGTAAATATATTATCAACAAAATTACTTTTATTACATTGATATAAGCTTAACAGGTGAATTTGTTGAGAAAAATCTCATATGGTTGTTACACTTAAAAACTCATATAACGGATCCATTACACAAATATATTATGCCCCATATACAGATTGATTTTAAAGGAAACGAAAGCCATATACACACATTTATTTATAAATTGTTCTGAACCTTATTTTTTCATGCCATGTAGCTGACAAAATGAAATGAATATGAACTTTTGTTCTGTTAAAATAAAATGATACATCTGGGGATTTTATTTTTAGTTTGTATCAGGGATTAATGAAACTCTTTTCCAACTCAGATATAAAATTAGTTACGTAGAAAAAACAGTTAGTAAAAAAATGCTGATTTGAGAATTCAGCTAGTGTGTGGGACTATTTCTAAAAAAAAACCCTCATTTGGTGAACCGCACATTTACAAAAAAAAAATACTGTAATCTTGTTCAGAAATAGATATGTTTTTTGGTTCTTTTTGCTAACTTAAGAACATTATTTAAGAGATTAACCCAATCAGAAGTGCAAACAACCAAAAAAAAAAAAAAATTAAAGGGTAACACAACCTATATATAAAGTGTTACCGAACACTGATACTAGCACACGGGATATATAGAGAAGTTTGAAAGCATGCCTTAAAACCACTCGAGATCCCACGAGTACAGTGTTCAAGAGCTTCGAGGTACGTCGATGAGGAACACACACACAGTGACGCTTCTATATATATACTAGTAAAAATCATATTTACACTCAGAAGCAGAGGCGCAACTCCACAGATGAGCTTCAAGTCCACACGATTTCAACAGCAAGAGGTTCAAAGATGGATATAATTGATACAGCAGTACATCACTACCCACCTTTCGAAATACAAAAACAAGCTTAGGGGGAACCCAAATATGCAATTAAAAAAGAGCCGAAGCCCATTCGATTAAAGAAGATATTTCAAAATGAAAAACATTGTAAATTTGTAATATAATTTTGTTTATACTACGATAATCTAGTTTTTTTTTTTAAAGAAAGAAGAAGCAAATTATCTAGTTTCGTATTCTTCAAAGACGTGGCTTAATTGCAATCTGTCTTACTTGTGGTCCATATAAACTATGCATTAAATTGGTCTTTGGAGGAATTTATTCTTCGGCTAAGAGAGTTATCGGTTGTGAAGTCGACATGCACTTCACTTGTGTGTTAATAAAACGAAACATAATGAGAAACTTTAGTGACCTCTATTCCATATATTTATTACATGCTGTGATAAACATGTAAACAATATGAAATATGGGTTATTATATTTTTAGTAAACAAAATTTTACTAAAAAAAAATTTACTAAAGAAATATGGAAGTTTATAATGAAACAATCACAAATCTTTTGTATTGGTTACAATAATCTACAATTAAGCTTCAATATAACAGAGGTAAAGAGAATGTTAATATTGTGACCAAAACTCTAAACTACAACAATAAAAAGGCAAAAGGCTTCGGAGACGTGAAGGGAATGCAACCTTGGAAGAAAAGGAAACTTCTATCGTTAGTTAGAGGACGAAACCTTAAAACGTTATTGGATCAAGGTGACATCATAGTGCTTAGTGGTATGTACCGTCATCGAGATTACAGAATCGCAAACTCGTGATAACAGGTTAAAGACAAGATCTATCACTTTCTATTTTTTTCCTCCCCCTTAAATCTCGTTCTTTCAATTCAAAACGACTGTTACTTTTCCTAGTGAAATGAGAGTAATCTAACAAAGTCTACTGTTAGATCATGTTTTCCCTACCAACCAAATTTGACCTTGTCTTTCTTACACGTGGATTCATAAACCGGATTAAGAATTACTTTACAAGTAAATGATTGTCCATCAAACTCTCTATTCAACCTAGGGTTGGGGAATGGGACCATAGGTGTTTAGGTTTTCGGTTTAAGATAATTTATATAGATCGATATTAAATCATAAGGTATCGATCTACACATTCATGTATTGTTCCATCCATACAAAAAGTCGAGAAGTTTCAATGCAAACTCGGAAAATTCAACATAATTCCAACAGCACATGGCCCATGTATCTCCATCATTTTGACCATCAGAGGATTTTGAGTTGACTTGGAGAGTGACTATTTTTTTTTTTCCTTTTATGTGAAAAACTACTTATTATTTTTTTTCAATAAAACTTAGCGTAAGACGATATAACTATTCAAATTTGGGATATGTTAATTTTTATAACTTACAATTTTTGGGATGATTTCAGTGTAAATTATTTTGCAATGGACTCCATTTCACATGGATGTATCTAAAATCTAACTGTATATTTTGGCTTCGTAAAGTCTTCCCAATTAAGAAGAACATGATGTCTCACACATGTCTTGTCACAGTGTTCACTTTCCTTTTTGCTTCTACGAATCTTATAAACCCTTTAAAACCTCATAATTTCGTTTTAATCACAAGTCCAAAGCATGATATAGAAAAATAAACAGTTATAAAGAAAAATGCTCTATTGTTTTATTGTCCTTCTATGTCTCTCTTCCACGTATCTAACTCTCTCTCTCAATCACGATGCCACCATTCTCCGGCAAGCCAAATTGGGCCTATCCGACCCAGCCCAGTTCCTATCTTCATGGTCCGACAACGACGTCACGCCGTGCCAGTGGAGCGGCGTCACCTGCAACGCCATGTCATCAGTCATCTCCGTCGATCTCTCCAGCTTCATGCTCGTCGGTCCTTTCCCCTCCATCCTTTGTCATCTTCCTTCTCTGTCTTACCTCTCTCTCTACAACAACTCCATCAATGGTTCTCTCTCCGGCGACGACTTCACGGCGTGTCGGAATCTCGGCCATCTCGATTTGTCGGAGAATCTCTTGGTTGGTTCCATCCCGGAGTCACTCCCTTTCAAGCTACCAAACCTCCGGAACCTTTACATCTCCGGGAACAACTTATCAGATTCGATTCCGGCGAGCTTCGGAGAGTTCCGTAAGCTTGAGTCGTTGAACCTCGCCGGAAATTTCCTCTCCGGTACCATTCCCGCCTCGCTCGGCAACGTCTCGACTCTGAGAGAGCTCAAACTCGCTTACAATTTGTTTTCTCCGAGTCTAATCCCGAGTCAACTCGGAAATCTCACGGAGCTCCGTGTTCTCTGGCTCGCCGGTTGCAGCCTCGTGGGTCCGGTGCCTCAGGCTCTGTCCGGGTTGACTCAGTTGGTTAGCTTGGATTTGACAACGAATCGACTCACTGGGTCTGTCCCGAGTTGGATCACTCAGCTGAAGAGCATCGAGCAGATTGAGCTATTCAACAACTCGTTCTCAGGCGAGTTACCGGAGGCGATGGATAACATGACGATGCTGAGGAGATTCGACGCATCGATGAACAATCTTACAGGGAGGATTCCCGACGGCTTGACTCGGTTAAACCTTGAGTCGCTAAATCTCTTCGAAAACATGCTCGAAGGACCCCTGCCGCAGAGTATAACTCGCTCCAAAACCTTGTCAGAACTCAAGCTCTTCAACAACAGACTCACCGGAGCGTTACCGAGTCAACTCGGCGCGAACTCCCCGTTACAGTACGTGGACCTTTCGTATAATCAATTTTCCGGCGAGATACCGGCGAATCTATGCGGGGAAGGGAAACTTGAGTATCTCATGCTCATAGGCAATTTGTTTTTTGGTGAAATCCCGACTAGTATGGGAAAGTGCAGGAGCTTGACTCGTGTTCGATTGAGTAACAACAAGCTTTCCGGTCACATCCCGGACGAATTCTGGGGACTGCCTCGCTTGTCGCTGCTCGAACTCTCCGATAACTCGTTCACCGGAAGGATTCCTCAGACGATATCCGGTGCTAAGAATCTATCGAACCTCCGAATCTCGACCAATCAGTTTTCAGGTTCAATCCCCGGCGAAATCGGATTGCTTAACGGACTGATCGAGATTTCCGGAGCGGAAAATAATTTCACCGGCGAGATTCCTAAAAGTTTGGTGAAACTGAAGCAATTGAGCAGGCTTGATCTCAGTACGAATCATCTCTCCGGCGAGATTCCTCGAGGAATTCGAGGCTGGAAGAATCTAAACGAGCTTTATTTAGCGAATAACAATCTCTCCGGTGAAATCTCTGGAGAAATCGGAACCGTGCATGTTCTCAACTACCTCGATCTCTCAAACAATCAATTTTCCGGTGAAATTCCGGTGGAATTGCAGAATCTGAAACTAAACGTTCTAAATCTGTCGTATAATCATCTCTCCGGTACAATTCCTCCTCTCTACGCTGATAAAATCTACGCACGTAACTTCCTCGGAAATCCCGGCCTATGCGTCGATCTCGATGGGCTTTGTCAGAAGATCACACGGCCCAAAAACAACGGCTACGCCTGGATTCTCCTATCGATATTCACACTCGCCGGTCTGGTTTTCGTCGTCGGGATCGTTATGTTCATCGCCAAGTTCATGAAGATCAGAGCCTCGAAGAAGCAGAGCCCTAGATTCGCCGCCTCCAAATGGAGATCCTTTCACAAGCTTCATTTCAGCGAGCACGAAATCGCTGGTTGTCTCGTTGAACGGAACGTAATCGGAATCGGTTCCTCTAGTAAAGTCTATAAAGCGGAGCTTAGTGGTGGAGAAGTTGTAGCCGTGAAGAAACTCAACAAAACGGCCAAAGGAGGAGACGGAAATAGCGATTCGTTGAATAGAGACGTTTTCACCGCGGAGGTCGAAACGCTTGGAACGATTAGGCATAAGAGTATTGTGCGTTTGTGGTGTTGTTTCAGCTCCGGAGATTGTAAGTTGTTGGTGTACGAGTACATGCCTAATGGGAGCTTAGCCGATGCGTTGCACCGTCGCCGCAAAGGCGCGGTTTTGTTGGGTTGGCCTGAGCGGTTAAAAATCGCGTTAGACGCTGCGGAGGGTTTATCATATTTACACCATGATTGTGTACCTCCGATTGTGCACCGTGACGTGAAGTCGAGTAACATTCTTCTAGATAGAGATTATGGTGCCAAAGTAGCCGACTTTGGGATCGCCAAAATTGGTCAGATGAGCGGTGTCAAAACGCTAGAAGCTATGTCTGGGATCGCCGGTTCTTGCGGTTACATTGCGCCAGGTAACCAAAACGTTAAACGAGAAACTTCAACTGCGTTTTTGTAACATTTGATTTGATATTCCGAGTTTTTTTTAGATATTTATTAATAGTTTTATTTTGCAGAATACGTGTACACACTTCGGGTGAATGAAAAGAGCGATATCTACAGTTTTGGTGTTGTGCTTTTGGAACTGGTTACAGGGAAGCAACCAACCGATCAGGAACTAGGAGACAAAGATATGGCGAAATGGGTGTGCAATACACTTGACCAATGCGGTCTGGAACCTGTGATTGATCCCAAACTCGATCTTGGGTTCAAAGAAGAGATTAGCAAAGTTATTCACATTGCTCTTCTCTGTACAAGTCCTCTCCCTCTAAACCGACCTTCCATGAGAAAAGTTGTGATCATGCTTCAACAAGTCTCTGCTGCTGTTTCTTGTAGCGGTGCAAACGCGTCTAAATCTACTATGACCGGTGGGAAACTCACGCCATACTACTACACGGAAGACTAGAGCAGCGTTTGAATACTCTAATATGGGCCGGGTTGGGTTGGTTTGGGCTGAGAATAGCGATTTGGTGTTGTTAAGTTAGGTGAATTGTAAGAAATCAGAAACAGAAATGTGAAGCTTTCTGATTAGGTAATAGCTATTAATGTTATGAAGTTTGGATACCAATTATTTAAATTAACGCAATGATTGCAACATTTGGTGGTTTGTCCACTCAATGGCCAACCTTCGTTTAGTCATAATCGGTCCGTTACCAGTTTTACCACATTAATTTGTAAACGGATTTGCATTCTGCTTTCTGAGGAACGAGTTTTTTTTTTTTTTTTTTTGGGAAGAATATCTTAAATTTCAAATTTTTTATTTTTTTATTATTTTTTTATTTTATTTTTACTGGTAACGCCATTCGGAAGGGCAACATCTTCTCTGGATATCCAAGCTCACATACCGGACGTTAAAACACAAAATTAATATATCCTTTTTTATTATATGATGTCTTATTCCAAAACTTCCAAAACTTATACAGTATTAAGTAATATAGCAGTAAATTCACAGTTTATGAAATCGTTGTGTTGGAATTTGGATGTGAATTATGTAGTTATAAAATTAGATTTATATTTACTAGATAGCCAAACATAGACGAGATGTCAGTAATGTGATTTGATTTATTTTTGTTTTCGTTAAAGGGCTTGTGATTGGATTTCTTGAATGACACAACACATTGCCGCGATTTATACCCATGAAAACAACAAGCAAACCACAAAATTTCCCAATGGACACATATAAGTGTAACATTTGTTCATGATTTTTGTTTTAGCTTGATAATAATAGGTATAACATGTCTTCAAAATTGACTGGGGAGAGGAGGAAAGAAATCAGACGACAGATAAAGAATAAAGGTTGAGGTTACTTGTTATGCATGAGAAGTCTACGTGAAGAAATAGAATAATGACTGACTTTTTAACTTTCTTTTTCTTTTTTTTTTATCTATTAAAAATAGCTTCCTACTTTTATTTATTCTTTTTTGATATTATATATACCAGTATTTTCGCTATTGCACTGACAAATTTGCTGCAGAGTGAAATTTAGTTTATTGAAAAAATAATATTAGGTCTTTGTCACATGGCACTTAAAAATTATGTTCTTAACGATTTCTTTCTTGTTCTTTTGTAATTCTCACATGGTAATTTTGAAATTTATATTGATACATTTTCGAATTAACTTCAAACAGTCATAATATATGCATGAATGTATATATTCCTTAGAATTTGCAAAAAAGTTAAATCTAAAGAAAAACTGATACGGACAATATTCATCAAAAAACAATATGTATATTCAAAAGTTTACTCAAATGTTTTCTATAGTAGTATACTATTGAGACGTCAGGGGTAAAAATGGATATTCAGATGTGTAAGTTATAAGTATAAGATTATGTAATAATATCTTTACATACACTCTAGGGTGACGCTGGACCTTAACTTCTCTTTCTTATTTTTGTTTCTAGTTTTCTACCATATCACGTCTGATCTCTCACAGACCAGCAGCAACACCTTGCCGCAAACACACTCCATCTCATATTCACTTTTAGATCCTATACATGTAATGTATCAGTAAATTAACAAATCAATAGCAGATTTTATAAATGTTTAATTTATATTATATATAGATTCGACCAGATAAAACCTATTTTGTACCATATTAAGAATGTTCTTGTCGAAAAAGGAAGCTCACACATGTATATTCTTTCACAATATATTGTTCACATATTCTTTTTTTTTTTTGTTCGATCAGTCTCTGTCTATATCTCTCTCACACACCATACATGCCATGTAGAAGCCAAATCAAACTTTAAACCCAAGCAATCCATTTTTTTGGTCTTATGATAATCGGTTAGTTAATATATTCTTCAGAATATCATAATGTGTTTAAACAAAAAATTAAGTTTATTCAAATCCATGTTTTTACTCTATATAAGTATGTATCTGTATTTGCATATATACTTTAAAAAACAAATAAAATCCAGTATTTTATCAATGTTACATATATGTAAAATTAAAGATTTGAAAGTTTCGTAATTAAATGTCTATACTCTTTAATTACTTTCAAGTTGTAGGTGTACCAGTCCTCTCATTGTTACTTAGCATGTATGTTTCATTGTTCTTTTTTTTTTTTGTATGTTTCATTGTTTCTACATACTTATTAAAAAACCTAAGTCTTTAAATAATGCTTTCTTACTATATAGTATACATTACATTTTGTATACATTATAAAATGAGGTTTAATAAAATTTCTTATAAGCTTATCTCATCTTTCTCTCTCATGGATAGTACAAAGTTTAAATCAAGTGCAAAAAGGAGCAATTAACTCAACTTAAAAAGTGACGAACAAGAATTCAATTCCTTCCTCCTTCTCAAGATAACCTCAAAGAGTTCTTCTTAGGAAACATATGCTTTAGTCATCTTTCACCCTTTTTCCCTTCTCTCTTTGTTCTCTCTCATGCCTTTGTTTATTCTAATGAAGTCGTGAGCAGTGTGGACGAAGAGAAGAGAAGAGAAGATAATATGCACAAAACGAAACTAAGAGACACAAAACAACATGACTTGGTGCAATGACCGTAGCGATGTTCAGACCGTTGAAAGAATCATTCCCTCACCGGCAGCGGCTGATTCTCCTGCAGCCTCATTTCCGGTCTCATGTCACAAAACTTGTCCTTCTTGTGGCCATAACTTCAAGTTTCATGAACAGGTTCTTGTTTCTCTCTATACCTACATCAAGTTTGTATATTTAGAAAGTTTTAGATCATCAAAATGAATAAACCCGATGTGTATGCAGGCGGGTATCCATGACTTGCCGGGATTGCCTGCCGGGGTGAAGTTTGATCCGACGGATCAAGAGGTTCTGGAGCATCTTGAAGGGAAGGTAAGAGACGACGCAAGAAAGCTTCATCCTCTCATCGATGAGTTTATTCGTACCATCGATGGTGAAAATGGCATCTGTTATACCCATCCTGAGAAACTGCCAGGTGAGTCTATATTGTTTTCCCCTATTTATTTCAATCCTATCAACAATTATCTTGTTTTCTTAATAGAAAATATAATGTTTGTCGTCTTCATATGATCTAAAGTCTAAACTATCCGACCTGAAAAAAAGAACAAATAGTAGATATATGAATAATATGAAAGTTTTAGAGTTGATGAGAGATATAATGTACAGTTATCGTATTAAGATGTTAAAATTTTTAGATGAAGTGAAATTTCATATAGTTTGTATACCATCCGTTTATTCTAATTATTAGATACACTATTTTCTATAATTTCTTTACATAGCTAGTAAAGATTATTGAAACTCAAAAAATTAAGTGAAAAAAACAATTGCATTGTAAATTAGAAATAGGGTATATAGCTGATCCAATTTCTTTATTATGGAGTGTCATACCTAATTAAATTAATTTCGATAAATGTTAGCTTATTACATACATATTTAAATAGTGTTCACATGACATACATATAGGAGTGACCAAGGACGGGACGCTCCGTCATTTCTTCCACCGACCGTCAAAGGCATACACAACGGGAACAAGAAAGCGACGTAAAGTCCACACCGATTCCGAAGTCGCTGGCGAAACACGGTGGCACAAGACCGGCAAAACACGGCCAGTTCTCGCCGGAGGAAGAGTGAGAGGCTACAAGAAAATCCTAGTGCTCTACACAAACTACGGCAAACAAAAGAAACCCGAGAAGACTAATTGGGTAATGCATCAATATCATCTTGGCACCAACGAGGAAGAGAAAGAAGGCGAGCTCGTCGTCTCCAAAGTCTTCTACCAGACTCAACCACGCCAATGCGGTGGCTCGGTTGCTGCCGCAGCCACTGCAAAGGAGCGGCCTTATCTCCATGGCCATCACCTTGGTGGTGGTGGTGGTCGCCACCTTCATTACCATCTTCATCATAATAACGGTAAGTTTAAGAGCAATGGTGGTGAAGGATCCGGTGAGTATTATAACAATATTCCGGCGATTATCTCGTTTAACCAGACCGGGATACAGAACCATTTGGTTCATGGCTCTCAACCTTTTATCCCTTGAAAATTGAGAATAGTTTTTTACATGCATGGACGGTCGTCAAATAAGAGAAATGGTATATAATCTAAGCATTATATATTACATTAATACATATATACATTGAAAATAATTTAAATTTACAGTGTAATCTTATATACGTAACATTTTTTGGTCCATTTTTTTCCCTTTTTTGATTATACTGCTTTGTACAATTTTAATTCCTTGGACTGATCATGAAAAGAATGTACAAAGATCTCCCTTTGTCTCTTGGTACGTTAAGTCATTTAGATTTCTTATCGGCAAAGATCTGTGGTGGATTATATGTAGCACGATAATGCATTTGCTCAATATGGCCATTTAATCCCAAATGCAACTCTGGATACATTTGCTTTTCACGAATATTTTCAAAACGACAAGTTTATTACAATTAACTCATTCAGCAAGACAGTGTCTTCATTTCCTGATAGACAAAGGCTATAACCTTGGGATAATGAGATCCCAAAAACAACTTAACAAGTATTTAAAAATCCAAAGATCTCAGCTTTTGCTCCAAATTGAAAAGACGATACAAACCACAGGGGGTTTTACTTAAGAAGCCTCTCTAATTCTTTGCATTCACATCCAAATTCATCTCCTGTAGATTAAGCAAAAGATCGTCCGAGCTTAGGTACACCTTGTTAGCCGAGTGTGCTATGGTCTGTGCAATCTCTCTTGCCGCCTCAATCTTCCTGAGGGTTATAAACGCTTGGTTGTTTGCGATCGCTTGACCTATGAGCTGAGCACTCTTGGCTTCTCCCTACACAAGGCAAGATAACGTTGGTCACACAACTATATCAGTCTCAGAACTTAGGAAATTGGAAAAATGTAGACAATGTCTATTTACCTGGGCACGGATAACAGCACTTCTCTTGTCTTGTTCGGCCTTCTCAACGATGAACTTAGCCCGCTCAGCCTCTTGAGCAGCCACCTGCTTTGCTTCAATGGCAGCCGTGAACTCCTTCCCAAATGTCAGGGTCGTGATGGACACATCGTCAAGCGCAAGGTTGAAGTTTGTTGCTCGTGCAGTTAGAATCTTCCTGATCTCCCTACTCACCGCCTGAGGGTAGCCAGAAAAACATATTCATTAACTTGACTCACTAAGAAGGCGGAAAAAGATATGCACATATATTAACAAGCCGCTTATATTGTACCTCTCTCTGAGTAATAAGCTGGCTTGCATTGTACTGAGCAACCACAGCTTTCAAAGTCTCGTGGATTATAGAAGGCAGAACTCTCTCGCTGTAGTTCTCACCAAGGGTTCTATAGATCTCAGGTAACTGGTCTGCCATGGGACGAGTGAGAACCCTAAGCCCAATCTTCACCTGAAAGTTTCCAAAAACCACGAAACACATAGAGCTTATGAAGTTGTTTCTCGACATTACACCACAGTGGCACTCAAAAGGGAGGATTTCAAACAGAGTACCATCTGAAGATCACGGCTTCCGGAGGTACTCTCAACAAGGTAAGGTCGTGCACGAACGTCATAAATGACCGGCCTTTCGAACCAAGGAACCATAAGGTGTGTACCCTCGGGGTAAACCTGCGTATTTACAAGATTACCAACTATATACTTGTGAATTAAGAAGACTATTTTTAAGCTCTACAGGAACAACAACGAGAAATCAGAACCGATAACCAAAGATGGACGAAAAATCAGCCTCGGTGATTGATAAACAAAATAACAAGATTTCACAAACGATGATTAGACTTGAGAAATCAACCAGGATAACTTGACCAAGATGTCAAAAACCGCATGAGATCTCGTTGGGAACATTCAGTTTTTAAAGGGAGAAATTTGCTTCTACTAGAAACTCAAAAGAGACTAAGCTCGAAGAAACACTGACTAACCTTATCTTTAATACCGACTAAACGGTTGAACATGATGGCTCGATGTCCTCCGTCGACATTGTAGAGACTGTGTGTGGCACCGTAGACACCGAGCCCACCGATAATCCCAATCTTAAGCAACGCAGATATGGCACCACCACCTGGCACCTTTGGAACCTTGACGTTGTTGAAATTCATCTTTTTTTTTTTCTGAAACAATCCCAAAAAAAGTTCAACTATCGAAAATTCCGGAACAGGATAGACAAACAAGACCTCAAAATTCAGAATCAGATCTAGTCACTTTATCCAAATGAAAGACTCGAAAAATGTCAAGTATCAAAATCAAGTCAAAATTCAGCAAACAAAGTCATAAAAGATAGCAAATTTAAGGAAGACCCATCCTAGGCTTCCCAGAACACTTCTATTGAAACACTAAAACTCGCATTTTTGGGACAATAGCAACGATTAGCTGGCAAATTTCGAGCAGAAAACCCCTCACACAGCTACGTATTTTACTTGTTCTTTCGAAATTTCGATAGAAATTGATCGATACCGACCCAATACACAAAAGACCTAAGAAAAGTGGCGCGAAGCGTACCCGAAAACTCTGCTAGTGTCGCGGAGAGAGGAGTGGAAGATCTTGAGAAAGGGGTTTAGGGTTTAAGCTCTGGTTTCTATTGAAGAATAAGACGGTCTGGAATTTTCGTTTGAAAAAAGAACTTTGGGCTCACGTATAGCTCAAGCCCATGAACCCAAGCATTAAAAGCCCAACGAAGAAAAAACATGAAAATTAAATGGTATAGAGCTCCGCTAAAACTCTGGTAGGAAGAACACATGTCATCGCGGCTAAACATGCAACCGAACAGTTGTCAAGACAAGTCGCAGCAGCTAAAACGGATCAATCCCGCCTAGTGTCGCCGCGTCTATCAGGTGTCACCTTCTTTCTGTTTTTTTTTGAAGTGTAAACTAATAGGCAAAGTTATACCTGCACTAACTCTTATAAATACTAGATTTTGGCTGTATCTGGTGAATTCTTTGATCACAACGCCAAATAATTACTGGACACTAGTGATGTGATTTGATGTGTTAATTGTCTAAAAAGTAGATTCTCTTCTCCCGTTTCGAATCAATTAAACTTCAATAATTTAAGACGACGATAAAAGTTTTAAGTATAGCACAGTTTCTCTATCTATCTATCTATTTTACACAAATTAAGTACATAGATGGATGACATGTTTCTAAAGAATGAGGTAGATACATTTGGTTTTGTCGTTTTTGGCATATGAGGAGACAGAGCTACGCGCGTGGACATCTAAAATCAACCATGGAGACACTTGCTCGAGCTCATAGAGGGACGTGTAAAACCCATAGACCCACGTCTTCATGCAAACTCAATTCTACGTGGCACAAGCTTCATGTTCGGTCCATAATATATAAACTCCTACTGAGTCTCGTTTCTCTTCATCCATCTCTCACAACAACAACAAAAAAAAAAGGAAGAAAAATGGCTAAGCTAGCTAATCTCCTCGTTGCAACGTTCGGGGTTCTCCTCGTCCTTAATGGCTGTCTCGCAAGGCAGTCGCTTGGGGTTCCTCCTCAGCTACAGAACGAGTGTAACCTCGATAACTTGGACGTTCTTGAACCCACCGAGACTATCAACAGCGAGGCAGGTCGTATGGAGTACTGGGATCACACAAATCGCCAGCTCCGATGTGCTGGTGTCTCCATCTCTCGTCTTGTAATCGAACAAGGCGGTCTCTACTTACCTACCTTCTTCACTTCCCCAAAAATTTCCTACGTTGTTCAAGGTTAGTATCTATCTTAACACACATAACAGCCTTTCTTTATCAAGTATCTATATATATAGATCACGTTCTAATGAAGATACAATCGATAATATTTATCGATTGACACCATGACATATATCTCCCTTTCTCTCTTATCTATTATATTTATAGGAATGGGTATTAGTGGAAGAGTCGTCCCTGGATGTGCCGAGACCTTCATGGATTCACAGCCGATGCAAGGACAGCAACAGGGACAGCAAGAACAGCCATGGGAAAGACAGGGACGACAGGGACAGCAAGGACAGCAAGGACGACCATGGGAAGGACAGGGAGAGGAAGGACAGCAAGAACAGCCATATGAAAGGCAGGGACAGCAAGGACAACAAGGGTTCCGTGACATGCACCAGAAGGTGGAACATGTTCGACGTGGAGACATTGTTGCCATCACTCCAGGCTCTGCCCATTGGATCTACAACTCTGGAGACCAGCCACTTGTCATCATCTCCCTTATCGACGTTGCCAACTACCAAAACCAACTCGACCGCAACCCAAGAGTAATCATACATATATTCAAAGACACACTTTTCTTCACTTTAAGAATATAAACCATATCCAGTATACTTACTACACACGTTTTTCATTTGTTAATTCTGTGCTATAGGCATTCCGTTTGGCTGGAAACAACCAACAGGGCCAACAGGGCGGTTTTGGTGGTCGACAGCAAGGACAACAACAAGGAGAAGAAGAGAAAAACATGTTCAGCGGATTCGACCCTCAGGTCATAGCTCAGGCTTTGAAAATCGACGTTAGGTTGGCTGAGGAGCTTCAGAACCGAAGAGACAACAGAGGAAACATCGTTTCTGTTAAGGGACCTTTCCAGGTCGTGAGGCCACCTTTGAGACAGGCCTACGAGAGCGAGAAGTGGAGACACCCACGTGGCCCACAAGACAACGGTCTTGAGGAGACTATCTGCAGCATGAGGACCCACGAGAACATTGATGACCCTGCCCGCGCTGACGTGTACAAGCCTAACCTCGGCCGTATGACCAACGTCAACAGCTTGACCTTGCCCATCTTGCAGTATCTCAGGCTCAGCGCCACTCGTGGCATTATCCAGCGTGTAAGTACATTTAATATACATACAGATATATATGTCCCAGTTCTTAGAACTTTATACAAAATCATTTAAAATTTTCTAGAGAAAAAGCATTTTAAAACTCGGAGGCTAGGTCTTTGTTGCTAACGAATACTGTTGCAGAATGCTATGGTGCTTCCGAAATACAACATGAACGCGAATGAGATCTTGTACTGCACGGCAGGACAAGGAAAGATCCAAGTGGTGAACGACAACGGACAGAACGTGTTGGACCAGCAGGTGCAGAAGGGACAGCTCGTGGTTATTCCACAAGGGTTCGCATACGTAGTCCAATCCCACGAAAACAACTTTGAATGGATCTCATTCAAGACAAATGCTAACGCGATGATCAGCACTTTGGCGGGTCGAACCTCTGCCCTAAGGGCATTGCCGCTACAGGTCATAACCAATGGATTCCAGATCCCTCTCGAGGAAGCTAAAAAGATCAAGTTCAACACGCTTGAGACCACTTTGACTCGTGCACGCGGTGGACAACCACAGTTGATCGAAGAGATAGTCGAGGCTTAAGTTAAAAACGTTTTTCTTTTTACTAATAAAGTAGTGAACAAGGTTACTATTGTAATGGTCAGTTTGCAATCATGTCCACTCTTAAGCTTTTAACGTATGTGTAAAATATGTGTCTGATGAACACACCGGCACGTCACTTGTATGTAACCCTTTCTTCTCATAAATAAAATTAAGGGGAGTATCGAGTTACATTCTGATCTGTTGATGACTTTTGTTGTTTCTACTCATGTTCTTTATGAGCTTGATGGTGTTGCGTGGTCAACTTTAGACTTACTGGACCGGCCGCTAGAGTTCGTGTCGCTAGAGATGTTAATTCGGACCAAAAATCTACGGGTCGGACACAAACTGCTCTTCCATGAAGATTTTTGGACTGAGCCACCAAAAATCTGCAATTTTTACCCTCTGAAAAATGTGTAAAATACGGTGGATTACCCTGCTTTGATGCGTTGCTTTGACTCGAAAACATTTCAGTTGCATTTCACTGTATATAAAACCTAAATTAAGAAGAAGAAAAAAATCTACTTTTATAATAAATTAGATACGAAATTTTTAAAATTGAGACCAAATCGATCGCAAAATCTGCCATCATAAACGGTTCATTAGGATTGGTGCTTTTGGAACTGCAAATCTTCTTTTCAGTCTCGTTATTCCTCGCATCTTTGTAATTTCGTGATAATATGATATAGATGCATAAGTTTTTTTTTTATCACAATTTATATATTTCACAAATCTGCAAATTATATGTAAAACCCTTTTATAGTATATTTTCAATGGTAAGCAAAGGAGGTTGTCGGTCTCAATACTCAGGCCACCACATTCCATGTGAAGATCAGAGATTCTGCTAACTTCTTAACTCCAAGCCACTACAACCCACGAATATATATATGAGTTTATTAAATTAAAGTTATTTAAGGCCCAATCGCCAACTAGTTTTTGGGCCTTTCCAATTTGTCGTTTTTCCAGCTAGTTATTCGATTATTCCTCCTTCCTCGCTATCTTTGTAAAAAAAATTCTGTTTTCTTAGAATTTTTTATTTAATTCCGTAAATAAAATTTTACACATGACCTAGATACAGAGAGAGCGTTAAACAAAAAAGACCTAGATACAGAGAATTTTTTTTTTAATTTGTAATTACATGACACTTTGTTAGAGAACGTTAAAATTTTAAACAAATGATATGCGCGAGCTTTCAATGAAAGATGCCTGATGATATATGATGAATATCTACCATACAATATTAATTATTTACAACAACTAATTATGACAATAATATTTATAGTATAAATGGGTTCACGTATTAATTCAAAAGAATAAAAAAAAACACTAATTATAACAATCTCCTAAAAAACCTAGAATCACAAACCCTATACCCAGAAGCCACACACAACTTACATGTATAATATTTGATAAATCTACAGATACTATATATGTATATTTCTCGAATCAACAAATCGGCGAATGTGTGTAAAAACCTTTGTGTAGTGCGTTTTCAATGGAAAGCAAGGAGGTTCTCGGTCTCAAAACTCAAGCCACCACATTCCATGTGAAGATCAGAGACCATACCACCATCGGATGATGATCCCATACATGTCTTATCATGATCCAAACTCGTGATTTCCGATGACAACAATATCTTCTCATAATTCTGATTATCAGTGATGGTGACAGTACTGTTGTTGTTGTCGGCGTAAAGCAAATTTAGTAATGACTCGTGATCAGGGCCATGGCTCGACGATGACGACATCGAACCAATCATCATCTGCTCCCAACCACGTGGTATGGTTTGATGTTGACAATGGTGGTGATAGGGATGGTCCGTGGTCCTTGAAGGCTGCTTCATTAGCTGCTCCCACTCATCATATTGATGATCATGTGGAGGGTCGATGGTGGTGGAAGGAGGGGATGATAGTAAAGGTTGCAAGTAATTGTTGTAATTAGGAGCGCAATTAAGATCTGGAGGGTCATTAATTTCAACCCTTTGCACCTGATGATCAATGTTATTGTTATTATCTTGTAGTGATGAGTCTCTACCTTTGTTGAACACTCTGCACAAGACCCAGTCTTCCTGTGTCCACATAGCGACAGAAAACGAGAGGACATAGTTTAGAAAAAAAAACATATTAACGTATGTTTATAAAAATGCATGGGATGTTTACATTACGTGCGGTCTCGTGCATGCAAATGACCAAACACGCATTAAAGCCACTTTTGTCTCTTTCTTCCATTTTTATTTTTGTTTTTTGTTTTATTTGCACAAATTCGTCATTGTTTGTACTTACTGCCATCTCATCATGCGTCCCATGCCATGCACAACCCATGCATACACATATACGGATATACGTACATATACATATAATAATGCTTGCATATATGACTCCTAAATTAATTTAACAATGAGACATATGCACTAATGCACATATAGATAAGTTCATACCAATAATGAGAAGAGACTAACACAAAAACACTTTAAAAAGATCTGAATTATTCCACTTATCAATCAATTAATTTTGACTTGAAAATATATGACTTCTCACAGGATCTATGTATATAAATCTTATAATGACCGGATCTCATAGATCATAGCAATGTTCTTGAGGTGCATAAATATCAATATAATATTGTTCAAAAAAATAAATATCAATATAATATTGGATTAATGGATTCATGACAATTTTGACGATTTATGATTATTTTAAGACAGTAAAAAAAGAAAAATTGGGTTAACTTATCATGATGTTCCACTCAAATAGAAAAAAAAAACACTAGTACCTCCTTTTTTTCGAATTAGTTTTGGCATAATAAAAAAATAAATATTACGCTGGTACAATTAATTTGGTATCTATATCTATGCATGGGACATCCACGAATAGACACATGTCGCGAGTTTTAGGTACGTTACGAGTTATGCTTGAAAAGACGTAATTATTGTGAAATGATCATTACTAATAATGGTTAGTAGTATGAAAGAGATAAATAATTATTGTTGGAGAATAATCAAGTACCTTAGGTGGCATGTTAGGACACTCAAGACGGAACTCGTGCATGATCCAAGTAGTTTTGATCCCATTTGGTGCTCTGTTCCTGTAGAAGACCAGTGTTTTTCTCATCCCTACCAACTGGCTTGTACGTGGATCCATCACCGTCCGATCTTTACCTGTTGCTTTCCAGTATCCGCTTATTGTCGCTCTATTTGTGCGATATCCAGTCGCATATTTTCTATCGCGGAAACTGAAGAAGTACCATTCTTTTGCGTTCAGCTTTGCCACATCTTTAATTACAGAACATACAATGGTTTTTAGATCATTAGTAAATTGTTATGAAGGGGTATTTGAGATATATCGACAAATATTTAAAGATAAAATCGTATCCTAGACATTATTATATTGTGTAAAAACTTAAAGTAAGACACAGAATGATTGTCAGGTTATCATTTATATTTTATATCTATAACTTTTTTAATTTCTTAACAAATGCTTAATAAGTCTATATATATATTTAACATTTAAATTGATAAAAATGAAAGAAGTATTAATAAGAAACATTCAAAATATGTCAAGTGTAATTTGAATCTGTTTTTTTTTAATAACTAAAAAATCGTGCAAGTGAACGGAAGCACAAAAAACATAGTAAAAAAATTCAAACTTTGTTCTCTCAATCTCGTGGTAGTGCATATTTTAATTATTGGATCACTGTGAATTAATATTTTTTGAATTGGATTTATAGTCTCTCGGTTTACAAACAGTGATGTGTCAAAGGTTTATGTGATGATATAAGACTTGTGATGATGTAGACAAGACGGAGGATGGGAGACATTGTATTCAGTTTTGGCAAAACATAATTACGATCTTGACTTCAACAGAGGAAATTATTGCTCTCACAAACATTCCTCCTATCGGTTTCGCATTAATATGATCCTTATAGAAGATGATCAAGAAGATGTATGACTACTTAAGAAAAAGATTCCTTTATTTTGCCTTAATTGAGAAGAGGAGTAAGAGACCACAATTTCTTTTTCCTAAGATAATTATCATCAACCATATCCTAAATAGTATATACGTCGCCTATTTAACTAAGATTTATACATATATTCGACTAGTTACAACAAGATCGTGCTGGTCATGAAAGTAATAAAGGTTACTTGAGTCTCTAAAGTTGCTTGTGATATGGGGCAAAAAAAGGTCATCGTGTTTACACACAAAGCCTACTTTTTTTTTGTTTAATCGATCTTTAAATATTACATTTTAATTAATGTTCTTTAATGCAACAAATTAACTAACTTTGAATTTTATAATCTACAAGTTATCTTTTTTTATCAAAGTCCCTAAAAGTCAAAACTACGAAGACAATTTTAAGTTAATGGGAAAAAATTTTGACAACAGGATTCTCGGTCCCCTTTTGAAAAAGCTTCCTTAATTTCTCAAGGTATCAAAAGAGAACCCCCAAACAAATGAAAATTCATTACAAGCATACAAACGCACACACATACACACACACATATATATATATATATATTGCATATATGATGTAAGCACCTATATATACACATAGAGAGAGAGAAATATATCAATATATATAGTTATTTATTAAAACTTATAATTTGATTTACGAGAACTCTATAACGACAGCTGTGATTTTGTATACTTCGCTGCTTTTGTATAGGCTTCAGATTTTATAACACATTTTATTTAAAAAAACTAGCATGTGTCTCAACTAATTATGACACTCCGGATAATGTTTTAAACTATTATTAGGGCTGTTATAATTAGGATCAAATTATAATTTATGTGAACATATCATCTGTTTCAGTTGATATAATCACACATATATGTATCTATGTGTCTAATCGTGTACAGTAAAATCTGACTATTACACATAAGTAAACATCATATACTTGTATAATATATTAATTAACCGGTGCCAAGAATAAAATCTGATTTCAAGAATCTGTTTTCTTCTTTGTGTTCAATTAATTTCAAGAATCTTTCTTAAAGGAAAGTTTCAAGAATCTTTACGAAAACAATTTGAAACCCACCACCAAAACCCATGAGTGGAAAGAGCATTTATATACATATATATACGTACATATACATATATTTACACAAACAAACTCATAAACACCTAATAATTAGCAATCAACATATATAATTAAAAATTAGATCAGTATATTACCAGGAAGCTGCCATGGCTCACAAATATGCAAGTCAATCTCCACAAGATCAGTACCACCATTCAAGGCTTCATTAACGTCATCATCCTCAACATCACCTTGGTCAGATTTGGCCCTTATCTTGTTGCAAAGATAATGGCAAACCAACTCTTCATCGCTTGGATGAAACCGAAACCCCGGTGGTAATTTGGACCCAATATCTTTCAAACCCATGATGTGAATATATAAATCTGTACCTTAATATGTGTATTTAAATGTAAAAACCTTTCACTTAGGAGAATACTACCAATATATAGGGCATGTAAAGGTTCAAAGAAAAGTTTAATAGGTAAGGAGGAAGAGGGAGAGGAAGAGGGAGAGGAAGAGGGAGAGGGAGAGGGAGGGAGAGGGGTGTGTCTAGGTACATATATAGGTTTAATTATGTATATATTTATACTTGGGGGGGAATTAGCTTATATGATGTATGTAAACTAGAATAATTATAACATGCATGTAGTTAAGGATGGAAGATGACAAGTTAGAGTTTCTTACAATATTGTAAGATTAATTGGGTCCATGCTTGTGTAATATATGTAGTTAGTTATGGTGGGAAGTTTCAAGAAAAACCAAAGTTACAAGAAATCTTAGTTGTGAGGTGTCTCATGGGACACTATCATCCAATATTCTCTTTTGGTTTCATTGTTATCCACTTAGGGAAAATGAACCAAACTTTTTCCTTCTTTTCTTCTTGTTCTAATAACCGTTTTCATTTAGATAATAATTATTTGTGTGTAATTATTCGGTTAAATTCCGAATGTATATCATTAGTCTAGATTAGTCTGTACGTTGACCCAAAAAGAGATTAGATTAGTCTGTAATTTTCATTTATAGCCTCATATCTCGAAATCAATAAGAAATCTAACAAGAGTTTCATTTTAGGAATTTATTCCTAAGTAAAACTATATATAGCCATAAGAAACTTTGTATACATTCGATAAATTTTTTACAGAGACTAGTCTAAATGTTTAATTTGTGATACCATATTTCAAGACTAGTATGAATTTCAGCTCATAAATTTTATTTCAAACATAAAAAGTTACTAGGAAAGTCATAAGAAAGTTAATATACTTTATTTGTGGTGATAACGGTGCGATATTTTTGCTGCCAACAATTAGTAATAGCCAAGGCTTTTTTTGTCAACTATTAGCCAAGGCTTATATAAGTATATTATGTTAATTAATCAATTATTCCTGGCCATAGATTTAGGGGGAAGTATAATATTATACTTTAAGTGGTCATTATGATCCTCTAGCCATCTGGACCTAATTAATATGTCAAACATTTGATTTCTTTCTGATTTTATAAGAAATTCAAAGGAAAGGGGGTTGGCAAAGCATGATGTAAAGTTGTAAACGAGCATGCAAGAGTACACATGTATAACTCTTACTACAAGGAAAATTAGTTATTGGAAATTATTTTTAACAAGAATTTAACATTACTTTAAATTACTTTATATATGTGTTTCCTATAACTAACTTTCTTTTAAACTCCGTGGGATGGCTGATTCAATACTGAATTAGTTTTTCCTTAATTATGATTAATATATTATTAGATTAGACTATATGCACTGAATCATTTTGATTAATTTGTTGACATTCTTTCGTGCACAGTTACTCTAAGCCTAAATTAATGCTAATGTGGCATATATATGATATATTATATATATATGTGACGAGAGGCCAAATTATTTAAAACGTTAGAGACCGTATACTCCCAATATGTAAGAATGTATGCGTACCAAAATATCAATCTATAATTACCAGGTCAACTATATATAATATGCCCGATAACATACAGAACATTAACATATAATATATTAGTTCAACTGGTACGTACTCCGACCACTATCCAAATCGCTGGTTCAGATTCTGCTATGATACCCAAAAAAAATCATATAAATTTTTTTCAGGATTCACTATATATGTTGTCTTTGGATCCATGCGTTTTCACATCTGCTTTTAATGTATCTCTCTATTTCACGGTCGTAATTTATTCCACACAACTCGCACAACTATAAATCGCCACAAAAATTAGTTTACAAATCAATATTAATTTAAATATTCATCTTATGATATCTTAAAATATTATCGCCAATTTTTTGCAGCCTTTGACGATGAGATTTGAGCAGTTCTTTTGTAGTATATCTTTCTTTGAATGTCGTTTCGAATAATAATAGCACGGTTCAAGAAAAATATACACTAAGATTGAGAGAAAAGCAAATGCAGACATTGCGATTGCGCTGAGATGGGAGTCTGGGACTGGGAGTGATACCTTTTTGTGATATCATATATGTTACTCGGTATCTGTAACAGTAATTATTATTTAATTTGGGAGCTAGTGGAAAGAGATTTTTTTGTTTTTTCCTTTTGAGAACGTGAAAATATAGTGTTCTGATAATGAAAAATATATCGCTAGCTGTTTATTGGTGTTTCGAAAACAAATGTGGTAGTCAATCATTGTGACAAAATTGATACTTTTTTTTTGAGCATTTACAAAACTGATAGTTGTTTGTGAATTAAGTAACTATTACATGTATATTTGCATTTTCACCAAAAATTCGCGACAAAATTTTGTTGTATCAAAATTAATAGGGCGGAATGACTGGTAAACATTGGTAAAAAATTTGTAAGAGTTTTCAGTTAAGGAAAAATGGAAAAAAACAAATCATAAATTGATTTGCGAAAATTCAATATTGAAAACTTTAGGAAACATTATTCATTTTTTTCCCATTTCATTAAAGAATTTGCTTCTCATTAATTTACTACAAATATGGGACATCAAATTTAAAGTAATGAATTATGTACATGAAAATTAATTATATGAAATAATAATTTGTGACCGACTGCTCCAGGTACTCCGTAGCAGAATTATTATTTTTCGTTATCCACATCGGAAGTTAGATAAAAATTTGGAAGAAATCAACAAGTTTGAATCGAGCTATTAACCTATCTAACATGCCAGCCATTGCTGTGCCTGATCACCATTGCTAGACTTGACCGCCGCTTCAGCCAAACCTGATCGCGGCTGTCTTCAAACAAACGAAACTTCTAAATTTTAGTTTCCTTAAAAAAACTACACTTTTTATAGTACGAAGAAACTCTACTAGTAAATTTCTCTGAAATTAGTAGCAATCTGTTAAAAAATAATAATCAAATGTGGTGACAAATCAGTTTAAGTTGCTACCCGATTCGTTTCTACTGGTCATTTGTATACAGTTACAGTTTGATTACAGTACGATTTTTATTTTTATGTTGTAAACGTACTCCGTTGACTCTATTAAACTCAGCTTGATTCTCCCAGTTTTACAGATTTGCTGGCGAACCTAATGCTGTGGATATTCTCTTGTAAACCAATAAAAGACCATATATTTGAAACTCAATTTTCAACGGTCTTAAAATTTATAATTTATCACCTTTTTTCTTTCTTAGATATGTGTACTGAAAAAAAAATTCCTATAAGTTATCACTCTTTACGTGCTCGACATGAATCATGATTAACTGTAGATAATCTTCTTCACATACTTTAACAATATATATATATATATATGCAAAATCAATTCCGAATTTTCATCAAAACAAAAAAAAAATCAATTCCAAATGCCAAGTTTTACATTAGAGTGGCGGTTCATTTACCATCTTATTTTCTGTAAGTATACTGTATACATATTTTCTGTAATATTGTGGCTTATAAAAATAAAAGGTGTATGTGGACAAGTTCAAAATAATTGTTTGGATTGTTTAAAACACCAACGTAAACCTGTTTTTTTTTCAAGAGACTTTACGGTTAAACACGTCAAACCAATTTGAATACATTTATGATATTTATGGAGAAGTAAATTTTAGTATCCTGTAAGTTAATTTTTTTTTTAATGACAACCATGCATGATGATTTGCAAGGTCAACTAATACTTTGACATATTTTCTAATTATCTTTGTATTTGCATGGTGATTTGCAACTGTATATAAAAAGTATATACCGTTGTAAATGAGTTTGGAGTGCTTTAGCTTACAATGTTGGGGCAACATTTTTGATATGAGAGAACGACGTCGCACTCTATGAGTGCTAGTGATATTTGTATCATAAATACTGAAAAAATATATGGTAATGGTGATATATCCGTATATGTGAAAAATTATAAATCATTTGACATGGTTCATTTTAGATAAATTTTAGTATAAGTGATGTTTTGGATATTTTTTCATTCCTTTGGAGGCAAGTTTAATTAATGCAAAATCAACAAACGCATGGAATTCTAGGAAATACGAAAAAAATGTATTCACCAAGGACGCTCCAATACTAAAGTTAAAAATGAGAAGAGAAACACGATATGATATGTCTGAAACGAAAAAAAAAAACAGAAAACAAATTGCTGAATGACTTCGAATAAAAAAATGATGGATCTAAGAAATAACTTTTTATTTTAAAGGGCACTTTTGTGAAAAGATGGTATATATCAAAATCTTAAACTTTTGTTGCATGTTGAAATTTTAATTAATTCTGATATATATCAAAATTTTATGAGTTATAATCACAATATATGTCATGTTACACTGAGTGCGTTTTATATAATATTATGTTTTAGAAAATGTTACATATTATACTATGTAATACTTGAAAATAGGAACAATTGATGAGAGTAAGAGGTCCATCAATGATGAACATAAAACTGAAGACACAGTGAACTTTGAATAAAACTCATATGTTGATGTTTCGGAGAATTTTGGATTTATTTCAGAGACTCCCGCAATAATTGAGGTATAGACAAAACTCTATTTTGTCGTTATATTTCCTATGTTTATCGTAATTATTGAAAGCTGTATATATATTTTATCGGATGTCCCCGAAGGGACTGAAAGCTGTATATACATAAATACACACACTGATACACATAAAGACTACACCATGTGGATCCATTTGTTGTGTCTTATTAACTTCTATAAACTATAAACTCTTAAGGTACGTACAAGACATCCTACAAAAGGCATCTAGTATATAAATTTATTCTAGGGTAAACAAAAAACCGCAAATAAGAGGTAAAACCTAAAAGATATCTTTAAAAATTCAGTAGGATTCTCTCACGGGATATCATAACCTAGCGGACAACACCAAAATCTCAACTTCATTTTTCAGGTGACTTAAACTATTGACTTGATAAAAATCATCCGATACTAAAATCATATGAAAATAACAATCATACTATTATATGGATGTGATGAAATAGACTGGCCGATCCTTGAGGTCTGTGTCTATTTTTGATGGAGAAACCCAGAGAAACCTATTAATGAGCCGGATAAATTATGTTAATGGTGGATCCAAGATCACTATCTTTAAAATAGCTGTGTATTGTGGCGAAGAAAATAGGTTCTGGACAGTCAAAAACATTCTGAAATGAGTTTAAAGTAACATCTATAAGATCATAAGATGAAATGGTCGCGATTGCCGAGCCTTATGCACACTTTCCTTTCAAGGAACCCACATAACTTGGTTACTTTTAGATGAAATATGTTTGATTCTTGAATCTTGATTGAAATAAAGATGAAATGGTTCGGTCGCGATTGTCTGTGAAATATTGTTTGAGAATAAAAGAATGCATGCGGTTATGGTGAAAAAGTAAAGACATGTGAAAGTTGTTCACGTCAGAAACAAATCAAATTATATTCTCACTCATTTAAAAATTATTTTTAAAACAGTAACAATTGTTGGCAAAAGAAAGGACAAAATTTCTAAGGAGATTAGAATCAAAAAGGCAATTTGAAAATTTTGAGGACGATTGGACGAACCGACAAAGGATGGTGTGGCCATGTAAATTTTTATTAAAATATAGAATTTTTTGCTCTTGTTCAAAAAAAAAAGCATGGTGTGGGCATGTAATTGTTTTATTAAAATATAAAATTTTTTTGCTCTATCAATAAAAACTTTGGTCATGAACCGGATTACTATTTAAAGTATCATCACGACACCTGTTTTTTTTTCTTTTCTTTTTATTACTGTATTACCTTAAGCCTCAAGGTGATATACTGATATGTGTATCATTTCAATTTCTATTATAAAATGCAAACTCTTAATTAGAGGGAGACGAATGCGGCGGGAAAATCGGTGGGCCGTCTTATAGGTTACACGTCCTTCCATTACTTGGATTGTAAGAAAATAAAGTTAATCTGTGAATGTTCCATTCCCATAAAATAATTACTAGTCCGTAGATGGAAATTAAAATACCGTTGGTTCAACTTTTTGTTATTTTAGCTTTTTCTTTTAACAATACGTTCGTAAGAAATACTCCCACCGTTTCACAAAGAGTGTCGTTTTAAGGTTTTATTTTTGTTTCACAAAGAGTGTTGTTTTATATCTTCAATGCAGAATTTTAAACAATATTCTAATTTTGACCTCATTGATTTAATAAATTAATTAAAGAAAAAAGTTATTTAATGTATTAATAAAGAGCAAAGTAGTATTTTTAATAGTTTTCTTAATAAATGTGAAAAATATCAGAAGGGAGTATAGAGTTTAACTATTTTTTAAGATAATAAATAATTAAATAATTTTTTAGCAGAAAAACTGAATTAACTTTTGTAGAACAATTATAAAATGTTAAAAATCTAGTTTTAGCAAATTAATCATGCATGGTTTGCTTTTTTTTTTTTAATATGTCCTTAACTCTTTAGTTTTGTATACATAGCCAAATCCCACTTTTCAAAAATGTAAAAACATTCGAAGTTGATGAATATTATGTATTCCTACAAAATGTCCCTTAAATCCATGATTATTCTTGATTTAGTTTAAACACCTCAATAACAAAAATAAAAATGAAAATAGTCGATGCCTGATATTTGTTTTCTTCTCCGATGGAATAGCTACCTAACATTAGGGCAGACGAAAACAATAAATTTTTCTCTTTAAAAATTTCTTCCGTTCAACATCGGATATCATATCATGTTTTCTTATAGAAACTGACGTGTAATATCTTGAAGACTGGAGTTATACGACCACAACCTAGAAGTATAGTCGTGTTATGATATATAAGACCACTTAGCTAAACAACAAAAATCATAATTACTAGAGTCAATGAAAAAGAATAAGTTTTCGAGTTGGTGATCATAAAATATTGCCATAGATTTGAAGCTAGCAGACCCTCCTCACATTTATAAGTTTGCTTTTGGATAGTATTTTAAATATTTGCAAGATCTATTGACTGGCTTTACAAATTAGTTGAAAATACTATAATTTTTCGTATTTTTATAGGCACGTTTATTGGAATCTTTCACAGTAAGTTATCATTAATTACTTAGGTTAAACACACTAATATAATTTTAACATACTTCTAATTATTTATTTATTTTTACAGAATAATAATACTTTTTGATATAGATTTTCTTATCAATTATTCCATTTTTAGCATACATCTCTACATTTTCAATTTTGAAATATTTCACTATTTAAATTTAAATACATAGGGCCCATGGATAACAGCATAATAACATATTTATCATATCCCAAAAAAAAAATATAACGCATATATATATATATATTCTATCTGTATATTTGTAAATATAGAGAAGCCAAGCCCACAAATGGTGTGTATAAAATTATACCCATACATAGGTATATGAGAGAGATGTATTATTGAGGCAAAGTTATGGGAATAAGTATAATCTCGAGGGAAGAGTTTATTGCCAAGTAAGGAAGTTTATATGTGTTTGATTGGAGAAAGAGTGACGGATTTAACATTCTTTGTCGTGATCTAATTATTCGTCTTTCTTATTCCCTAGCAGCCTTCTTCTTCATATATATTAAATAATGTCAAAACCCCAAATTTTTATTGTCTTCTTTAGTATTAATTATTGATGAAATTTTGGATTATCTCCATTAATTAATTACAACTTACAAAAATATATTTTTAAATATTTTCTTGTAGTCTTTCTACTTTTAAAATGTGTATTAATCACCAAGTTTTATGTATTATATAACATTTTTGATATTTGTATGATTCTGAATCAACCTGTTGTGTGATACAGTTGATCGATTACGTTATATGATTTGTATTTATTATAGTTATTTAATGATTATTTGGATCTTGAGATCCAAAGGGTTACATCTGATTAGTAGGCAAATCATTGTGCCAACTAATATAATTAAAGAAAAAAAAAAACTGAATGAACAAGATATGGTTATGTCATAAACGCTTGGCAAGGGATAACAAATAAAAAAGAATCATTATGGTAAATTTTTTAAATGCTCGCATAAGAACGAATTAAAGAAAATGCATCAATCATCAATGTGCATCAGTGCATGCAAGAGTCACGGAATACAGAAACAACAACATTGTAGCATATTAGCATTTTATAAAACGCCAAATTAAGAATCAAATAGTATGTATAATGCTCTAAATAAATGCACATGGCATGCCTTATACTATTTATGCAGACCAAATCCTAATATCATTATGACTCATTTTATACCATTTGTTGATATTGACTCTTGTTAGACTATTTCTGTATTCGATTCTATGGATATTCTCTTTGTAGCCTCTAAAAAATATATTCAATATATTTCATCATTATAATTAATTACTATGATGCATTTAGTTTTAATAAATTATCTGCAAAAATATTAGTAAAATATTCTCTTAGTTCTTTCATGTATACCAGATATATACGAGGCATGGTGCAAGATAAGCTACTGATTCACATCCATTCATTCATGACTGATATATATGATCATATTATCAAACATATCTACAGTATATAGACAGTTTTATGCGGTATAGATCTCCGCATTCATGAGATATGATACAAATGATACATGCAGTAGATCAATTCAGATCTAACAGTCAATATAATAGAATAATGTAAGTTTATTATCAAATAAGTGAACATCTTTCTGCGATTGAAGACCGTAATGAATAATGGTAATGAATTATTTTTTAATTTTTTTTTACGTCGAATGGTAATGAATAAAATTCTCATTCGTTCAATCTTAAGCAAATGGATACTCAAATACAAATAATCGACGACCGTCGCATTCCGGGGGGTAATGAGGGCAAAATAAAACAGATAAAAAAAAATTCACCGACAAATAATTTAGATTCTTATTGTAAAAAAGCCAATTACTATAATACATTAATACATATATATATATATATAAGTTATAACGATAATTATTTGTATGCAAGTGAAATAATAGCTAATAAATCCGATTCTCGTTGGAATCTGCTTTGACTTTGTGACCATTAGTTATTGTCTTTCAGTATTACTTCAACTTATATAACACTCTCTTTTTTAGGTTTCAATTTTTCTAGTTACATCAATATCGACCTTAAATAACACACATATTTAGGAAATATTTTTGTAACTATCGAAGTTTTTTTTTTATAGAAAATAACTATCTAAGTTGGTATAAATAGTTCATTGAATCTAATAGTGTTCAAAGGAACATTCATTGTATCTCAACAGGATACATTAAACACTTGATAAGTTGTTTAATTGTATGATTCTAAAGAAATAGTTTTGATTGTGATAAAGAACTAACACTTGGCATACGATTTATAGTTATATCTGGTACCATCTATGCTAAAAACAATTAAAAAAATAAGGATTTTCTAGATAATTTCCTTCAACAAATGCTAAAGCTAATTATAATCAAATAAGTGGAAATTTTGTTTTTTTTTGTCCTGTCTTATTTTTGTCATCTATGGAAAAAATTCTTGATTGGAACATAATCTCTAATCATTGAGAAAAGAACATGACGGAAGTATGAATGGGAATTTTACAAAATTGGTTTTAAATACAAAACTCTTAAAACTAAATAATGGAATTTTGTTTGTAGAAACGTAGAATGTTTATTAATACTGATCCTCGTTTTCCATACATGCTTTTCGTTTCTATATGGATCTAGAAATATATAAATTAAAAAAAAATTGTGAAATATCCTAAGATAGTTCAAATTTTAGTTTTTGTTCTGAAATTAGCACACTAAATTTAAAATTATAAAAAGCATAAAATATTCTATGAAAGTACTTGTTTATCCTAAATTAGTAACAAAATTAAATATTATCAGGGTTCTTTTGTAATTTAGAATTTAGACTTCTTTCAGAAATTTTTTGTTTGTAATCATTTTGATAATCTGTGTTATAGACTTATAGTATTTCAACTCCTCAGGTGAGTGAATCTCATTTACCTTCGACGTCTGACACAGTTCTCGTCGCCACATTTTATGTGGCTTTATTTGTCAGAATATCTTCGCCTTTTATATATCTTCTGAGTACTTTACTAAAAGAGATTGTTCATTCATATTTTAGCACTCGCTCAATTGAATATTATATACAAAAAGTGGCTATACATAGGAGTTAAAAGTTCAATCAATATTGTTAGTTTTTACATAAAAATATTTTTAATATTTACTTAAAATAATGGTAATCTAAACCAATGAAAATAAATACTGCAGAATATAGTTAATCATATCATATTAAAGTATAACTTTTACATACAAACTTGTACAAATCTTAAATTAAATGAAACAAGGACAAATTTAAAATATCTTATATAAGAGAGAGAGAGAGAGAGAGAGAGAGTATCAAATACTAGTTTTTAAAAGGATTATCTATTGAATTACTAGTATTAAATAACTCGTCCATACTCCATGCTATACAGAGATGTCCATATTCTTACGTTGTAGGACCGGATCTATTAAAGTTGATTAATTTAAAGAACTCCGAGAAAAATTATTGAAAATTTTATGAGTTATTATGATTGCCTACAAATATTTTGTTTAGTTTTAATAGTTCTATTTTTTTGTATAGATATTATCAACGAAAAGTGGTGTCTTAAGAATTAATATCAGTAATTAATAATTCAACAGTCGATGATTTAATTTTAAAATTACTGTTGAATCGTATTTTTAGATACAGAATTAATATCAGTAATAATTTGTGTCTAAAAATACAATTCAACAGTAATCTATTATACAGAAGCACTTTTAATGCTTGCTTCCAAACACTCTCAAAGTTTTTTTATGATATTTTATTTTATATTTATATTTAATTTCCGAAAATTAGTTATTAATTTAGATATTTTTATGTTTCATAAAATCTAGGTAATCTTTAATTTAAATTTCAAATTATTGGAAATTTATGATAACTAAATTTAATTACAAAAATCTGCATTCAATTTAATTTAAATTCAAAAAATATAATTAAAATTTATTATGAAAATTTAGATTAATAATTTTAATACTTTAGAATTCCTTAAATACAGATTAGATTTAATTTAAAATTTAAAATTTAAATAATCTTTTCATAAAAATGCATAGTAAATAAATATTTTATCATATTTTATCATAATCAATCGGTCTCAAATATCAAATATTTTAGAATAACAAATATTCATATTATACAATAATATGATCGAGCTGATTAAAGTTATATATATATATATATATATACTTAAAGTCTATGAGTTAATTTATTAAAATATGTAAGATATTAAGATGATTTGAGACAATTAAACTAACATGTTAGCCAGTTATATATATATATATATTTGTAATAGCGCAAATAGTAAATAAATATCTTATTATATTTTCTCATAATCAATTGGTCAAAATATTCAATATTAGTAAATATTTATAGGGCTATACATTTATAATTATAGTCTTATACGGGTTAGTTTGTCAAAACATGTAAAATATTAAAAATATTTTAAGACAACTAAATGGACGGGTTAGCAAATTCATAGATATATAGATTGTTTATGTGTAAATCTAAATTCACATAATAACAAAGTTTATGATTAACATTAGATCAATGTATATTTAATTAATGCATACTCTTATTCTACTAATATACAAATTTTTATTGTTTAAAATTAAAACATGATAACAATATTTTGATTAAAAAAAATAAATAACAAAAACTAATTATATATAAACAACAAAATAAATGCAACTTATATTAGAAATAAAAAATAAAAAATTCCCGTGCAGACACACGAAGTTAAAATCTAGTAATTCAATTAATTGGAGAAAACGACACAATTAATATCAGGTTGTGTGACGAGTCACGAGGCAAAGCCTCAAAACTAAGACTTTATGTCAATTTCGCAAATTATTAGTTACAAATAAATAATATACTCGAAAAAATAAAAAGAAAGAATAGATAGAATTTTTGTATAATCGACACCAAAAGATTCGGAATTACATAACTTAGAAACGTGGGAAATTGTTATCTACAAGTTAGAAGCATCTTATATTCTCGATTGTGATTGGCATATATCAATCACTCTCACAATGCAGTGAACCCTATATTTTGTTTCTACTTTAAATTTTATATATTAGATTTTTCTGTCATATGTTACATTAACTAAATGATAATTATCTTAATTTTTGTTGGAATTTCAAGACGATAACTTTCACCAAAACTTGAAAGATTAAACTGTGAAAGATTAAACTATATATGTAGTGAAACTGGTTTGAATAATAGTATATAATTAATTTATACAATTCCCGTATATATTATGTGTCATTTTAAGATTTAATATTTGTTTTAATTTTGAAGTTTTTTATATTTTTATTGCAAAGTTTTGATAAATTTTCAGTTTTATCTTTTGTTTAAAGCAATTTTTGATGGATACAATATTATCTCCTACGAACTAGTTTGAATATCGTTTCGAATTCTCTGATCATGATTTTTTTTTTGAAAACAATTAGTAATGTGAGTCAACGAATGCTTTATGATTAAAACGGGGTGTTTAAAACATTCGTATGTTTCCTGATCTGGATTCGGCTCATCTGCTACAGACTTACAGTCATATTAAAAAAGCTGATTTATACTATAATCTGTAGTTTCCTTATTACAAGAAATGTTGACGCCCTCCCCAAACCCATGAAAAGAATGGGCCAAAAAGTATAATACAAAAGAAGCTGAAACTTTTTTTTTCTTTTGACATTTAGGAGTTTTGTCTATAGTTTCCACTACTGTATCAAGATGCCCCACAATATAATAATATATTTATACATATATGTTTGTATATATCAATCATTAGTATATTAGTGATGAATGATGATTAATATAATCAAATCGACGTGCAACTTGGAATGCTTCTAATTTCGACACCTGGATAACGTGCGTCAATCTAAATCACAATATTATTTCTTCGTATTCAATGTAATTAAGTTTCATTTCATATGTTTGTATATAATATAGGAGTATTCTTTTTTTTTTTGATAAAGAGGAGTATTCGCCAATACATAAATCATAGAGGTATTTTAAAAAATACCAACTTTCTAGTTTCTAATTTTTTAAAAATATGAAAATTACTCTTGAACGTTTAAAAATTCATTCGAATAGTTAATAAGTATTTTTTTTAAGTGATGAATAATGATTAATAAACCATTGCGCCACGAAAGGGTTTAAAGAATTTTTCTATATCCCACCCAAAAAGAGAGATATAGAACTGTGTTGATAAAAGAGGGGGCAGTCTGATTGGGTGAGGTTGAAGAAGCGTGTGACCGAGAACTTTGAGCTTATGATTAATTAAATATTTTTGTTTATTTTATTTTTGCCGCCGCAATGCTATTGGATTCCTTCATAGTTTCCTTTACGATAGCAATAATATTTAATAAATGACCTTTTTTAAAACACTATATTGGTTGTCAATTTTGATTTTCAGGTTTTCTATCATAATCACATGAACTGATTTTTTTCCCTGATTTTTTTTCAGAGGGGGTTTCATTGTAGCCAAATAATTGCACCATGTATCAAATATATATATATTATCGCTTATACTTATATACTCTATATATATGGTGAATTCTAACATTAATATTTAAGCTAGCTAGGTAATAGGTATGTTATGAAATACATCATATATTAGATGGAAAATGGAGTAATATTTAAGGAATATTAGTTAACTTATTCATCACCAATTTGTTTTGAAAAATCATGATTTATAACAAAGTACCACAATACATGTTTGAAATTCACGTAAAAAAAGAGAATATTTATGAATGACTTCACAAATCTCGAACCATTGTTAGCTGAGGATTTTAACCTTCTCGCTTGTTGTGTACCACAAACCTCATATTTTGATATTATACGATACGACAGTCTAGATAGGTATCCAGTACAGCATCAATCAGTCGTCTACAAACATATCGACGTCGATTTTATTCGATGTGAGATAGTTAAAGGCGAATTCTTTGCCCGAGGTATCTAAATACATGATCAAATTGGTTGATACCTTCACTTTCGGACGAGATTTAAAATATTTTGAAAAATAGACAAATTTTCACGCTCCAAACTTAAAAGATAATAGTACCACATATATATATATATATACTAATATGTATTCTAGTAAAATATCTTTATATCTAGAGTTGGTATTCAATCAACTGTTTGTATAAAACTTGCGGGTCAAGCCAAACTTAGATAGATATCAATTTTACTAACAAAAATCTTACGTTTTTATTTTATTTTATTGCAATATTCCACGATATAAACTCTTATTACAATTACATTTGCATGACAGTTGCATATCAATAATTACCTTATGTTTGTTTGTTCCGACTATAAATACAATAAAACTTTTTTTTTTGTGAAATGTATAAATTTATATATATATATATATATCCATCTAAGAGAAAATGAGACTTCGTGGATGGCATACGGTCCATACATCGACAGGCTTAATTAAGAATCTAAAAACACTAGAGTTAGCCCTAGCTATACACACCCACTCTACATATTATATATGTGTATTATTTATGTATGTATATTTGTGTGTGTCCTTCGCCTAAGCCATATAGCATTTGAAAGCTATAGACCAACTGATAAGAGGTAAAGCAGAAGAAGAAATCTAATAAAGTTAAAAAGAAGAAGAAAAAAAAAGGAGAGAAAAAGAAGAGACATCACTTCTCCCTAAATCTTATATTCGCTTTTCGAACTTCAACCTCATGGGATGGGACAGCTGAAGAATCTTTTGTTGATTTTCATTTTCTTTGTTTAACTTTTCTTGATTTAGAAATTTACTCAATCTCTCGGGGTCGGGGTTCCTTTTATCAATATGTACAATGATGTTTTTTTCTAAATGTTTGTGTCTAAGCCATTTACAATCAATGGAACCAATACCGACACTTTTTTTTCAGTTCAATTTCTTCCGACCCTAACCTTAGTTTGATCCGTATCCATAGGATTGAAAATTACTACAAAAATATAAAAAAACTTATCGTACAAAAAAATTACAAAAGCATATAATATCTAAGTCTCTAAACTCTTGTTAATTTTTTTTTTTTTTTAAAACAGTGAGAAATAAGTCACAACTATTTTAAAAAATAACATAAATAATTTGCTTAACTACCAACCAACAGAATGACACACGAATCTTGAGCACACAAGGAAACAGAATAAACTAACACACAATCATAGCTTTATCACACGATTATGACATAACCGTGTCCGGATTCATCTGTAATCCCCCACAAAATAATTAATAAATTGGCGACTAAGTGTTACTAAACTAGGTTATCTTATACGACGATCAAGGAGAAAAATGAGTCAAAGATCTTGAAAATTAAGCATATCCTTAGCTGTAAGTGTAACTAATAAAGATACCATTACGAGAAGCTTGTACTTAAAAAAAATAAAAATAATGATGAGTGAATTACAAGCTTTATTCATAGACAAGGAAAAATTATCTTAATCGATCTAGACGTTTCTGATTATTGGCTACGTGGACTCAGTAGACCAACAATTGACGCTTCTTCATCGCCCACCAATAATATAGCCTTCTCGAGACACATTGATATGTGCAACAGCAGAAAGGATATCCTATACAAATATTCCACGTTGCGAAGTGGGCCTGAGACAAGTAGATCAAGCCCAATTTCAAACGTCGCTTCCATGATGATAAAGACAAGACAACGTAGGATGAGAGACATACACTTGAATTATATTCCAAGATTAGCATTTATGATTCGTATAAATGTTGATTCTCCCAAAAACTACTCTCTAGTCAATGTCGTATAAAGTTCTTGACTGGATATTATGTGCTAAGTTACTTCCTACAAAGCTCAATTACCGTACGATCAAATTATTCAAACTAGAAACAGTTTATAAGTGTTTTAAGTTTTTAACTAAGTGACAAGAGCTCTTCGTACATATGATTCGGGATGGATAGATATTAGTTGAAACAAACCAAAGATTCAATCCACGAATGTTGTAAATATTCAGAAGGAATTTTTTTTGTCTCAAATTCTAAAACCTTCATAATTATATTGTTAGTTGTGAGTCCTCTTAGAAAGATTGTTTTAATGCATATCCAAGAGACCTAGCAACCACATTTTCCACTTGAGTATACATGAAAACAAAATATACGTATTAATATGCATTTTAATATAAAAGCTATATTATTTGAAGAAATATGGGAGAAGTATAACAAATTCCATTTTGAACAATGGAGACACCCTCAAGTTGCAACAATAGTCTTCAAAATTATGCTTTTACATTGTCACCTAAAGATATATAAAATATTAACAAAACAAAAACACAGAAAAAAAATTGAGCTACTGTTTAGTCAAGACAAGATAAGCCACAGTCTACACACACAACAAGACTTACAATTGAGAGTAGGAGTTTATCTGCCAACTTCACAATGTAAAGGAATAATTGGCAGATAATGTTTCTCCGCAGCAATCATAAGCAGAGCTCATTGAATGACAAAAAAATATAAGAATTGGCAGACTAGACATATTGAAACGTACTAGTGTATTGTAGGTTTACCTCAAACTCCAGAGGAATAATTTTAGAACTTTCAGACCAGGCCCAATAATAATTCGAACCCATTGAATCTTTAAAAGGTGTTAGGCCCATCTCTCTCGCGCTCTCTCGCTCTCTCTCTCTCTCTCTCTCTCTGTCGACGACATTTACATGTTTACTGGGTCAATTTTTCGTTCCGGAAATTAATTCGTCACCTTTGATTTGGGAATATGACAAAATCAATCTGGGGATGGAGTTTTGTCGATTTTCTATGACTTTCTGTCTGATTTATTTCTTCCGGTGATTCAACTCTTCTTCCACGCTCTAAGTCACGGCATTGGATGGTTTCATTTTCTCACGCAGGCGAGAGAGAAAGAGAGAGAGAGACAGGTGATTGTTTTGGTTGACTTGTTTTCGATCTCAGATGGGGATTGTGCAGCACTTGTGTTCTCAATTAAGGGCGTGAAATCTGGTTTGTAAAGCAGAGACCTTTCAGGTGGTTCTTACAGAATTTTGAAAAAGCTATTTAGGGTTCTTGAATGGACTTGAAAATGGATAATGTAATTGGGGGCAAGTTTAAGCTTGGTCGTAAGATCGGTGGTGGCTCTTTCGGGGAGCTTTTTCTAGGTATATTTACTTCTTATCAATCCTTTCTTTGTGATCGGTTCTTAATACGTATTCAATTTTGTGGATTACCTTACTTTCTGTCTTAATTAAATCTGATTCTTTTAAAATATCTTCAGGCGTGAGTGTGCAAACCGGAGAGGAAGTCGCTGTTAAGCTGGTATTGTTTTAATCTTCCTTCTCTTCATCACTAATTATAATTGACATGTGATTTAAGATCTCGTTTCTAAGTTTGATCATAGTTGATGAAAACTCTTTGTTCTTCATCTTCATGATGGTTTTCTGTGATTCCTAGTTTGAAAGGAAGACTACTGAGCATTTTAAATTATTTTTTTCTTTAAAAGGAACTTCCTTTGGAAATTCAATTTTATCTGTTACTTGAAATAGCTCTAGTGGAATTGTTATTCAATCTTTTGGCTGCATTATTTTTTGAGTTTCATTTTGCTATCAACTTATGTTTTGGTATTCAAGTGCGAGTTAATAAAGCTAGAGGGAGTCAATTGCTAGAATCACTTTGCATATCGCCATAGCTTATTGATCACTGAAAAAAACCATATCTTTATTGAGAGTTCTGATTACTGAACAATTCGGCAACAGATTACATCTAATGTTCTGTAAAACTTTGTAGGAGCCTGCGAAAACTAAGCATCCCCAACTTCATTATGAGTCGAAGATATACATGCTTCTACAAGGAGGAAGTAAGTTTACAACTCCTATAGCTGCGAACATTGTCCCAATTCGATGAAAAACATGCTTAGCTGTGCGGAACGAGTCCTGGTCATCTGATATTTAATTTGTTTTCTATGGTGAAGCTGGCATCCCTAGCCTCAAGTGGTTCGGGGTTCAGGGAGACTACAATGCGATGGTCATTGATCTGCTTGGGCCGAGTTTGGAAGACTTGTTCAACTATTGTAGTAGGAGGCTCACTTTGAAGGCAGTTTTGATGCTTGCAGATCAACTGGTGAGAATTCTCAATTGCTGCTTTCACTTTGTCGAGGGAGAAGAAATGATGTTAGAAGTTTGGAGTTCCACCTAACAAAAGATTTGTTGATCATTGTAGATTAGCAGAGTTGAATATATGCATTCAAGGGGATTTCTTCACCGAGACATAAAACCAGACAACTTCTTGATGGGACTTGGTCGCAAAGCAAACCAGGTGCTTTGTTCTGTACACTTTTTTTTTTGATGAATTGTTATGCGCTAACCAATGATTTCCATAGAGAAAGTTATGTTAGATTCCGTCTTCTCTCTCTTTGTTACTCTTGGTATGATTACTGAATATGAGTTTTTGCTTTTGCTCTCTTTTCAAAAAATTGTTTTCAATTTGGATTACTCACAGCGTAAGAATGACAATTTATTAGCTAGAGACGTTTAACATAGATTGCTGAAATCATCTCCTCAATAATATGTATATAGGTGTATATCATTGATTTTGGCCTTGCAAAGAAGTATAGGGATCTCCAAACACATAGGCACATTCCGTACAGGTGATTTATGGAACTTTCAAGCGCATGTTTGTATGCTTCTTTCATTTTTTTCTTACTTAAATTCTTACAGATACTAATGTTGTTTTCATTACAGAGAAAACAAGAACCTTACGGGGACCGCTCGGTATGCGAGCGTCAACACTCACCTTGGAGTTGGTAAGCAGTTCATAGAATCACCTGAGATCTGCTCCAAAGTTGTGTTTGAAATTCCTCAAACGTGTGCCTGTTTGCGTACTTGTTGGCAGAGCAAAGTCGGAGGGATGATCTGGAGTCTCTTGGTTATGTGCTCATGTATTTCCTGAGAGGAAGGTTCTGCATACAGATCCTTTTTTTGTCTGATTAAATCATTTGGACGTGCTTGTTCTGGTCTGATTTTTTCTGGAATTTTATGTGTTTCAGCCTCCCGTGGCAGGGACTAAAAGCAGGCACAAAGAAGCAGAAGTACGACAGAATTAGTGAGAAGAAAGTTTCAACTCCTATAGAGGTATGGTAATATGGCTGATGCCCCCTTGGTTGGAGTTAGATCCGCTGTTGTTGTCACATAATTCACAGGTTAACTGTTCTACACTACTTATAACAGGTCTTGTGCAAGTCACAGCCACCCGAATTCGTATCATACTTTCAATACTGCAGGTCTTTGCGATTCGAAGACAAACCAGACTACTCATATCTAAAGAGGCTGTTCCGAGATTTGTTTATTCGTGAAGGTTTGTGCTTTCAAAGGCTAAACTTTTGCTCCTAGCACTGGTATATCTATGTTAAGATTTTGATCGCAGATATAATGAAGTCTCACTTTCCTAAAAAAATTTTCTGGTATATGGTCACACTATTTTTTATAGATCTTGAATAGAAACTGTAAATCTCGTACACTTATATATCTTTGCTGATAGATGTAATGCTTATTACATGTAAAATGTTTCACTCATTTGAAAACAAACAAATGGTATCAGGTTATCAGTTTGACTATGTATTCGACTGGACTGCATTAAACCACCCTCAGAGTTGTGCCAGTTCCCGTTCCAGCTCTCACGGAAGGGTGAGTACACTTGTCCTTAAATATCTCTATGTAGAGTGTCTTTTACTCACTTTGATTACCTTTTGTACCTTAAATATATCAGCATCGTGCCGCTAAACCAGTGATGGCCGCGGGACCTTCTGCTGAAAAACCTGAAAGGATTTCAGGTGATCCTAATACTATACGCTTAACTAACAAGTGGTCGGATCTGATTTTTTTTTGCAAACTATCTATATATTCTATTCCTTACACTCTTACAGTTGGGAAGGAAATCCGCGACAGATTCTCAGGTGCGGTTGAAGCATTTGCGAGAAGGAACGCTACAGGAGCCAGTCCCCATCAAAACCATACCAGACATCGAACTCTTGACGATATTCCTTCACCTATTAAACCTGCTGTGGTAAAAATATATATGATCATCATGTGCAAGAATTGTTTCAACACTTTTCAAGATATCAAACTCATGTTGGTGTTAGTAGAGAGATTAATTAGTCTTCCACGTTCTTGATATGTTTCTAATCTCATTTTTGTCAGAATATGGTATCTGAGAAAGGAAGAAACACTTCCAGATACGGCAGTGCTTCAAGGAGAGCGGTGGCCTCGGGAAGTAGACCGAGCTCATCAGGTGAACAAGGAGAGAGCCGAAGCTCGAGCCGTGTGGCTTCAAGCGGTGGTGGAGGCAGGCCATCTGTGTTTCAGAGAACACAAGCAGCAGCTGCTTTGAGTGGATACGACTCAAAGACGGCCTCTGCCTTTAACCGCAACCGAGTGGCTGCTTCTAGGACCGCACGTGACGAGGCTCTCAGGAGTTTCGAGCTTCTTTCCATCCGCAAATGATAAACAACAACGAAAAACGATTGAAGCCTTTTCAATGGGTTTCTCTTTTCTGTAAATTTGGATTCTTCTTTTACATATGTTGTTTGGTCCCTCCGTTTCCAAGAGACTCCCAATTTTTCATGTATTATTATGATGTGCTTTGGATTTTTGTATCAAATTTTACTCTCTTTTTATTGTAATCACCTTTCACTACAAGTTGTTGAGTTTTTTTCTCTTTTACTCTCTTTTTACTATGGTTGTTGTTGGAGTACTAATTCTTAACTATTCGAAGTTTATAAACAAAAAATAATCGAACTTTTGAACTAATCCCTCCATTGCTTGCATACTATAGTAAAAAGTAGTCCTGGCCTTTACAATTTACATTAGCCCGACGTCGTTTCCATCGTGTAATGAAAGTATTAACGCGTATTCCAAAAATCGTCGTTTGAAAACGTCAAGTTTAACGGCAGCTCACGACGGTGATCGTGTCGTGACTCAGGGCGTCTTTCCTCGCTCCAACATTGTTTGATTTTAAATTGACCAACACAGAGGACGAAGCACGAAGATCGATCGATTTATCATCTACTTCATGCTTCTGAATCCGATAAAGGTACATAATTTCATTTTTTACAACTGCTGGCTGTAAAGGGTTATGTTCCTGTCGGAATCGGGAAGATGTTTAGATTGTAATTTTCTCGAGTCTGGTGCATTCCTTTAATTGAAGTTTTAACCTTTTTGTTATTTGTTTGTTGTTTGGGAAACTTTTGACTTTTAGCTGGAGATTTTGTAGGGTCAATTTTGATCGTTGTTAATTGTTTGATAAATTTTATACAGGAATGATAGTCTATTATAGGCTTGCTTTGAATCTGGATTGACCCCTCAAAAAAAAAAGAATAAGGAAGTGAGAAAAAAAGAATAAAGCTTGGATGATTTGTTGTGGATATATGTGGAAATCCGGAGGAGAAGATTTGCAAGGTTTCTATCCGGTTAGATCAGAATGTCAAACAGATGTTCCAAGAACACGGTTTAAATCAAGGGTTTGTCTTTTTCTTCCCATCATGTTCTTCTTCTTTATCTGAATATTTCTTATGGAGAATTAAATTTGGGATTGTAACTTATCAGGCTGGCAAAACTCTAAGTGCTAGAAGATGGCACGCTGCGTTTACTGAAGATGGACATTTGGATATGGAGAGAGTTCTCCGGCGTATACAGCGAGGGGTGAGTCTATATTGGTGTCTTGTTCTCTTATTAGTCTATGGCCTTGTTGTTCACTAGAATACCTTTTCAGGGAATTCATCCATCAATCAAAGGAGAGGTTTGGGAGTTTTTGTTAGGAGGTTACGATCCGGACAGCACGTTTGATGAAAGGAACAAGCTGAGGAATCACAGAAGGTACTAATGCCTTATGTTGCTGTGATTCAACGTCCTTGAATTGATTATCTTAGGACGAGAGAAGTTATTGAATGCTAAGTAGTTTGGTAGATTCGTTTGAGTTTCGTTTTCTGCTCCCGGCAATGTACTTTGTCGCTAATCTCAATGTGCTTATGATCTAAGGGAGCAGTACTGTGCTTGGAAAGAAGAATGTCGCAAAATGGTTCCTCTTGTTGGTAGCGGAAAGTTTGTCACAATGGCAGTTGTTGCGGAAGATGGGCAGCCATTAGAAGAGTCTTCAGTAGAAAATCAAGGATGGCTCGTGAAAACCGCTATAACAGACAAGCGTGTGCTCCAATGGATGCTCGTGTTGAGTCAAATCGGTATTTCTTTTTATTCGTACATGAGTTTATGTTCTGTAGAATTCTGTTTTAAGCATCAGAATATGCAAATGCTCTTCAAGAACTGCTTATATGGTGGAATTTTGGTTTGCAGGCCTTGATGTTGTTAGAACGGATCGGTATCTAAGCTTTTATGAGAATGAGAGTAATCAAGCAAGACTATGGGATATTCTTGCCATATATACATGGCTAAATCCTGATATTGGTTATGTTCAGGGTAAGTCTATTTGGCGTTAATGATGAGAGTACGACACAGAAGAACATATAGAAGAGAAGGCAATTAATCATCTACTTTGTGTAGGAATGAACGATATATGTTCCCCAATGATAGTCTTACTCGAAGATGAAGCTGATGCTTTCTGGTGCTTTGAGCGTGCAATGCGAAGACTAGTAAGAATCTAAAAACTCCAAGTCTTGTTTTGTGTCCATCCGTGGATTTTGTTGTTTTCTTGGTTTTATAGTGAGTTTCAGAGAGAAAATTTCAGGACAACGGCGACATCAATGGGCGTCCAAACTCAGCTGGGTATGCTCTCACAGGTTATTAAAACCGTTGATCCTCTGCTCCATCAACATTTAGGTACTCCTTCCTTTTGACTTCGTTTGAGTTTTGTTTTCTCTGCACTTCTCATGCTAAGTTAAAGACATTATACTCTCTTTCCACGACAGAGGATCTTGACGGTGGAGAGTATTTGTTTGCTATACGGATGTTGATGGTTCTGTTCAGGAGAGAATTCTCCTTCCTTGATGCCTTGTACCTTTGGGAGGTAACAAGACTCTGTTTTGTTTTCATTTTGATTTCTTTACATCGCATTTGTTCTTGATGTCTTAAACTGATTGTGAGGCTGTGAAATTGATTTTTATCCACCTGAGAGAACCCATTTCATGTTCTTTTAGGGTACTGTCTCTTGAACTGAGCTGATAATAAGACTGAGTTAGAATTTGGTTTCAGCTTATGTGGGCTATGGAGTACAATCCAAACAAGTTTGCCTCATATGAAAAACCAGAGAACCGTAACAACTTGTCGGGACAGGATCCGAGGTTATTGAAGCAGTATGGAAAGTTTGAGAGAAAGTATATAAAGAGTGGCCAGAACGAGCAACACAACACGCTCGCTGTTTTCGTTGTCGCAAGCGTTCTTGAAACAAAGAACAAACGTCTCTTGAAGGAAGCTAAAGGCTTAGACGACGTTGTTCAGGTCTCTCTCTTTATCCAAAAGAAAACACCTTTTGAGAATACTCTTTTCTATGAACTTATGGCAATTTAGTTAATTTTTTTCTTCGGTTGGTTGCAGATATTGGGCGATATTGCGGGTAATTTGGACGCGAGAAAAGCGTGTAAAGAAGCGTTGAAGATTCATGAAAAATTCCTGAGAAAGGTGACTACTTTTCTGAATCATGCTCTTTTTCTTCTACTTCTCTTACTAATAACTGAAATGTTCTTGCAGGCTAATAGGCGATAGACATTGCTTAACCTTTAACCATCTATTTTCCGGTTTTGTCAGACCGATTCTGATTTCGATCTTGGCCTAGAAATCTGGTAAAGATCGTGGTTGGGGATCCATGAGAACACTCTGATTCTATTGTTCTTTCATTTCTGTAAACTTTTTGTTCTTATGCATTTCAGTTCCCCGTTTGTAGTGTGCTAAAGAAATTAAAACATTCGTGTGCCGTTTCTTGTTTACAAGAAGGAACTTCTTGATGTTATCATGTCTTTTATCATAGTTGTTTCATCCTTTGTTATATAGATGCTCAAACATTTTGCAATCATATATAAACTATAAAGTTCGAAGATACGTTGGATCAATCCATACAGATAAAAAAAACTCAAGCCGAATGATATACAATCCAGAGTTTTCGATTACAAAATAATGTGAAGTAGTATAACTATATATAATCTTTTAACCGACCAAAAAAATACATTCTTGTGAACACGAATTGATTTCAGAAATCATAATTTTTATTTCCTACAGAAATTATAAATTAGCAATACAAACGGTTGAACCATAAACATTTACATATCCTAAAAATAGGCTTGTTAAACAAAAACAAATAGACAAATTAATTTAACAAAACCAATCTCATCCCTTCTTTTCTTTCCCTTTTCATTTTTTTGTTTTGTTGTTATTCATTTGAAGGCATTTTTTCCTCTATAGTATCCCATTTTTGTTATTTTTTGTGAACTAATATTACAAAAAATCTAAACCATTGAGTTAACGAAAATCTTGGAAAAAAACAAAAATTGTTTTCCCCCCTCATTTCTCCATCGACATTTTTCTCTTTTCACACATTTTCGAAAACATTTTCCTTTTTGTCAATCTTCTTAGTTTCTTCAGTTGAACCCCGGTTTTGTTAAATCTTCTTAAATAAAGTTGCCGTAATTAGTTTCTTTTGGTTTACGTTTGGATTTTTTAATCACTTTTTTTTTTCGGATGCAAGAACCTGCAAAAACATGGATGCTCATAAAATTTCGAGATGAATATTTGCTGTTTTCTCAAAACATACCTAGGGATTCTTGAGCTGAATGCAGGCTTTTTCTTTTTCATTTTTCACCATTCCTATAATTTTCTTAAGTTTATGGTCACAAATCTCTGTAAAACATATAAGAGGTAAAATTTTGAGTGGATTTGTGAATTTTTTACTGGGTTATTAAACTAGAAAAGTTAGGTTCAACGGTTGGTATCATCGATCATTCGTTATATAAAAATAAAAGATTTAAGGAGAGATAGTTTTCCCCAACGAAGAAGAGATCTATGCAACTCGCAATGTCAAGTACCAAGATGAAATGCCTCTTGAAAGGGCTCCGATATATATCTCAAGTATTTGGTAAGTTTTTTTTTTTGTTCTTTCCTCTTTTGTTTTGAATATTTCAGACTCAATTATGACTGCTACATATTGAAAAGAATAACAGAAACAATATAATATATAATAGTAATTAATAGAGAATCTTATTTTTACTTGATTAGTGCCAAGGCATCTCGTATCTTCTTTGTTTTTTTTTTTTTTTTTATATCAACCTTTGATTATTCAGACTATATGAATTGTCTAGTGTTTTGGGTGTCGTTCTGATGATGCCTACTCGTTATTTAGAACGAATTTGAAAAGACAGTGGTGATGGTGAATGACATAATGACTTGACATGGATGGTAATTCCGTATAACTGTGTGATAACTGATAGGTAAAAAAAAACTAGAAAATGTCAAAGGATGCATTTGCTATTCACATTAGCTATTTAGCTGGACTTCGACAACTTATGGTCGAAACTAGATTCCACTTTTTCTGCAGACATTGTAATGAATTCATGGAAACAAATTCCACATGCCTGATCTCATTTGAATTACAGCATTTGTTGTCAATAAAATTCCACAATCATTTTTGTTTTTTTGTTTTTTCATTCATTTTAGTGTTTACCCTTGTAGGTAAAAAAAATCTGCAGATACTAGATAAAGTCATTTGTAATTGTATTTCCTTTGAATGAATTGATGAACATTAAAAAAACTTTTGATTATGATAAAATAAGCAATAGAAGGTGAAAAGGAACAAGAGATGCAAATCGGAAATCCAACGGACGTAAAGCATGTTGCCCACATTGGTTGGGATGGACCGTCTGATAATGCCACAGCACCTAGCTGGGTACTACTCTATTCCTACATCTCAGTGATCTCACTACTTTACAACTTGTATATTTATTTTAAAATTGTAATTTTCTATATTTCAAGTTTTTAACGTCATTCTATAAAAAAAATCTTTAACAGATGAACGAGTTCAAGTGTTGTCCGGGGATGGAGACAACACCGGAATTTGGAGAAGACGATTCCTCCATGAAATGTAAATCGGAATATGGTGGTCGGTCCAAAGATTTACCTAAACTACCAAAATCCACAAGAAAGTCAGCGTCGGAGAAAGGTTCTCCAACGAAAGAGAAATCCGACAAGACCAAACGTCGGAGTTCAAAAACGGCCACATCATCGTCTAGGAAAACTAAGGAGGGTGCTTTAGGACAGGACCAAGATTCTTCTCGGTCTCAACACAGTGTTGGATTACCTGAGATTCCAAAGAAATCAAAGAGGAAGAAATCTAAAGAGGGGTCTTCGAGATCGTCCAGAAGATCGGAAGCTGATAAAATGTCGGACTTTATGTCTGATACTGGCTCCGTTAGATCTATGTCTCAATTCGACGATGACAAAGTTTGAATTTTTGGGGGATTCACAACTGTAAAGCCAAAAAAATTAAAAAAGCGAGAGACTTTCATTTTTGTTATACTAGTAAGGAAATGTTACCGAAATTGTTGAAGATCATTACGCAGAATCTAATAATTACAACCAAAAATTACAACTTTCCCTCTAATCAAAAAGGTCAAAGCATAATAAATGTTAAAACTTTTTTTCCCTAATCTGTTCTCTGTTCTTCCACTCTCTGTTTTCACTATTTTATCAAAATGTAAAGAACCGTTGGAAAGCAAATCGACGCAAAAACTCTTGCCGCCGACGAAGAGAGAGCTGGTCCGGCGAGAGGAGGATCTGATTTTTTGGAGAAAAGGAGGTTTGGGTTCCCGCTCAATTTGAGCTTTTTCCCTATTCTGTCCTTGAAACTGTCGGAAAACGGAGCTTCTCCGGTGAGATTGTTGTTCTCAAGGTTGATTTCGCGAGCAAAGTCAAGAAGTCCAAACTCCTCGGGGATTTGACCGTCGAGATTGTTGTTGTCGAGCGCAAGATACCAGAGGTTTTTGGGACTCGACCCCATCGAAGCTGGAATATTCCCCTGTAGACCCATTCTCGAGAACCCAATTCCAGAAATACCCTCGAGATTCTTCCAAATTTCCGGTATTCGCCCTCCGAGCTGATTCCCACTCAGATAAACCTCTCTCAATTTGGGCATCTCCGATAGAAACAGAGGAACCCCATAGTTTCCGAAACGGTTGTAACTCAAATCCAAAAACTCGAGCTTTTTCAATTTCCCAATGCCGGAAGGGATCTCACCGGAGAACTCATTGAAGCTGAGGTCGAGCTTGAGAAGCTCCGTCAAATCGCCGATGGAATCAGGAGCATTTCCGTTAAGAAAATTATGGCTAAAGTCGAGAACTTTCAGGTTCTTCAGACGAGACCATCGAGAAGTCGCGTTCGTCGGAAAACCTCCGCTCAAACTGTTTCTAGACAGAGTGATCTCCTGTAAACTGACCAAATCAGAGATCCGACCCGGAATCGATCCGTGAAACCCGTTTCCGGTTAGAACCAATCTCCTCAGCTTGGTGAAATTACCGATCAAAACACTGACTTCGCTGACAAGAGAAGGGTTTTCGATGAACACAAGCTCTTCGAGAACCGAGCCGAAATCCTCCGGGATGGTTTCCGGCAACGAGACACGAGCTCCGGTGAAGCATTTGTAGAAGAAGAGCTTGCGAAGGTGTTTGAAAGAAGTGAAGAGGAGAGGATCGAGCGTAGAGTTTGAAGAGCAAGGAGGGTTTTGCGTGTAGTCAGAGACGTAGCCCAAGTGAAACTCGGTGACGTGGACAGACGTCGCGACACCGTTCGGGGAAGCGTATAAGAAATCGCAAACGACGCCGTCTGGTGGCGAGGCGCAGAGGTCGTCGGGGAAGATGGTTCGCCATGAGATCGCTGAGTTGACCGAGTCAAGTACTCGGTAAACCGCTTCTTGCTCCGATCGGTCTAGGGCGAGTTGAGGCGGCGCGTCTTCGTCGTCGTTTTGCTGGGTGACGATGAAAGAAGCAGAAAAGATGAAGAAGAGAAGAAAGAGGTTAAGATGAGAAGTCGCCATGAAAGCAGAGAAAGGAAGCTCTTTTTTTGTTTGTTTTTTGCAGCTTTTCTTGTTTGGATTTGGGTTTGTTGCTAACGAGCGATACGTACCTTTTTATGGGTTCATGCTTCGTAAAGTCTCTTTCGGTAAATTACATAACTACCCCTATTTGAAAACCGAGTATTGAACTATTGATGAAAGCTTTTTTACCCTATTATAAAGTTCAAGAAAGCTTTTACACTGGACTTTACTAGTACCTTTTTTTGCTTAGTTAAAGAATACGAGCATATACTTACTTGTGTACGTAATTTGCATTTCGTATTTACAATCATATTTGCTTTTATATATTTGATTTGTGGTAAAAACAAATAAAATGGGAAGGGTAGGATGGTAATAAAGAGGGAAGGGTACAAGCTTCACGTTCCGTGGGTAAAAAAACTTTAAAAAGTGAAGTAAAAAGCATGAGCGGAGGTTGTCGGGACCATACCAGACGAAAACTGCAGAGAAAGAGAGAGAAAGAAGACGACACCGTTTCGATTTCTAGGCACATACACCAAAACCATCCTAATTTATCTTCTTTTTTTTTTCTTGCTTTATCCTAAAATTTCAAAGATACCTTTTGTTTTTATAAAATCATACAGTTATCATTTCGATTTTTTTGTTCATTCGATACAATCCAGATTCGTAACTTTTTTATAAACATCATTATGAGTTATTGAGTTATGAGTCTTTTGACATTCCAATGTCACTTCTAATTTTAAAATTAAAATGAAAATGAAGGAACAAAATGGAACAAAAGCTGCATACATATCATTTACATCTTTTTTTTTGTTTACTTCACCCTCAAATCTCAAAGCTGACTTTTTTCTTAACAAAATATAACATATTATTATTCCACTAAATCCAATACGAAACTTGTATACAGAACATGAATAACAATATTAAAAATCAAAAAGAAAAAAAAAGAAGACAAAAGCTGAATCTAAGTAACAGAGACAGAAGAGGGGCAAACGGCGGAGGAGTAGACAAGGACGCGGCGTAGCCGCCGAATGGGAACAGTGTATGTGTCGTACGAAAGCGACGGCTAAAGGAGTTTCTCCAGTATTGTGGTGACACGTGTCAGCCTCATACTGGAAACGGCACGGTCTCACGCATGCCATTTCAGCATTTCTATTTCCGGTTCCTGCCCTCCACTGTCACCATTGTGCCAGAGTTTCAGACCGGTCTCATTAAATTTTTTTATTTGTTTCTTTATTATTAGCTGTCGCTGTTTAAATTCTTTGTACGAAACAAATTGTACAATGCCTTTTGCAGTTGTGCGTTGGTCCTCCTTGTTTTCCCATAAGCAATGAAACCAAATTAATGATTTTATTTATTTCCGATATTATATGTAACGTTTTGATACAACAATTGGATAATGCGTTTTTGACTTCTACGCACATATTTGAAAAGATAAAAGTTTCTCAAAGCTTGTTATAAAAATGAAAAGTAGTAATAAATAAAGATTTGTAGACAAAACTCAAAAGTACTGCTACTATTTGGTCATCAGGTTAAATTTGATGAAAGGAGAAAAAGAAGGAATTACATAAAGTTCTAAACATAGTATATAACAGTTTGAAAGTGTTAATGATAGCTATATTTTCATACGAGGTTTTGGAGAGTGATGTGAGAATGTAGAGTAACTCTTTTAGCAAAAAGCTTTATAAAAAAAAGAGGAGAATTAAAGAAAAAAAACAGCAAAAAAAAGGAGGAGAATTTAAAACGTATTTATGGTAGTGCGTAACTGTGTATTGTTGGACTTATATTGTTAGCCCAAACTTTATAATGGGCATTATAATATCTTAAGGCCTGTTTCTAAATTTGTGATAGCCTTGTTCTATATACGTGGAGAGTACATTTTTCGCGTCATTACTTTTTCTTTTTGTCTCATTTAACACTAGCGAACAAATATAGTCAGAATACAAAAAAGAAATTCGCCAAACAGAAGAATGATCTCATACAAAGTGAATAAAGTAAATAAAATTGGAGGCCCATATTTTGCTAAAAATATTAGCAACTTCATTAAAATCTCGTTTAACATGAGAGAAATTGCATTTACCAGATTTAGTTTGCCATAGCTTAATGTCATTGCATATACAATATTATCTACATCGAGCTCTTGTGTTGAGCACTTGAGTATGTTGTGATGCGTCCTGCAATCTCCTCCAAATATAATCGAGTGAAAAGCACTCAGAAATCTCATTACAACAACTAATAAATAACCATTGTTTACTAATATACTATATAGATATATCAAATTGTAGTCTTTAAAATAGGATGCATGAAAGACTCTAAAAAACTAATTATGTGAAACGAGAAAATATATATTTACTCTCAGAGTGCGGTCTATGGAAATGGTTGAGGTGTTCTTGGGGATACCGAAGCATTTATATCCCTCCACGAAAAGATATAGTTTTCTAAACCTTTTTTCGTTTTCTTTACGAATTTTTGGATTAATTTTTCATAGATCAAGATCATACAAATGTCTTTAATGCTTTCAGTGCCTTGCCCATCTTGGCTAGGACCGATTGTTGAATGTTGACCTAGATTATGTTAACTCTCCAAACTAAGTAATACACTGACCCAAAAAAAAAAGTGAAAAGAGGAAATTAATATATACAAAGAATCAAAAAGAAGAATTAAATAGAAAGTAATCCCTAATTTTGGGAGTAAAAACAAATACACAAAAGCACAGAAAGAGAAAAGAGACTTTCGAGAGTTGGTATAGTAAAAGGACTTGGAGAAATCAAAATCCTACTCAAAGACAAAGATCTATCTATCATATTTAATGTTGTTTCACAACAATGAACAATCTTATCGGGATGGGACCTACAAAAACAGAAAATAAATAAATAAGAAGTTCAAGACTTGTTGCTGCTTGTTTCCAACGACAGGTTTATAAAGACACGGCTAATTCTTCAAGCTCACGGATTTCTCAGTACGAAACCTAATCCAAATAATTACTCTATTCCTCTCTACAAGTTTCGATACGTGCAAGAAAGAGAGACAAACAATTACATGGAAGAAGATAGAAGAAGGAGAAGCAGAGGGCATCATCTGTTGAGATCGAAGAAGAGGCAAGGAGGCTATTATAACCATGGTTTCTCATCGTCTCAGATTCAATCTCTCGCCGTCATCTGTCAAACTCTCCTCCCTCCTCCTCCGCCGGTGACCACGACGGAGCAGCAAGCTCTCGATTCCTTCAACGTAGCCTCCCGTGCGCAACCACCATTCTCTGATGAGGTTCACTCTCTCTCTCTCTCTAGCTATCTATCCTCTGTTTTTCTATTGTTGAATTATTCGAATCTGGAAATTGTTAATCTTTTTGTTTTAGGTAGCGGAGATGATAGTGAAAAACGGACGATCACAAGCAGTGAAGATCTTGAGAATCATATTGACGATTCTATCATTCAGATTTGGAACTTTATTGCTTTGTGGCTCTCTCTGTCTTGATAAGGATTGGCCTTTTGTCCATAAATTCTCTGAACTTCCATTGGATAAAAGAGAAGAGGTCCTGAGGAAATGGTCGAGACAAAGTGGATTCCTTCTTCCGCTTCGAATCACTTTCTTCCTTACAAAATTCTACACTCTCTTCTACTTTTTCTCCCAGGTAAAACCAAAAACAAAAAAATTTAAAGTTCATTTGAAATAAAAAAAGAATAATGAATAGTAGTAATTTGTTTGTTTGTTCACAGACTGATGAGAATCTCAAGAATCCTGCATTGGAAGCGATAGGGTATAGCATAGCCACGACAGAGACAAGTAGCAACAAGACGAGGAAAGAAGAAGGAACACGACGACCTCTCGAGGCAGGGATCATTGAGACTAAGCACGAGACTGACATTACCATCACACAATCTCTAATCGAAAAAGGTGTTCATGTAGCTAGAGACGATGATAACGGTGTGCACAGGATCAGATGCGATGCGGTTATTGTAGGCTCAGGAAGCGGAGGAGGTGTAGCAGCTGCAAACCTTGCGAAAGCCGGATTAAAAGTATTGGTCCTAGAGAAAGGAAACTACTTTGCAGCTCAAGACTATTCAGCTCTTGAAGGTCCGTCTATGCAAGAGCTATACGAGAAAGGCGGGCTTATGACAACAGTTGACGGAAAATTCATGATCTTGGCCGGTTCAACTGTTGGAGGAGGTACAGCGGTTAACTGGTCAGCATCAATAAGAACACCGGATCATGTTCTGCAAGAATGGTCGGAAAGGAGCAAGATCGAGTTTTTCGGTAGCCAAGAATACCAATCTGCAATGGATGAAGTTACTAGAAGAATCGGAGTCACTGAAAGATGCGTGAAAGAAGGGTTTCAGAACCAAGTTCTGAGAGAAGGGTGCGAGAGACTCGGCTTGAAGGTAGTGTCGGTTCCAAGAAACTCACCGGAAGATCATTATTGCGGTTCTTGCGGGTATGGTTGTAGAGAAGGATACAAGAATGGGACAGACCGAACCTGGCTGGTTGATGCCGTAGAGAATGGTGCAGTGATCTTGACAGGAGTCAAAGCTGAGAGATTCATACTAGTTGAGAATACCAACAGTGGCAACGAGAGAAAGAAACGGTGCGTGGGAGTGATCGCGAGCTCTGTTGGAGGAAAGATGGAGAAGAAGTTCATGATCGAAGCTCGAGTGACGGTTTCATCGGCTGGTTCGCTGTTGACACCGCCTCTGATGCTTTCGAGTGGGCTAGAGAACCGGAACATTGGGAGGAACCTAAGGCTGCACCCGGTTCTAATGACATGGGGATACTTCCCGGAGGAAAGTTCAGAGTTCTCGGGGAAAATGTACGAAGGAGGGATCATCACGTCCGTCCATCATATAAACGATGGTGAAAAGGGTTGCAGAGCGATACTTGAGAATCCATTGATAGGACCAGCTTCGTTTGCAGGGTTAAGCCCGTGGGTTTCAGGAGCAGACCTTGAGGAGAGGATGATGAAGTACGGAAGGACAGCTCATGTGTTTGCTTTGGTTCGGGACAATGGCTCAGGGGAAGTTATGAAAGAAAGCGAGGTTAGATACAGGACGAGCAAGAAAGATAAGGAGAATCTGAGGGTAGGGATACGACAAGCTTTGAGGGTTTTGGTTGCAGCAGGTGCAGTTGAAATCGGAACATATAGGTAAACGCCACTGAACCTTACACAAAAGGGATCAACAAAAAGAAAACAAATAAGTAATGAATGAATTTCATTTACAGGAGCGATGGACAGAGGATGAAGTGTGAGGGAGTTACAAGAGAAGCAGTGGAAGAGTTTCTAGATAGAGTTGATGCTGATGGTGGAGTAAGCACGAATAGAGAGTACTGGACTACTTACTTCTCTGCACACCAGATGGGGAGTTGCAGGATGGGACACACGGAGGAGGAAGGAGCGGTGGATGAGAACGGAGAGAGCTGGGAAGCAGAAGGATTGTTTGTCTGCGATGGAAGTGTGTTGCCTTCTGCTGTTGGTGTAAACCCAATGATCACCATTCAATCTGCTGCTTACTGCATCTCCAAAAGGATAGTTGACTCTCTGCAAAGGCAAAAAAACAAGGAAAGATTATAGAGAAACAGAAGTGAAAAACCATCCCGGTTCTTGAAAGATTTTCAGATTCTGATTTGTATTCATGTGTTGAATAAAGGAACTAAGTGTTTCTTGCAAGAAAGATTCTTTTAAGAATCATATATGATGAGAACTCATTTGTTGGACATCTGTTTTGCAATGAAACCAGATCAGTTCCAAAAGAATTACAAATGTTCGAGATTTATAAGAACACTTTGACAAAGATGGCCAAAAAAAAGACATGGGTCTCTCACTTTGCTCCCTATCCGTGATTTGAGCATATCTCAAGTTTCATTACCCTAACTAGATAATGTATTAACCGTTTTTTGAGCGGCATCATCAGATGCCATTCCGTACAGAAGACCCAAAAAGAAAGAAAAAAAAATATAGTTAAGCCCTTCAGATTCTCAATGCACCAAATTTCGGTTTAAGAGCACATAAAAATAGGAAATGTAAAATTTTCGATATGATGAAAGGGGACCTGATATGATACTCGTGGATGTTAGAGACGACGGAGCTATTGCTGTTGCCATTTCCCGGCGACGGAGAGAGATCTACCAACAAGCTAATCCTAATCGTCTGGGCCTGGCCTTTTATATTTTTTCTTCTCAAGCCCAAACCCAACAGCTTTGTATTTGTTCATCCGATAATTAAGTAACCGTCCTCCTTTTTTTTTTATATCCTATGATTTCCTTTTTGTACGCCTTTTTTTTTTAACCTTGTGATTCTCCTTCTCTTAAAATCAAATCAAAGGATACGTTCCATTTATTTCCTATATGACAAAATCTGGAAGATATAGCTTACTTTTATGAAACTGGAAAATATATAGATTTCCTTCTTAATATACAAACGGGTGTACATATATAAACAATTGTCTAGATGAAGAATGACAAACCATAACCTAAATTTTTTTCTTTTGTTACAGGCATTCATCATCGATCAAAAAAAAGATTGAACACAGCTTTTGTATTGTAAAAAGCAAGCAACATGGATACTACTAACTATATCATAACCGGTGTCGTTGTCTTCATCATCCTCATATTGGCTGTTTTATCGTGCTGGAACGAAAAGATTAGAGAATTTTTTTGGGTCCGTTACGAATGTTGTCCCAATTGTTGTGTGTGTGTGTGACTTGACTACTTCGGTGGATCAAGGTTATTGAAAACCATTGTTTCAGAGTTACCGAAACAATGGTTTTAAAGATTCAAGTCTAGCTATCTATTGAGTTTTGTATCAGTTTTTTTTTCCATTCAATGCAATGATTATATAATTTAATGCTATTATGATTACTGAAATAATATATTGATTTTTTTTTTATGTCTTTCTTAAAATCAAAGTAGAACCCTAATTGAAAAGATCGATAATATAAGTTCACAAAATGAACTTGACTTTTTATATTCTTTGTCGAATATTTGAGCTCTTGAGAAGTAATATCTTGATGAATATAACAAAGACTATCCGAAACAGAAATATAGACATCAAAAATCATTACTTGAGGGAATTATATATTTTGCATTGAACTACAATGTTATAGCAATCAAATATGTATGAAGCTTTTGTTGATATTTATAATCCCTCTAAGATACAATGACAACTTTTGTTACCCAATAACAAATTCATCAATTTCGTGTCAAAATATATATATTTCATCCAAATCAACAAAAAAAACTCTTGAGTACTACCAGTTCGCCAGCTATGTCCGAGACTTTAACCTCTCTATTAATAAACCCTAATAACATAAAGTTGAAAGTAAGATCCGTTCCCGGCCGTTACAAACTAACAGAACGTGGTTAGGATCAACGAAGGTCTCTTTTGCTTTATAGTAGAAATGCACAACCATTTGGACAATATCCACTAGCTGTGCGATAGTCTGCATCAAGTTCAACACTACATGATGATCCACTGGCTCATATACATACTGCAAAATAATTGTCCGTAATAGTAGGTGTGATGATGAGTAGGGCTGGACACGAGGTGATTGCCTAAGTGAAAATGCAATTCTTTCGTGATTTCTAAATATTGTTTTTTATTCAATGCGAAACTGAAAAATTATTTATTCCTTAGTTCCGATTTAATGAGGTTATAGACCATTCAGATATCGTCCACAAATTCGTTTGTGGTTAGTATTTAGTACTTAGTACCGACACCAACATATATGATGATGCACCACAATCATTATATGTACTCATGCATTTAATCAGTGTCCTCTGCCGACAAAAATAAATTATTTCATGTGCGCTATAGTGCATTAGTGTGTGTGTGTGTGTGAGTGTATATAAATCAAGTTTCTTCAACACTCAAAGAAACCATCAGAAAATATAGTGTGTCCTTACAATCAAATTAACCTTCTATGATGGCTTCAATAAGCTTACTTGATGCTTCCATAGCCATCCTTTGCTTTCTCATCTTCCATTTCTTGCTATTCAAGAAACCTCACGACCGTTTCCTTAGAAACTGGCCGGTTCTCGGGATGCTTCCTGGTTTACTCATGGTCCTCCATCGCATCCACGACTTCAGCGTGGAAGTTCTCGAAAACACCGACTTAACATTTCCATTCAAGGGACCGTGGTTCACTGGAATGGATGTATTAGTCACAGTTGATCCAGCTAATATTCATTATATGTTGAGCTCAAACTTCTCCAATTACACCAAAGGAGCCGATGCCAAAGAAGTCCTTGATGTTTTCGGAGAAATGATCTTTAGTTCGGAGGGTGAGTTATGGAAGATTCAAAGAAAAGCTGCTCAATCAATGCTTACCAATCAATGGTTTCGAAAGCTCTCAGTGAGTGCGACGAGAAGTAAACTCGACGAGGCTCTTGTTCCTCTTTTCAATCATTTTTTTAGAGAAGGAGATGGTCGTTGATTTGCAAGATGTTTTTCAAAGATTCACTTTTGATACAACTTTTGTTCTTGTAACCGGGTTTGATCCCAAATCTCTCTCTGTTGAAATGCCGGAAGTTGAGTATGCTAATGCTCTTGACGATCTTGGAGATGGCATTTTGTATAGGCATATTAAACCGAAGTTCTTGTGGAAGCTGCAAAACCGGATTGGGTTTGGACAAGAGAAGAGGATGATCGAAGCTGATGCCACTTTTGATCGCATATCTGCAAAATATATATCAGCTAAGAGAAAAGAAGTAAGATCATCAAAAGGCATTGATCATCATCAACTAAATGGTGAAAGTGAGGATCTTTTGACATCTCAAATAAAGCTTGATCCAACCAAGTACGAGAGCTCTTGAACCCAAGTGATGATAAATTCCTCAGAGACCGGCATCTTGGCTTTCAATATAGCTGGGAGAGAGACAGTGGCATCCGCTCTCACTTGGTTCTTTTGGCTTTTATCTGAGAACCCTCGAGTGGTAACCAAGATTCGCCAAGAGATAATTAGCAAAACTATTCCCGAAAGAAATGGCGAAGAGAACTTAGACAAGTTGGTGTATTTACAAGGCGCGTTGTATGAATCAATGAGGCTGTATCCACCAGTTCCCTTCCAACGCAAGTCACCTATAAAACCAGACTTGCTTCCAAGTGGGCATAAAGTAGATGCAAACTCAACGATCATGATTTTTCTTTACGCGTTGGGGAGGATGAGAGCGGTTTGGGGAGAATACGCATTAGAGTTTAAGCCAGAGAGATGGATTTCACAGACTGGATCGTTGAGAGATGAACCTTCCTTCAAGTTCTTATCGTTTAATGCCGGTCCAAGAACTTGTCCTGGTAAGCATTTGGCTATGACTATAATGAAGAAAGTGGCCGTAGAGATATTACAAAACTATGATATTGAGGTTATCAAAGGACAGAAGATAGAGCCAGATCCTGGTTTTATATTGTACATGAAGCATGGGCTTCAAGTCACAATAACTAAGAGATGTTCACCTTGAATTTGATATGTAGTGCCTTGATTAATCCTTTCTCCGTTGTATAATAATCTATCACAAAATGGTGGTCTGAAGTATAATTATCACAAAAGCCTTCTTATATATCAATAATAATGGAATCATGCATACTTGCATAGTTTTTATATTGATGAAATATTATCTATTTTTAAAAAAGTACAAGAAATCTTGCTGAATGTTTCACTTAGCTAGTATTTATCACCTAAAGAGAATTGTCAGCAGATGGTTTTTGCATAACAAAAAGAGGAAATGTAAAAATCCGATTATGAAGAAAAGAACCTGAGACGATACTCATGTGGATATTGAGACGACGGAGCTGTTGCTTGATGCCATTTCCCGGCGACTGAGAGAGATCTACCGACAAGCTTGTCCTAGACTAATCTGGGTCTAGCCCATTACCTTCTTTCTCAAGTCCAAACCCAACAGTCCTCTGTTTTGAATACTATGATTCTCCCTTTTTCTAAAAGAAAAAAAAAACCCTTAAAATTTCGTATAAATGGAAATACTGTGTAGCCTTATAAATGGAACATAATATTTTTTGAATGTATTACTCTTAAAATCAAAGGATATGTTTTTTATTTTATTTTTTGTAAAAAAAATCAAAGGATATGTTTCCATTTTGTTTCCTGTATGACAAACGGGTGTAAGCATATAATATATGCAGTTGTAAACTGTGCAAGGCTCTGAGCAAGAAAAAAATATACAGTTTATGAAACTGGATAATATGTAGATTTCTTTCTTAATATACATAACGGGTGTATATATATATATATATACAATTGTCTAGACGAAGAAAGACAACCTAAAGTTTTTTACATTTCTTTTCTTTGTTAAAGGCATTCATTGATCAAACAACTTTTTGTGTTGTAAGGAGCAAAACATGCTTACTGAAGGTTATATCATAGCCATCGTCGTTGCCTTAAGCATCCTCACGTTGGGCATTCTATCGTGCTGGCACAAAGAGATTCGAAATTGGTGTGCGGCGTGTGTCCCAAATGAGTAAGGCTGTGTGTGACTTGACTATTTCGGTGGATCAAGCGTATTCAATATTTTATTTTTCTAGGTTTTATTTTTCTATGACTATTAAATTTTGATGGTATTATGATTACTGAAATAATATCTTTAATTTTTTTTTCTTTCTTAAGATCAAAGTATAGTACCCTAACTGAAAAGAAGAATAATATGAGATCACAAAATGAACTAAGCTTTTTATATTTTTATATTATAATACAACAAACACAGTCCGAAACAGAAGTATAGACATCATAAATCATTACTTGTATTGCATAGACTTACAAAATTATTACAATCAAATATGTCAGTAACACAATTATTACAAAAAATTATTACAAATAAGGCTGAGGTAAAAAAATGATAAAAAATTATTACAAAAAAAAAAAATTATTACAAATAAGGCTGAGGTAATCGCACAAGCACGATTCTCCGGAAGATTTACGATATAAACATCCACTTAGCCAAGGGAAGAGTTAAAGCTCTTAGACGGTTTTGGTCTTACTCGTTGGCAAGTTTTAGGTCTCTAATAATATGTAGGATTTATATAAATCCATGCGTTATGGAAAAAAACCCTAAAGCCCTTTTTGAATCCCTGCTATTCTCCTTATCAAAGATCCTTTTGTCTTTATCCTAATGAAAAAATTAAAATATTGAACGCCGGTAATTAACTAATTATGAACACAATAACAATGGCATTAACGAATCCTATTGGGATAGTAAGGTTTAGATATGAGTAAATATTGGAATAGATAACTTCAAAGAATACGATCAACTTATGTGTATAAAAATTACATTGTACAATTCATCGTTTGTTAACAAGACAGCATACCCACAAACACTTGTTTCCGATTTACAAATAATTTCTTCCGTTTTGTCGTCTAGACGAAGTGGTAAGCGTTCATGAGAATTATCATCTTGAATATATAAAAAAAAATATGTCCACGGCTTTTGATGATTTAAGCACTCTATAAACAGAGATACCAAATTGGTAATACAATTCAACAAAACATGTTACTTCTATTCCAAAATCCATACTTCATCACCAGCTATTTCCATAAGCCCTCTTCCCTCTCGATTTCAAAACAACAAACATAACTCCTATTTGACCTCTTTTTTTTTTACTTCTTCTTCTTCTGAGCATAACAAATGTTACATCTCAACATCCTTTCCTACACACTGACCTTTGAGTTAACTACTCGTTCCCATTGCAAACTAACAATACGGGGTTACATTAGCCTTGTCGATCCACGAAGGTCTCTTTGCTTTATAGTAGAAATGCGCAATCATTTGAACCAATTCATCCGCCGTGCGATAATCTGCATCAAGTTCAACACTGTCAGATAGATGATGATTCATCGTTCAAATATATATTGCAAAATTATAAAACAAACAGCATTAATTTAGAGCATCGAATCATATCACCTTTCTCCCTGTATAAAATCCGGTTTCCCCGTAGAAAGAGAATCTGTGGGCATTCCTTAGCTTTAAGAGCATATGCCAAATCTGTCTCGATGTTCAGATCAATCTTAACCGCCTGACTCATCAAAAAAATGGTAAACTTTGTTAGCAACGAGACCAGAGTTCTTTGGACACAGAAAGTACCGTAACGTGCAAGTCATAGAGATAAAAATGCAAACTAAACAATGGGTTTCTGGCTAACCCGTGGAGGTAATCGATCTTTCGCATCCCAATAAACTTTGATTGCTTTCTCAAGCTCCTTCAATGTCTTCCAGTTATCACTAGCCCTGTAAACGCCAAGCAATTCTAATTGATCATTCCAACGCTACTAGATTTTGTGGTCACTCTACTGAGACTTTGAACAAACAACCAAAGTTCAGCTATGGGGACATGTTTTTGGTCTCCATAGAAGTTTGATGATCATGGACTCTGATTCTAAAGGCTAATTCCTCTGTTTGGATAGTTTTCTCATATGCACACAAGGTGTTTGTGAAAACTCGTCAGTGAAAAAACAGAGCTTTTACCTTTTGTATCGCTCGAAGACGAGGACGACGAGGGGGCTAGGATGAAAGGCAAAGCTTTCCCACTCCAAACAATTGATCTCTTTGACCCAATTGTCATCAATCTCTCCTTCCCAGTCGATCTCAGCACCGTCTTCTCCGACCACGTTTTTGATCGGATGTGTGTCGAAGTACTCGGAAGCTTTGATTCCCCACCCAACATCTGTATCTACTGGCCAATCTGGGTCTTCCTCTTCCACCACCATCTCTTCTTCTTCTTCAATTTCGTCTTCGTCGTCGTTTTCCCCGGCTCTGTCCTTGATGAAATTCGCCTTCTCCTTGTTCTCGAAAACCTCCGGATTCTGCTCCCGTATGGTGGAGAAAGTGCGCTCGAGGGAGCTTCTCACGAAATCCTCCACAGCTTCGGCTTCGCTCCTCCGCCCGCGCTTCGATTTCCGCCGGATCTTCGTTGGAAACTCGGCTTCGCCACTTCGCGTGGCTTCCTTCTTTTGGTTTTTGGGTTTTTCATCGGATTCAGGGTCGGGTACGGCACCAGACGAAACAGCAGCAAGGCATACCGGAGGTTTCAAGCTCCGGGAGGATATATTCGCCGGAAAAACCGATAGTGAAATGCGACACACATCGGAGGAGCTCGAATTTAAGCTGATGAGAGGCATCGAATATCTTGGCGCAACGCAAGCTACAGCTGGGAAACTCATTTCTCTCTGTTTTGGCAACAAAAATTTCAAACGAAAATTCGCAGGAGAAAATCTCGTGATTTGTGGGTTGTTGATCTACAAGGAGCACGAGACGACGCTCATGAAATGACGTCGTTTCGACTCTGTAATGTAGTGGATAATATGTAATTGTCCCAAATCTAAACCGAAGTAATACAAACCGGGATAATAAACTGTATACCGGAAACATTTTTAAAAAATGGCAACATACAATAAGACGTTTTTTGATCGTGTTAGATTTTCAATTTTATGAACAATAAGTATTTCTATAATTCATATGTCAATCACAAAATTATACAACTTAATTAAGGAAATAAGACCCGAAAATTAATGTAAAGTTTGCATTATATGCGTGACCGATCAAGGCTCAAACATGTAAACTTAACAATAACAGACATTTAGTGTCCGCATTCGAAAATGTATACTTAACAATAACATTATACACCAGTGTCTATATATATGTATATATATTAATTTGTGTGCAAGAAGAAACAGAGACGATTATTCTAAGAATAATCCGGTGACGATACGAAGGCGATATGGAGAAGATTGTTTTTGGAGTTGTTGTCTTGTGCTCGCTGGTTTTTGTCGTGGCTGTTCTTAAACTATCAGGTTACCTTTGGAAAAAATGGCGTAATTACCATAAGAGTGATGGATTAAAATGAGGTTCGTCGATTATCTTCTTTCCTTTTCATTTCTTGTTTCGAACAACTTCAAAGAGGATTACTAACTTTTGGTATCATGACAGTTTTGATGACGTAGTGACCGGTTAGTTAGTGAACGAGGGAGAGGTGCAACTGCTCAGAACCGTATAAACTAAAAGAACAGCTTCTTTTCTACAAATTTTAGTGTTCTTAACTAAAACATTGTTTGTTTAAGAGAAATAAAAAATGCTTGTTGTTTTTGAATATTTTGTTTCTTAACCCAAATCTCTTAAAATTGTTGTACGTCTTATATATAAAAGCCTGGCATGTTATTATTACAAATTCACGATATTAAAGATTGAATAGAAATATGAGCTTCTGGAAGTTAATTTTTTTTCTATTTCACGAAATCGCAAATTAAGGTAGCTTCCTTTTAAAAATATTTACTCAATCAGTCAATCTCTATCCTTATAATATCTTTATATATTAGCACCTAATATAATACGAATGATGTCATGTAAAAAAAAATATAATACGAATGATGTCACCATCAAGAAGAACATTTCCTGGCTTCAAGCCTCTGTGAATGATTCTTGGGGGTTATGGCCCATGTGAAGGTACTCAAGCCCTGCAGCTATACTTATAGCAATCTTGTGCCTTGCTGGCCACATTAGCTCTTTGGTTCCAGCGGACACGTCTGTCATAAACAAGGAAGCGGCATTCAGGTCTCGGCACGTGTGCTAACAAATGTAGAAGATTCCGGTAACGGATTTGGCCGACTGTGTTGATCTCTGATCTGATTTGCCTCATTTTCTTGTTCAGAAACTTGGAATCTTCGTCTGCAAGTTCAGTGGCGTCTTTAGCTGGTTGGATAACTTTCTTAACGGCGATGATCTTCTCATCGCTTCCGGGTAGTTCCGCTTTAAAAACCTCTCCACAACCTTCTCTTCCAATGATTTCCAGAGAAGCTAGTGCTTCCTTGTTCTCCAAGAACGCTAAATCTTTAGCTCTCTTGATCAATGGGCTGAATATGTAAGGACTTGATGGTTTATCTGATCCTCTTATTGCTCGAAGGTATATATATAGATATGTACAATCCTTGTGTCTTATCTCATTTCGGTTATATTTTATTTATGTTTTTCTTATATTTTGTTTGTATTTTGCTTAATTATATTTTTAATTATATTTTTCTTGTATTTTGCTTAATATTATTCTAATATCAAGAGATGTTAAGTAATGATTACGAGCAACACTAACACGAGAGAGTATATTGTTCCAATGTGTAACATACGGGACCAATAGCTATTGATGTGTAACATACGGGACCAATAGCTATTGTAAGACGAAGACTGTTGTTAGACCTTTAAGAAAAAAAAACAACACCAATACGAGAGAAATAAGTTGACTCCACAACAGCAAACTTTAATCGAAATCACTTTATAGAGAGCTATATAAAGCCACTAACTCGATGTCAGAATATTCAAGACCAGTGATCTGAGACATCGTTTTTGCATCGATATGCAATCTCACACCAACACATCCTAAATCAAGAAGCCAAGAAGAAAATTTGGACATCATTTGCTCATCCTATTTCAACACATCCTAAAAGGAAAAAGTGTGACTTACTATAATCTGGACATCATTTGCTCAGATTTCTTAAGACCAGACCCAATTTTTGAAATGTTTGTTCTCATCTCGGTTACCTACATTTGAAGCAAGAATCCTTGTGAACATTAATTAGCATATTAAAAGTATATCAAAGAAAGCCAGTGATGGAGGTAATCGCACAAACAAGAATCGTGTACTTTAAAAGAAAGTAAAAGAGCTGGCTAAACCTAGCTATATTGTGTTTCGTAACAAAATCCCCAGCAAGAAATCTACTGTACATACGAAGAAAAAGTTCGGGGCCAAAGAGATTAGACAATTTCTGAAACGTGCTTCTAGTCCTTATATGTATCATTATCCTAATCTGAAGTCTAGGAAAGTGAGAAATAAAATAGAATAATATAATTCCTTACACCACTTTTAATCTGCTCTGCCACCTTCATCTGCACTTCCACCTTCGGACTCAACTAACTGCCTAAGCAAATACACATAAGTCAAAAGCCACAAGGATATAAAATATCCAATAAGCAAGGAATGTTTCGAACAATACAAAGAAAGTGAGGAAGTTTCAGGCATCAATACAAGAAAGTGAGAAATAGTAGGATGGTTTCTTACATCACTTATAATCTGCTCTTCCACCTTCCGACTCAAGGCCTTTAACTGCGTTAGCATATATACTAAGTTACAAGCCACAAGGAATTACAATATCCAATTTTCTCCGGAAGATTTACGATATAGATATCCACTTATCCAAGGCTCGAGTTAAAGCTATTAGACGGTTTTGGTCTTACTCGTTGGCAAGTTTTAGGTATTTAACAATATGTAGGATTTATATAAATCCATGCACGCCTTATGAAAAAAAAAACCTTAAAGCCCTTTTTGAATCCTTGATATGCATGATTCTCCTTATAAAAACTCTTCACACATTACCTTCTTCAAATGACAAAAACGTACAAGATTCAAAATACATTTCAAAATTCGAACAAAAACTCTAATTATAATACGAGTACTGATGTGTGATTTTTTTTTTCCTTGTTGCCATTTCAAATTTTCTGTGCTCCAATGCTCCATCATTTATTCGTATTTAATATTTTGGTGACCACTAATAAATAGGTAAAAAAATGTTGAAATAGTTAATGAAAACCAAATACGTGGGACCCGTAGAAGACATTTTCAACACGCGGAAATTAGAAAAAATTAAAGATAGAAAAAAATGAAAAAGGGATAAAAATAAAAAGGTAATAAATGTCTTTGAGTTTCTGATTTTAACTAACACCTCTCTCATCTCGTGTTCCAAGCTTCGAAAATTCCATCTGCTGTTTTTATTCGCCTGCACTATTCTTCTTCACGCCGTCTCAATTTCACAATTATTATTATTATTTTTTAAATATAAATTTTTTAGTTTTTGGGTATTACTGAAGAAACACCAAACAAAGAGGCAAAAACTCACTCACATCAATGCAGAAAGCGACAAAGGAAAAGGCGGAGAGAAAGTAAAAGGGTAGAAAAAGAAGAAGAAGAAGAAGAAAGATCAGATTTTTTTTTTTTTTAATTTCGTGGATTGTTTGCTTTGCTTGATTGCTTCGAATCGGAATAAGTCTGAAGAATTTCGAGGCGACCATGGCTGACGGCTTCTTTATTTTCTCAGATTCCTCTTCTTCTTTCCCGGAAAATCAAAGGTGTGTTCTTTTTTCTTATCTCTCTCTCTTTCTCCTCATTTGTTTCTTGATCGTCCTTATTGATTCAAGTGGATATGCGGTTCGATCTAATTTAGGGTTTTTACTGTCAATGTTTATCCCAATTTCGTTCTAAAATTCCGAGCTTTTTGATACTGAACTGAGTTAGAACCCCTTAAAGTCCTCGATTTTCTCGTAAGATTCGCTTTTTCTTTTTCTAGGGGGTGAGTTTTAGTTTAATGCTGAAATTGTGACTGTCTTTCATCGAAAATCGTTCTTTACATTGTTCAAGGATTTTATTTTTTAGGAATTGGATCATTAACATTTCGAAATTCTCAAGATTTTGATCATAAAGTTGTGATTTTGTCAATGGCAGTAAATACTGATTCATCTCGCATTAACGTGAATGATTATTTCCTGTTTCTGTGTTACGTTTTATCTCGAGATCTCCTTGAAGATTCTAATATGTGTTCTAACTTATGGTTTTGGTGCAACTTTGAAGATCATCAAACCTTTTGAGAAGCTATGAAGAAAAGCGAGATTAGGCCCGGGAAGTTGCATTTACCTAGATTAAGACAAAGTTTACGGAAGATCAGAATGAAGTGTTTGTGTTCTGGTGAACAAATGAGACTGAGGGAGGAAGAAGACAAGCAATCCGAGAATGGAGTAGGCAGAGACTACAATGTAAGCTCAGCTTTATCAGCTGCGGAGAGCGAGAATGCCAAGAAACTAGATAATGGGAACATCGAGGAAGCCGAGTTGTCTCTGCGTGAGACAAGTTCACTAAACTACGAGGTTCGATCTCTCGATTCCTCCATTATCTTTTTGCTCAAATGAAGAAAAAGCCAGAGTCATTGTGTTGTTGTTGTTGTTGTTTCAGGAGGCGAGAGCACTCTTGGGAAGAATTGAGTATCAGAAAGGAAACATAGAGGCGGCATTGCGAGTCTTTGAAGGGATAGATATCAATGGGATCACGATAAAGATGAAAACCGCTCTAACCACTAGAGAAGAGAAAAAACATAGAAGACGGTCTAAAGTCGGACTTGGTGCTGCTCCTCCTCCTCCTCCAATGTCTAAACATGCTATTAGTCTCCTTTTCGAAGCCATTTTTCTCAAAGCGAAATCTCTCCAGCGTCTTGGAAGGTTCCAAGGTAGTAACAGCCTCTTCTTTTCTTTTCATCTCGTACTTCTTTTCTTGTTCTTGGCTAAACAGAATTCTTCTTGCAGAAGCTGCGCAGTCTTGCAGAGTTATTCTCGACATTGTCGAGGCTTCTTTGTCGGAAAACGTGAATGGTGATATCAAGTTGCAGGAGACGCTAATGAAAGCAGTCGAGCTGCTTCCTCAGCTGTGGAAACTCGCTGATTCGCCGCGTGAAGCTATCTTGTCGTATAGACGAGCGCTTCTCAATCACTGGCAACTCGATCCTGAAACCACGGCGAGAATACAGAAAGAGTACGCCGTATTTCTTCTCTACTCCGGGGAAGAAGCAGTGCCGCCAAACCTTCGTTCTCAGACGGAAGGCTCTTTCATTCCGAGGAGCAACGTGGAGGAGGCTATTCTTCTTCTGATGTTACTTCTCAGGAAAGTTAACGACAAGAGAATCTCGTGGGACGCGTCAATCTTGGACCATCTCTCGTTCGCTCTCACAATCGCAGGCGATCTTACCGCTCTTGCTAAGCAACTCGAAGAGCTTAGCCCCGAGATATTGGACCAGAGGGAGCTTTATCATACGTTGTCTCTGTGTTACCATGGTGCAGGGGAAGGTCTTGTCGCGCTCGGTTTACTTAGGAAGCTGTTTTCAGAACGGGAGGATCCAAACCGGACTTCCGGTTTGCTGATGGCTTCCAAGATATGTGGTGAGAGAACTGGTCTCGCTGAGGAAGGCTTAGATTACGCTCGGAGAGCGATTGGAAACTTGGGGAAGGAATGCGTTCAGCTAGACGGTGCGTCGCGTTTCGTTTTAGGCGTTACGCTCACGGAAAGCTCGAGAACAGCGGCTACAGAGACCGAGAGGTTAGCTAGGCAATCTGAGGGGATTCAGGTTCTTGAATCTGCGGATATGACTGACCCGAGAGTCCTGCACCGTCTTGCGTTAGAGAATGCAGAGCAGAGGAAGCTGGATTCGGCTTTGGCTTACGCTAAACGAGCTTTGAAACTTGGAGCTGAGTCGGATCTTGAAGTGTGGTTGCTTCTGGCTCGGGTTTTATCTGCGCAGAAGCGGTTTGCAGACGCGGAGACGATCGTGGACGCAGCACTTAACGAGACAGGGAAATGGGAACAGGGGAAGCTGTTGCGTTTGAAGGCAAAGCTTCGTTTGGCTAAAGGAGAAGTTAAGGATGCAATTCAGACTTACACGCAGCTTCTCGCGCTCCTTCAGGTTCAGAGCAAAAGCTTCAGTTCTGCAAAGAAGATGCCAAAGGTAACTTTTTTCGTATGTTCTGACTTTCCAATTGAGAAGAGTTAAAACCCTGAAACAGACTTGTTCATTACAGGGATGTGTAGAGGGACTGAGGAGTCTGGAGATTGGGACGTGGCATGATCTGGCTCATATCTACATAAACCTCTCGCAATGGCGTGACGCAGAGACATGTCTCTCGAGATCAAGACTCATCGCGCCTTACTCTCCTGATCGATACCACACTGAAGGTATTGCCCTTCTTCTTCTTCTTCTTTGTCTTCTTCCAAGTTAGATTTTGTCATGATAGCTTGTATATACTACTTGGTAGGTGTACTGAACAAGAGACAAGGCTTATTAGAAGAAGCCGTGGAGGCGTTTACAACCGCTCTAGACATCGATCCAATGCACGTCCCGAGCCTAATATCGATGGCTGAGATTCTACTTGAGCTCGGGAACCGATCAAGCATAGCAGTTGTGAGAAGCTTTCTCATGGAGGCTCTTAGGCTTGATAGGCTGAACCAGTCGGCTTGGTTCAATCTTGGGAAGATGTATAAAGCTGAAGGATCCGTCTCGTCGATGCATGAAGCCGTTGAGTGTTTTCAAGCCGCCGTTACACTGGAGGAAACAATGCCCGTGGAGCCATTCAGATGATTTTTCCCTCGAATCATTTTTTCTTTTTTTGTTTTGTTTTGGTCATGATTTTGATATATTCTTTTGTGTTTGATTTCGATAGATGAATATAAGATACAGTATAAAGATGTATGTGTGGTACCTCATTTGATGTGAAGTTTATAAACATTTGTAATACACAGTTACAGAAAAATTAAAATAGGTTTTGGTCAAGTAATTTTGTACGCAAGATAAAAAGATTCACAAGAGTTTTATGGGGAAAATAACTCTGGGTTTAATATTCTAAAAATATTAAAACATAGAATCTGGAGTCAACTAATGATGAGTTAAAGCATTTAGATTACATTCGAATGATGAAGATTCTCCCAAACTAAACTCTTTATTTTTTGTTGTTGTTGGTTTCTTCCTTGGGGATCTGTTGTTTTGTCTACACAGCATAGTTGAGAGAGTCTTCCATCAGAAAAATAGTTAAACAGTAGAGAGCGAGAAATCCTGAAGAACCTCAAGATAAGAGAGCTGCCTTTCTCTCTCTCTCTCTCACTGTTAAACTCTGGAACACCGAAATGATCCACCAAAACACTATTTCTTAGCAGAGAGATTCTTTCAATTATCGGTTTTGGGGCGTTTTGGCTGCGGAGATTCTGTCTCTTGGCCTTTCCTGGTTTTCTCTAGTGCGGGCTCCTCTGAATCAGCGGTTTTCTTGTCTACTTGTTCGGATTCGGGTGGAGAATCTGATGTGGAGGCTGTCCCTTTGCCGAGACCCGAGTTTTGTTTCTCGAACATCATTTGCAAGTACTTGCCTTGTTCTTCTATCCGGAGTTGCAGGTTTCTTTGTATCTGCAGGGACAAGGAAAGAAAAACATTTTCATCCAAACTCATAATCTTTAGAGTCACATTTCACCTTTTCACCATTTGCAGCTTCATGAATACAAAGCTCACTCACAGGCATAAAAAGCAAAGCTATAGGCAACGACATTATGCATAATATAAGATATACCTCGAGCTGCTCATGGAGTTGCTTCTGTACTTCCATCTGAAGTCGCAGAGCTTCGGTGATACCTATCCCACTGTAGTATAAATATGATCAGCAAATATTTGATAAGGCGAGTATCCGTTAAGACTTGTGATGTTACTAGACAAAAGAAAACCTTACCCTTTCAAGTCAAGAGATGTTATATGTTCGAGCGGTGTCAACTTCTTCTCTGGCGAACCTGTACACTCAAAAGAAATTGATTTCAAAACTGAATTGTATGGAATTTTCAGGAAAAAGTCATCAAGGAAATAAAGATACGAAAAGACTTCTGTATTTACCACATTCTGATGGTTCTGGCCTATATCTAGCCGTCCTATATTTCTGCAGATACCATCTTCTATTAGAAAACATAGAATGAAACAAATGGAGGGAGGAAAAGATTGAATAACAAGAACCTGCAAATGGCTTTTGACATGATATATAGTCAAGCCTTCAACTTTCATAATCTTGAGCACACCTTTTGGAGTAGCTCCTGCGTAAGATAAGAACAATATGAGTTAACCAAAAGAAAGAGTTATCATCTTTTCTATATGCCATCCAAAGTTTCTGGAAAAAGAAGAGGAACAATGCTCACTTTCACTGCCACCAAGACTATTGACAGCCTCAACAAAAGCCTCATGCAGCTCTGGCGTCCAACGCATACGTGCCTTGCCCGCTCCGTTATTACTGTTTGAAGATGTTGTGCTGACAGGTCTCAGTTCCACTGACACAGACGGAGAAGGTTGCTGCTGAACAACCTGGAGTTGCGGCTGAATTTGCAGAGATTTTTGGTCCTGAAACAGGTGTTCAATTTCGTTCTTTTTACAAAAACATGAGAATAGGGAATGAAAAGGGGAAAAAGTATAGACTTGGAAACAACCTTTGAATCTGAATTGGAGCTAGTGTCAAGCAAGATATCATTCCAGTTAGCAGATATCAAAGGATCTTCATCGGTGATCAAATGGTCAGCCCATTCTTGCCAATCATTTCGTTTATGAATGTCATCAAAAGCCGCACCAATGCCACCATCCTCAATCTGACTGTTGTTTTGAATGGCCTGATGGTTTACAGGGAAATCAAGAAACCCTCCAGGCAGTGAATCATGGCACCAAGAACCATCGTTGCTCGGTGCCTGAGAGACGAGATGCGGTGCATTAGTAGTGCTGTTTCCTGCATAGTGTTTCTCATGAGACACCATAGATGAGTAATGAAGATTGGTTGAGAAACCAGATGATGATGAAGAACATATATGTCCAACTGCTCCACCGTTGCTGGAGGAAAGCAGATGGTAGGTTTGTCCTTGTGGCCTCGACATTAACTGAGTGTTCTCTGATCTCACGAAAACATCTTCTGTTGCTGAAGGAATTGGTGTGGATGGTATTGAAGAAGTGCGAGCTAAATTACTGAGCTCCCTGGAGCCTGATCTCTGAACCGGACGAGCCTCCATTGTTGGTTCTTGAAGATTCTAGTGGGTGCACCCCAAGTCGAATCATCAAATCTCGCATCTGATAAAAGGGAAAAAACCAAAAAAAAAAGATTTATACGTGAGAAATTGCAAAAGAAGATGTTAAATAGTAAACACCAAACTCAAATACAAGTACATAGAAGCACACAACAACAGCATCAGTTCAAGGTGTTAAAGAAGTTTGTAAGCATAGGATTTATCGCTGTTTGATGTAATAATTTCGCAAATTTATTCATTTGGTTTCCAAACGAAATGTAGCGAGAAAATTTGAAAAAAAATCAGCAGAGAAGGAATCAATATGAGAAGACGAAGAAGCTGCTACTGTAACATAGAAAAATCTATTATAATTATAATAATAATAACACAAGCATCGAGAATCATCGACAAAGCAAAACACATTATCCAACCAAACATCAAATTCGCTGGAAAATAAAGACAAACACTAATCGAATCCGAATCGACCAACCATGGACGGTTTTCTATAGAAAGCAAAGATATCTGCAATTATGCTCGAACGATACGAATTCTCTTACCTGTAGATTAAAACGAAACGCGAAAGAATAGATAATTCTCACCTATCAATTCATGGAAGAAAGTCCGGACCTAGGAGACGACGAATCGAATCTTAGGTAATTAATTAATAAATGAAAAATTCCCCGCTTGAGGAAAATCGGAGAATCGGCTCGTTGTATGTTGTCCTCAAGAGAAAGTTGACGGTGATTTCTTCGCTCTTTGTAAATTTCGTCGTCCCAAAGGAGGTGGTGGTGGCTGTCTTAACAAGGGGATCAGCCGTCGTTTCTTCACACGCGGTGTAACAGCGCGTGAGATTACTCGCTTTGCAGGGACTTACATGAAATCCAACGTGGATGCTGTTTATTGGATAATTGAAATCATTAATTAGGCTTTGGTCTTTTTTCGGTTTTTTTTTTTTTCTGGTTTCTCTGATGTTTTTGTGGTCTTTCACTCCATTTTAAGGCTTACAAGGCCCTTTACTTTGATTTTGTTTGCTCATTATCATCATAATAAAATAGAAGGTTATAAATACTTAGGCCCAAAGTAGTTTCTATTGATATTTCAGCAAAAGAAAAGATATTTCCTTTGGGTATCCAATAAGAATAGAGATGTTCAAGATGTTATCATGAGTTAGGCTTTTTTATGTTCTTAATTAATCTCAATCCATTTCAAGACATGACTTTTATGTTTGAGCTCAATCCTTTTTTCCTATAGCATACACTATTTGGATTGGAATCCAGATATTACGCATCAATAGCAGTGTCACAATCTATTAGAATACAAATTTTAGTCAGTTAAACATAAAAAAAAATAGTAAAAATTTGATGGATTTGGAATAACTAGTGGGACTAAAAAAAAAAAATACAACTCAGAAACATTTTTAATCCAAACAATCTGAAACTGAAAATATTCAGATATTTTTGTTTCATACAAAAGAATTAAATTACAAACAAAGAAAAATGATATTCCCTATCACAAGGTTACATATATAATTTTATTTTTTGGTCAACAAGGCTACACAAAAAATTATATATGCAAATAACAATTTCCAAAATTAGTGTAGAAGACAGCCAAACAAACAAAAAAATTATAAGGCTCTTAAGATTTAACCTTCTAATTTACTGTTTTGTTGTATCCACAATTTGGCGTACCTCCCTGATTTCCTCAACAACACTTCGTGCGTCCCTTTTTCCACCACTTTCCCTTTCTCCATAACTATTATCTCATCGCATTGCATAGCAGTGGTCAGCCTGTGTGCAATGAAAACGCAAGTCCTGTCACTCGCTAGCGACCTGAGCGTTTTCATGATCTCTGCCTCGGTCTTACTGTCGAGCGCACTCGTTGCTTCGTCACACAACAGAATCGCAGGCGATTTCAGAAACGCACGAGCAAGTGCAACTCTTTGTTTCTCTCCACCGCTCAGCATCAACCCTCTTTCTCCAACCGGCGTCGAATATTTTTCCGGGAAATTCATGATCGTATCGTGTATCGATGCACGCCGAGCTGCATCGTACACTTCTTCCTCTGTTGCTGAAAGTTTTCCATAGTGAATGTTGTGAAATATTGTGTCATTGAAGAGCACCTGCCAATACCAGCTTATAAAACTTAGACAATAGCCATTTTTAGTTATAACCAAGAAGCATTTCATTTTCTTAAACGGTTCTCAAAACCGGTTTAGACAAATGACAAGAAAGGTTAACAGAAAACTTAGAGTGAAATGCTAACTTACAGTGTCTTGAGGGACAACTCCAATGGAGTTTCGAAGACTATCTAGTCTCACTTCTTTTATATCTTGACCATCAATCCTAACATTTCCGGAATCTGTGTCAAAGAATCTGAATATCATTCTAAGAATCGTTGATTTTCCACTTCCGCTACTACCAACAATCGCCACACTTTTCCCTGCCGGTACATCAAACGAAATCCCATCTAAAATCTTTCTCTCCGGCAAGTAACCAAAGTGTACATTCTCAAACCGAATGCTTCCGCCTTTCAGAACAAGAAGAGGAAGCTTTGCGTCTGTGTCTCTATCTCCGATGTCGGATTTCTCTTCAAGCAATTGGAACATTGACTTCAAGTCCACAAGGCTCTGCACAGTTTCTCGGTAAACACCACCGAGAAAGTAAAGAGGAAGAGACAATTGGAAGAGAAGACCATTCACCATAACCAAATCACCAACTGTCATCTGACCATTCATAATCCCTTGAGAACACAACACCATCGATGTTGACAAAGCGGTACTAAATATAACACTCTGTCCAAAATCAAGAAAGGCAAGGCTTTTCTGAGTCCTCAAAGCAGCATCTTCGTATGTTTCGAGTAGCTCATCGTATTTTCGAGCTTCGTGGTCTTCGTTGTTGAAATACTTAACAGTCTCGTAGTTTATGAGAGAGTCAATGGATCTTGCGCTAGCGTCGTTATCAGCTTTGTTCATAGCTTTTCTAAACCTGGTTCTCCACTGCGTCACAACCAATGTGAAAGCTATGTATGATCCAACAGAGACACAAGTAATCAATCCAAAAGCAGCTCCGTAATTGTACGCTAATATACCTGAGACCATAGATATCTCCAAGATTGTGGGAACTACATTGAAAACCATAGCTGAGAGGATCGTGTTTATCGCGCGGCTTCCACGATCGATGATTCTGTTCAAAGCTCCTGTTTCTCGATTTAGATGGTAACGAAGGTCGAGATCGTGTAAATGCGAGAGCACTTTTATTGAGACGGATCGTATCGTGCGGAGAGCTACTTTGGAGAAGACAGCAGTACGAAGCTCGTTAAACGCAGAAGATCCAGATCGAGCGATTCCGTATCCAATGAGAACAGAGGAAGGAGTAGCGAAAGCAGCAAGGAGATAAGGGTTTGTAGCAGCGATTGAAGAAGAAGATGATGATGACGAGAGTGAATCGATAGCTAATTTGAAGAGGAAAGGAACTTGAACATTCAAGAACTTAGCTCCCACGAGACAAGCTAATGCGGTGATGACTCTGAGACGGAGTTCTGGGTCGTCTCTCATCCATAGATAGCTGGAGATCGTGCGGAGGATCTTCTGCGACGACGTCGTGTTGGTTTTGTTTTGAGATTTAGAGGTGGTTTGGTCTGGATTTGGAGTTGACGTTGAAGTGGAGAAGAACAAGACGCGCGTGTTGACTCTGGAACCAATCGGAGACGGGGATGGATCTGAGAGGAAGGCATTGATACTGATCGATGTTCGAACTGAGTTACGTTTGATGAAATTGGAGAAACTGTGATGATGACGATGGTGATGATCAGAGCGAAGTCGGTAACAAAGTGAAGCGCGACAGAGGAGAAGCCGAGATCCCCTCGACATCGCTTCTTGTCCGAACGAATCACATACAATTTTTTCCGGCTTTATTTTTTTTTTGTTTTTTTTTTGGTCTCTCCGAAGTGTTGCTCGATCTCTTGCTGATTCCAGTTCCGTACCAGACTAGCTGAAGAAGAAGAAGATATCAACTCGGGAATAACCGGTTCCGGTTTAATTGCGGTTTTGATAATGAAATCTAGCTCGGTGACAACCGGATCTGGTTAACTCCTTCGATTGCCACGTTTCATCGAATCGGATACTTATTTTACGGTGGTGCACACCGTAGCGAATCGCATTCAGAATTGTGGGTCCTACATGGACAACGAACACTTATCAAAATTTCAACCCTCGCTTTGCATTAATTTAATTTGAACGGTTTATTTGGAAAGTAAAGAAGCAGCGGTCGGTTATGTCTTCCCTCCAGACGACAGGGTTTTTATCCGGACACCACTAAAAATGGACAACTAAACTCTCTTTAATTAAAATTCAATTTTAATTACGTGACTAAGATTAGATTGCCACTTGATTAAAATAATAAATTTTCTATTAATGATGATATCTTGCTTTAAACCGGAACTAATCCTCACCGTTCGATTTGGAAAGAATGGACCAAAGGACGTGGGCACGAGTTCCCCCTCTGTTCACGTAGGTCCCACGTAGCTCTGTAGTATCCTTTTTTATAGCCGTCCGATTGAATCCCATGAAGCTGACATGTGAGCCCCCACTTTTCTTATTTTTATTTTAGTTTTCGAGTTTGAGAATATGTTCACAAAAATATTTCAACTATTATTAATTGTGTTTTCTTCAGATTTTTTTAATCCCACGGATATACAACCGTTTTGATATCATTTTATGTTTTACATCTGCCCGATCTATATCCGATTTTGGAGTCAATACCAACTAAAAACATCTGAACGTTTAACATCATTATTTAATTTTTGTTGTAGCTTATAATATCAGTAATTGATATAATGTAATTGTGTTTTGTATTGCAATTATGAGAGTAATTATCAGTTATAGAACTGACTTACAGTAGTATTTTTCTATATAAATATTTAATGACAATGATTTATAGGTAAATGTGTCTTACATAATTGCAAAACTAAGCTATATATAAGAATAATTTTCCAAAATAAATAGTAGTAAAAATCATTCCATATATAATATTTTTTCCGGCTATCCTTTCATATTCTAAGCAATATCAATCGCTGCAGATACCATATGATTATTTTCTCATAGATGAATAAAAGAAAAGTAACTACAAATAAATATATTCACGGAATAAAAGTGAGAGATTTATCAAATTTTATTTTCTGCCAAACAAAAATTAATGTTTATTTTTTCTTTTGCATCAAAGTTGATATTTTTGGCGAGAAAGTTAGGGAAGTAAAAAGGGACAAATCCCACCCGTCGTGTCTTCTTGTTCATCCTTTGTTTCCCTTTTTCTCATTTCTTTCTTTCTCACTGTTTTTGGCTTACTTAAAGTCGCAAACTTTGCTTCAAATTCAACCCACCTCTCTTCTCCCTCCTCTGCAGATTCTCTTCCCTTAGAACCAAATCTCCCCCCCAAATTCTCAGTCTTCTGGGTTTCGGATTCAAATGGAAGGCGGTTCCGCGAGTGGCTCGGCTTCGACTTTGTCAAACGATGAAAATCTCGTTGTCTCTTGCGAGGATTCTTCTTCCCCGGCAGAGAATGAGCTCGAGCTCGGTCTTACGTTGAGCATCGGTCCAAAGGGTAATCGAGATTGCAGGGTTTCTTACGCTGATGATTCTTCATCTTCGTCATCTTCTTCCCTGAGCAGAGCTAGCGTAACTGCTGGGATCAAGAGAACAGCTGATTCCATGGCTGCAACTAGTGGGTGAGATTCTCCTCCATCGTAACCTTTTCCAATTCTAGAAAAGCCTTTACATTGATCATCGTTTATTTGGGGATTCTCTCCCAGTATCATGGTTATCATCAATAGAACCATAAAAAGGAAAAAAAAAATCAAGTTTTGATTTGGGGATTCTCTCCCAGTATCATGATTATCTGTTTTCCAGATAATCAGATAGAATGTTCTTTATTATCTGGAAATTAGGTAGATGATTTTGAATGTTATCTTTTTTATGGGAAAGTGGTTTTTCTTTTGGGATGAAGTGGTTGATTGATCCTGTAGAGTTATGCTCTTGCTATAATTTCACAGGCCCTCAAGTGTAGTTCTTTTGTGTGTTTACTCTATGTTGTGTTTTTGAAACCTTGCAAAATCGCAGGCAAGTTGTGGGATGGCCACCAATAAGGACTTACAGGATGAACAGTATGGCTAACCAAGCCAAGACATTGGCTATGGAAGATTCGAACACAGAGACTCGTCAAGAAGTAAACAAGAATATAACTGATGCGACAAAGATGAGAAATTCGATGTTTGTGAAGGTGACTATGGATGGCATTCCAATCGGAAGAAAAATCGATCTGAATGCTCATAAATGCTATGAATCGTTGTCCAGCACTCTGGAAGAAATGTTTTTGAAACCCAAAACAGGTGCGTTTTTCAAAACTTATGGAATGGTTTTTTCTTTTCATTTTCAAGGTTTTTCTTTGTCTGAGATTGGAATGATGATTCTTTTTGTAATCAGGTTCAAGCACACGAGAAACCGATGGTCACGTTGAAAAACAGCTCAAGATACTACCAGATGGGTCTTCTGGATTAGTACTTACATACGAAGACAAGGAAGGAGATTGGATGCTTGTCGGCGATGTTCCGTGGGGGTATGTCTATGCATATATGTAAATTCTTAAGCTTTCGATGCTGAGCCCGTCCAACTTTTGAATCCTGAACTGAGTTTTACTTGTGTCCAGGATGTTTATTGGTTCTGTGAAAAGGCTCCGGATAATGAAAACATCAGAAGCTACTGGTACAGGTACATTTACTGATTTGATCAAATCCTTATTTCTGTATCAAGATCTTTTCTTTTATGTCGTTGTGACCGTTTTTGTAAAATCCTTGTTTTACAGCTCAAATGTTCTTATGAAGCGAATAATAATCTACAAGAACCCTTTATATTTGAAGCAATAATAATACAGATCACAGATCAAAGGGAAGACAAAAACAGTGTAAGAAACCTTCTTCTTCTTCCTGCTTCTTCTCTTTACAGTTTTTGGCTCTGCCATTCTTTTAGTTAGTGGCATGTTCTCTTTGTAAATCACATTTGACAAGCTATAACAAAAGTTACAAAACTCTGTTTTGCACACAAATTGGTTCAGAGCAATGCACAAGTTAATTAAGATCTGTAAACAAAAAGGAAAGTTATTCTACATGGATAAATCAAATCAAAAGGATAAAAGATCTCTCTCTCTCTCTCTTCTACGTACAGAACACGAATCGAACAAATCAGTTTGGGGCCCTTTTTCTCTCTCATCTCGTCCTAAAGAAAGCCATTTACAGGTGAAGTACTAAAAACCGATGTCGGTTTCTCGGCCAAGCTACGGCTAGTATTTTCCTCATTACTATTGCTTTTCCTCCTCGGTTTAGCCTCACCAAGCATCGATATCACATCTCTCATTGAAGGTCTGTCTTTAGGGAGTTTCGTGGTGCAGAGAAGAGCAATCTGTAGAACTAAAAGCATCTCTTCTTGAACATATCTGCAGTTTCCGACGTTAGGATCTAATGCTTCTTCTAGTGATATGTTGTCTCTTATCTTGTTCCTCACCCACTCCACAATGTCTACGGATTCTCCAAACTCCGGCTCCAATGGTCTTCTTCCGGTTAAAAGCTCCAACAATACGACGCCGTAGCTGTATATATCTATCTTCTCGTCCACCTTCAATGTGTATCCGTACTCTGCAAATGATTAAACCAAATTGAAATTAAACTTGGTTAGATCAAACCGGATTGTAACCAAATTAAAGATTCGTACGTATTATTAAACCGGATCAATGCGAGATAACCGGTGCGGTATTGTAAGCTTACCGGGAGCTATGTAGCCGTAAGAACCGGCGACCATTGAAACGGTTTCTTTCTTTCTGGCCATCATCCTGGCGAGGCCGAAGTCGGCGATTCTGGCGTCAAGATTCGCGTCGAGCAAAATGTTATTCGATTTGATGTCTCTGTGGATCACCGGAGGATGACAATCATGGTGGAGGTAAGCGAGGCCGTGAGCGACACCAAGCGCGATGTTGTAACGCGAGACCCAATCGACGAGCAGCCTCCCGGCGGCGTTTTTCCCGTGAATCGCGTCGCCGAGGTTCCCGTTAAGCATGAATTCGTATACAATCATCATGTTTTTGTCGTTGTATAGGAACCCAAGGAGCCTCACGATGTTCCTGTGTCTCAATTTTCCCAGAAGGTTTACTTCGCCAACGAAATCTCCGGTGTTTCCATCCTCAATATCGGCGGCGGATCTCCAGAGCTTCTTCACGGCGAGAACAGTGTTCGATCGTGACATCTCCGCTTTGTACACGATTCCGGTGGCTCCCATTCCGATCATGTTCGATTCTTTGATGCAGGAAAGGATATCGGAGGCTGTGAACCCTAACCTATGAAACGCCATTAGTCTCCAAGGCCATTCACCTTTGCTCGCCGTCTCGTCGCTGCAGAATCCGTTGGAATACCATCTCTTGTACAGAGTTCTCGCAACGATGGCGAGAAACCCTAGGGCTAGAACCGATGCGATCCCAATCAACCATCCGGCGACGATTCGTTTCCCGTGGAAGCTCCTGTGCCCCGATGTTACCCCTTGGAACTTGCTACACGGCGGAAGAACGCCGCCGCAGAGACCGGAGTTCCCTCTCAGATCATCTGGATTTATGGTTCTGAGAAATCCGTTTATTGGGACTGGACCTGTGAGCTTGTTGTAAGAGACGTTGAGGAGTTCCAGTGCCGGAGACGTTCCGATGCTCTCTGGGAGTTCGCCGGTTAATGAATTGTTAGACAGATCGAGCACGGCCAATGCGGACATCGTCGTGATCTGCCTCGGGATTTCGCCGGTGAGGTGATTGTTTCTCAGGCTGAGGCTAACAAGCTTCTCGCATGAAGCAATGCTGGAGGGAATAGTGCCTGTGAGACTGTTTGAAGAGAGATCGAGATTCGATAGCGAAGGACAATCCTGGAATTGGTCCGGAACTTCGCCGGAGAGATCGTTCTCGGCGACCAAAAACGCCTGCAGATTATGAATCGAGAGGATCGTGGAAGGGAGTGACGAGCGAATCTGGTTTCTTGAGAAGTCAATGAAAGAAAGCGAAACCGAGTCGGAGAGATCTCCAGGAATCCCTCCGGTGAGACGATTACCAGCTAGTTCGAGCCTCTGAAGCTTCTCAAGCTTGCCGAAGCCGATGGGAATCGAACCGTTTAGCAGATTGTTCTGCATCCTGACGCGAACTAGCGACTGGCAAGTGGATATAGTCGCCGGAATCTGACCTGAGAAAGTGTTGTTGAACAAAATTAGCTTAGTTAGATTTCCCTTGCTGCACAGAGTAGAAGGAATCTCGCCGGAGAAGGAATTTGAAGAAACGTCAAGCCACTGTAACGGAGAGTTCTTCCCGAGATCGCTTGGCAACTCGCCGGAGAGCGTATTGTTCCAGAGCTCGAGGACTTGTAACTGCGCCAGATTGCTGATCATGGGAGGAACAGAGCCGGAGAGTCTGTTGCGCATCAGGTTCAGTAGCTCCAGGTTCTTTAGCTCCGCTATCTCCACTGGAATCTCGCCTGATAACGCGTTATCGGAGAGATCAAGAACCTTAAGCGTGGTGATGTTTCCGATCTCCGGCGGAATTTTTCCGGTGAAGTTGTTCTGGTAGACAAGAAGCGTCTCGAGTGACTTGAGCTTCCCGAGCTCAGAGGGAATCTGACCACTGAGCTTTCCGATGGCCAAATCAAGGTACTTGAGGCTGTTGATGTTCCCAAATTCCGGTGGAATCGGACCTGTGAATTCGTTGTACCCAAGAACGGCGCTTTCAAGTGAAGGGATCTCGCCGAGCACGCTTGGTAACTCGCCTGTCAGATTATTTCCGGATAATCCGAGAAATCTCAGCTTCTGCAGATTCTTGAATGAACTTGGAAGCGACCCTTGAAAGAAATTCCCTCGGAGATCAAGAACTTCTACAGAGACTAAGTTCCCGAGATCTTCAGTTAAATTTCCAGAGAGATTGTTTCCTGAAGCATTGAGATGAACGAGTCCAAGTGATTCATTGCCAAATAGAAAAAGATTGCCTGAGAATGAATTCTGGCTGATGTCTACGGATTTCAACGGAGGGAGTGACTTCGGAAGCATCGAGTCGAATCCGTTGCATGAGATGTTAAACGAGACAAGACTTCTTAGCTGTTTGATCGAATCAGAGATTTTGCCCGTGAGATTCATTCCCGACAGGTCCAGCTTCTCAACATTGCCGTGGGAGTTGCACCGAACACCGGTCCAGTTACAATGATCGCCGGCTTCTGAAAGCTTCCAATCTTTGAGAAAGTTGAGAGGATCGATAAGAGTTGATTTCACCGAGAGCAAAACAGAGAGCTCATTGCCATTGTCGATGGAAGCTGAAACAGAGGAGGTAGAACCAATGTAACAGTAACAGAGGAAGAGAACCACAATCTTCATCTTCATCTTCATCTTCTTCCTCTGTCTCAGCAACTTCCACTGAAGCTTGTCTTCTTAGTACATTACCATGAACAAGACTAGTGAACATGCAAGGAGGTGGAGGAGGAAGAAGAGTAGAATAAGAAGAAACTCGTTAAGTATATGCTTGCTCTGTGTATATATAACTATATCTAAATATATGTTATATATAGACACATTGATATATAATGAATCTTGGTTTTATATGGATCTAGGTATGTAAGAAAAAAAAAAACAAGATCTTGGAGTTATTTGACAAATTTCTTCAGACATTGAACATGTGAAGAGAGAATGTGTTTTTACAATTACAACTAATCCAAAAATGTGTTCGGTGTTTAAAAATAAAAACAAAGTCAACTATGATTTGCTGTATAGTAATTAGTAAGTTGTGAATGTGCCATAGCTAGATAGCTTAAGCTTAAGCTGGAAATTTATTTTATTTTTTGATAATATACATATATGCATAAAGAACTTAATATATATACAGACACTTGGTGTGTGCCATACTCCCCATAGATGGCTTATGCTTAACTTCATTCTAATTCAGCTTTTGTAGAATGTCTTTTATTTAACGCCTTTTTCTTTTTGGGTCTTTTAATGCTTACCTTCCAAGGAGAAAAGAAATCGAAAATGTTTGTAAGTATGGCATATATCCATTCTATCACATTACCTATATAGTCATATAGATATATGTAAATGTACATCAATACATATATTAAACACAGATTAATCCATATATAAATATTGTATACTGTATATATGTAGCCACCGAGGTGAACGTTCGAAGCATCAGAATGGGTGATATGCACATGTGATGAAGACGAATAGATGATCACATATAATCACATTACCTTTCTTTAATTTCAGATAGGTCCAAATAATTACATTAATAATTAATATCAGCAGTAATGAAGATGATCCCACGATCGATCTCACGTTTCTTCTTACCCCTTTTGAATTTGGTAAAGGTTCTTTCTACCTAGTGTAGTTGTTAAAAATAAATTTGAACCCACCTCATCGCCATTATGTGAAGGCGTACGTATTTCTTTTTTTTATTCAATCAAGAGTTACCATGATGCATAATATTATAATATATGCCACTGCAGAGAGAGTGCAGGCTTGTTACTGTTCCTTCGTTTGCATGATTGAGTAGATAAGAATCTTTCCATGTTACAGGTTATAATAAATAAAAAAAATATGGCAGCGTAAATATCTATATAATAATATAAGTAATAACCAGGTATAAAAAATCAAATTAAATAGAAGTTGGATTGATTATCAGTACTTAAACTTAAGCTACTGTGATTCATTTTTTCTTCGCCCCTTCTTTATAATCTTTGTTGAATATATATATAGACAAATGACTCTTTGAAATGTATATGACTACATTACAATTCACATGATGTAAATAAATATTGCCCCCAATGAAAATGCTAATTTCATCAACTTTCTAGGTAATGACTAAAAGTATGTATGGACACAGACACCCAAAGCCGATGCCAAATTGCCAATGCCTTTAGGTAAAGACAATAAAAAAGTAAAAATGAACACGGAATATAAAAAGTACTTCAAAAGATCGAGAAGAGAATTCTTTAAGAGTTCCCAAATAGATTGATTGTAGCATACGCTTTAACCAAAAAGAAAAAAAGTGTAGCATAGTCAAATTGTTTGTTATTAGTTTTACAATTTTGATATCAGCAACAAAAAGATGTTAAATAATCTGAATAACCGTAGTTCAACAGACCAATTAAAGAGGTTTAAAATATTAAACCAAAAACTCAAATATGTTAGAGACCAAACAAAAAAGTAAAATATATTTGCAGGGGGTCGGTCGAGGTACTTATAAATAAAGAACAAAAAAGGTCGAGGTAAAATAAAAAGCTACTCAATTTGATAAGGATAATATAAATTAGATAGATACAAAATTATTTTTGGGAAATGGCAGAGAAATGCACACGCATATTCATCAAATCAATTACTGTAATACTCCAAAATTACCCACTCCTCCTAGTGATTTCGTGTTTCCATCCTTCAAATGACAATAAACAGAAAGCGTTGCTTCTTTGTTTGTTTATCAGAAAATTGTTGCTTCACATGCACTCATGTGGGCCGGTCTTTTCTATGTTTTTTTTTTCTTTCTTATTATCTGAAATTTTAGAAAACATTCCGATCCGTAGTTAAATTCTTCATTTGATTATCCTTTCGTTGGATAGATAACTTAAATTCAACGATTATTCACTAACAGAGTATAAATTATAGGTTAGTATACTACATTTTTAGTTTTCAGTACTTACTCCCATATCAGACTTAGGTAGGAAAAACGAAAAAGGTCTACACAATAAACATTATAGCTAGTAATGAATTATCACCCAAAAATACAAATATTGGATGGTTATGGTTACATGAGATTCATAGATGATACAATATATAAATACCTACAATAGGTTTCACGGCTTAATGGGATGCATGTGGATCAGCACCTTAATCACTTACTTTAGTATTAATTTTGTATTATTAGAGAGAGAAACCCAATCCCACAAAGTACATAAAACTCTTTGCAAATGGTATTTTGTGGGGTTTTAAATGCTGAGGTTAAACAAATTTAAAATTAATCGCATAGCATATATAGTTATATACTAATTGATATAACAAGTATGCTTGCTGACGGTTTATCACATGGGCATGGGATTCGTTATGGCATCACAGACTTGAGTCCAGCTTTTCCTACCTACGATCTGCACGCATGTGCCACGTGTGTTTCATGTAGATCACTCTAGTCAATATGGGTGGACCTTCTGAGACAGCAAGAGACTCTCATAGTCGGAGACTCTCGAGTCATGGGTGGACCTTCTGAAATGGGTTCAATAATAAGTGGTATTTTCTGGCCCATATTTAAAAGCCCATTCTATTTGAGACGATGACGGTATCCAACGAAGGAACGGCTTTGGTGGTGACACGTCACGATCCTCCCGCCACCACACCAGAGCTTTTGCTTCATCTCCTTCCTCCTCTACTCTTCTGTGTCTCTAATCTCCTCTCGCACACAGTACAGCTCGAAAATGGCTTGTGTTCGTTCGATAGGGTCTTTAACTTCTGCCACTCATTCTACTCGAGATGTTTCACGCTCAGGTACTATTTTATCTATTTGCTCCTTTTCTCTCTTCCCGTTCGCGAAAACCCCTAAATTCTGGCATTTGAGACTTCAAATTCGTAGTGTGAATCTTCGTGTTGCATGTAGATTGATTATGGTTTTATAGGCCGGAATTTTCCTTAGAATGCTGATTCCGAAGCTGTAACGAGCAGTAATCTCTCGCTAAATCGATTTATGTGAAACGAATAAAATCTTGTTTCTTTACGAGCTCATGCTTTCTTTGATTCTGAAGCAAATCAAAAGTATTCATTTTTTTCTTCCTTGAGTATTTCTTCTTTCGTGGATGATGGGATTAGCAGAAAATGTGAAAATGTACCATTTTGAGTAGCAAAGGGTTTAGTAACTGGCTGTAATCTTGATAATTGGGGATTAGTGTTCATGTCTGGAAAGAGATTCAAATATAATGGAATGAAGACATCCGATTTTAACATAAATCGGTATCAATTAACTCGAAATGTGTGATTAAAAACCACAATTTGATCCCTTTTTTCCACAGGCATTGTCATATCTTCATGCTCTGTGCTTCCCATCAAGCAATCCTCATTCACTGGCTCTCCAATTTCCCTCACGCGGGTCCAACCATCATCCCAAACATCTCTAAAACCGCGAAAACTCATCCCAATCACGATGATGGTGAAGCCAACGCTCCAATTCATCCAAGGAACAGACGAGATGACGATCCCTGATGTCAAGCTGACTCGGTCTAGAGACGGAAGCAACGGAATGGCGCTCTTCTCTTTCGACCAGCCATCTGTTTTCGATTCGAGCGGTGAGGTCGGAGAGATAACGGGACTGTACATGATCGACGAGGAAGGTGTGATTCAGTCGACGGATGTGAACGCGAGATTCGTCAACGGGAAACCTGAAGGGATTGTGGCCAAGCACGTTATGCGGACTCCTAAAGAATGGGACAGGTTCATGAGGTTTATGGAGCGTTACTCTGACCAGAACGGCTTGCAGTTCGTTAAGAAGCAATGAGGTCGGACATTTTTTTCTATGAGCAAAAGAGTGTGTATGTTACCATTGATTCTCAACTCTTTTGGTTTATATAATCTTTTACTCTCATAGTTTTGGTCTTTACTCGAGTTTCAACTTACAATGCTGATACATATCATTAGAGTTCGTTTAATTACTTTTGGAATTTTTTTCATCAAATCTGATTTTAGTTTAGAGGAATCCATACTTTGACGAAGATATGAACAAAATCCCATTGTGAGATTGCTTGAACCGTGTTTGTGTCTGAATCATGGGTGTTCAATCCAATCAAACCAAAACCTTGTCAAGAAAACCCGAATTATACGCTTAACCGGAATAACAAAGACACAGAATTCGCTTTCATTTTGTTCATATCCGTGAAAAAGTAGGCTTAACATTGAGATTATTAAAAGTAGGCTTATTTAACATATTGTGTTAAGTAGTGAAATTGTATTAAAAATTGAACAGAAACCAAACTAAACCGGTTTACTATACTTTGAGTACCAAAGTGTTTAAACCGAGAACGGGATATCCACTTCTATATATAGGCAAGAGTCGTTGTTAGAGAGTTTTATTATGGAGAGAAGCAACAAAACATCGTTTCCTCTGATCATGAATCGTAGAAATGGCGTCGACGTTAATCTCTTCCTTGGCCGTTCTCTTGCCGTTAACGTTACTTACTCCGTCAATTTCCACGAAAGTCTCTCGAATCGACGTTCTCGGCTGGAGTTGCAACAACGGCACCGTCGCCGACGCCGAGGCTTACCGGAGATCTTACAATTTCAATCTCGACGAGATCAGAGACGATATGAGGAAGGTCAAGTTTGGGGTTCATGAGCACGGAGATCCTCCGCAGAAGATGTTCCTCTTGTCGCAGTGCGTTAGCGATCTCTCACCCGACGAATGCAATCTCTGTTGGTCACGCGCCACCGATCTCCTCTCTCAATGTTTTCCGTCCACCGGTGGTCGGTTTTTCCTCGACGGTTGTTTCGTTAGGGCTGATAATTACAGCTTCTATCGCGAGCCTATTGCTCATCAAGACTCCAAGGTTTTGTTCTTCTTCCTTCTTTTTCCTTTGAATTTTTTTCGTAAATTAGATGGCTAGGAGTTAAATTCAGCTCACATTTGGCTAATACAGAACCTCGACCTAGGATTTAGTGTGGATTTTGCTATAGAGATCCAATTTCGAGGAAAAACAATTAGATTAACCTAATGTGTCGACCATTTTGGGACTTTAGATATGTGCTAGTGACAAGGAGTCGTCTGCAGAATTTAAAGGATTAGTAAAGGAAGTGACCAAATCCATTGTTGAGACGGCTCCTTATAGTAAAGGTTTCTCGGTGGCTCAAAAGGGCGTCCACGGTTTAACGGTTTACGGATTGGGAATCTGCTGGAGAACGCTAGACGATGAGCTGTGCAAATTGTGCTTAGCAGATGGAGCTTTATCTGTCAATAGCTGCTCACCATCCAAAGAAGGCTTTGCCTTGAATGCAGGATGCTACTTGCGTTACTCTAACTATACCTTCTATCACGAACGTGGATTGCTTTCTATGAGTATGTCTTTGTGTCCTGAATCTTGTGGTTCTTTAAATTGTAATCATATAATAGCTTCTTCTTCTTTTTTTTCTTTGTAGGTTTAACGAAAGAACACATTGTGCATGTACTGGTTATTTCTATGGTGTGTGTCTTGGCTGTTGCAGCTGGATTTTGGTGTGGAAAATGCATCTTTTTGCGAGCTCTTCCGAAGAAGAAGCTTAAAGGTAAGATCCTTGTTTGGAACTAAGACTTCTGATATGTGGTCAGGCGCGGATATCTCATAGGAGCTAAGACTAAAAAATTTCACTTATTTGGACATCTAAGGATAGAGAAGGAGTCCAAGTCTATATGTAATAGCTCAAACTTGATGAGCTTTAAGTATTCAACTCTTCAAAGAGCAACCAACAACTTCAATGAGAGTTGCAAGCTTGGTGTTGGAGGATATGGTGAAGTCTTCAAGGTTCCTCTCTTCTCCCTATATCGATATCGTTCCCCACATTTGGCCACAATCTCGCTTGATTAAAAAAGCGTTTATTATCTTTTTGACAGGGAACTCTGTCTGACGGTAGGGAGATCGCTGTAAAACGGCTGCATATAACAGGAAAGAAGCCAAGGGAAGAGATCCATAATGAAATCGATGTAATTAGCAGATGCCAACATAAGAATTTGGTCCGGCTCTTAGGTTGCTGCTTCACTAACATGAATAGTTTCATTATCTATGAGTTTCTCGCGAATACAAGCCTCGATCACATCTTATTTAGTAAGACCGCTCCCCCGAATCTCTCATGTTTAACCAATGCTTATGTTCTTCCCTGTCTGCAAAATTTCTAAACTTTTTTTGCCTGACATGGAAGTGAAGACCCAGAGAAGAAGAAAGAGCTCGACTGGAAGAAGAGGCGGACAATAATCTTAGGAACAGCAGAAGGTTTGGAGTATCTTCACGAAACTTGCAGGATCATCCATAGAGACATCAAAGCAAGCAACATTCTGTTAGACTTAAAGTACAAACCCAAAATCTCAGATTTTGGATTAGCCAAGTTTTATCCAGAAGGTGGGAAAGACATCCCTTCTTCATCTCCTTCTCCTTCTTCCATTGCCGGCACGCTGTAAGTCCTTTCAAACACCGAGAGAAGTACAGGTCGTATTAGTAGTCTGATTTTAGGATTTGAAAATGGAATTCCATGGTTTTTTTTTTTGGCAGAGGATACATGGCTCCTGAGTACATTAGGAAGGGAAAACTAAGCAATAAACTCGACGCTTACAGCTTCGGAGTCCTTGTTTTAGAAATAACCAGTGGTTTTCGAAACAATAGCTTCCGATCTGATAACTCCCTTGAAACCTTAGTTACTCAAGTGAGTCATCCATCCTTGACGTCAATCTTTAACTCCTTAGTTCCACTGAGTTTCCTTCATTACCCATATCTCAAACGCTTTACTTGAACAGGTTTGGAAATGTTATACTTCAGACAAGATGGAGGAGATGATAGACAAAGATATGGAAGAAGAGACAGATAAGACAGAAGTGAAGAGAGTGATGCAGATCGGTTTGTTGTGCACACAAGAGTCTCCACAGCTTCGTCCAACGATGTCTAAGGTAATACAAATGGTTAATTCTAAAGACCTTGTATTGCCCACTCCTACTAAACCACCTTTCCTTGATGATTCCATGTAGAGATCTTATACTTGTATAAATCCTCACTCTCTTTCTTACCCTTAGTAACGCACTAACACATTACAAAAGAAAAACAACAAGTAGATCATTTTGTAGTAGCTATCATATTATATTATTTTCTTTTCTAACTTTTGTCCCAATATTAATCATTGTAGACAAATATGCCTATTTACGTAGATAATTTGAAACGCCGTTACTCATCTGTCGCTATTTGAGGGGAGAGCAAAGAGAGTAATGTTTACTGTTTTAAAAACTTCCTAAATTAACTTGCAAGTTAGTGTTTCTTTTTTAATGACAAATCACCAAAAAAAGCATTGGATCACTGACTGAACATATATATATATATATATATATATATATATATATATAGAATAGCGATATTTCTCTTCGAGGTTCATGATGGAAGAGAAATATATTCATTGAAAAACTAATTTAGTTCAGTTTCTGATTTATATACAGATGCTAAGGCATCAGAACAGTTGGATCCTATAAAAAGACTATAAGAAAAATCTGGTTAATCTAGCAATAATCTAAACGATTTAAAAATATAATCGAGTAAAAGGATTCACGTAAGACTTTACAAGTTTTATTCAATTTCAGAAAATATCATTCAGACCGTATGAATCATACGGATGCTATGAAAATATGTTCAGTTTTTTTTTTTTTTTTTTGGGACAACAAATATGTTCAGTTTAATAGAAACCGGTTTGGTTTTATTGGGATCGTATATAAGAATAGTTTATTGGATTTGGGCCTGGCCTAATTAAAAAACTATTTGACATTTTACCTCCTCAGACGCTTTTAAAAAATTTGCTTTCTTCTCCATATCCTAACCCTAATCCCTTTTTTTTCTTCATCTTTATCTGCTTTTTAATGATTCTCCGTGAAGCAAATTTTTCCGGGAAAATCTGAGATGGAAGGAAACGAATTTCCCTGATTAATTTATGTGTTCTCTCGCATGCAACAGCATTGTGATTTCTCTCTTCTGTTTTGAATTTCGACTGGATTTACCGTTTAATTGAACAAAAACCTTGTTCGAATTCCGATGACTTCGATGAATCATATAATTTGTCTTAGCTCAGACGAGGAGGATGATAAAATAGAAGACTACAGTGGTTGGTTAGAAGAAGTTCTGGAAAATTCCACTGAGAAACATAACAGCACAGCACATCGGAAATCAAATCCGTCGAATCCAGAGGAAGACGGCGACGACGATTGTGTGGTCTTAGATTGTGATCCTTACAAGACGACGGAGAAGAAGGAGACTAAATTAGACACTTGCGAAGCCGATGAGGAAATCCTTGTAGTAGGGGAAAAGGGTGAGGTAAAATTTCACACTTGATCTCTTTGACAATTCTTCCGAGTCATTACGAATCTACCCAATTCTGAAGTTGCATGCCCTAATTTTGAAATGATTCACCAAGTGTGATAGTGTCACGAGTAGATGAACTTTAACTTGGGAACTGGTTATAGGAATCTCTTCTCTTTCAGAGAGAAATCTGAGTCTTTCTATATAAAGTTTAGTTTATTCAGATTGAAGTTTCTTGAAAGTCTAAGTTTTGAAATCATCAAACTAGTTTCGCTCTGTTTCAAGGAAGTTATTTGTTTTATAGATAGCTTGTAGAGACTTCCCACATCCGCGACATGCCTGCGCTAAGTACCCATTCAAGTCCACATCACACGAGAAGTACTGTGACATGGTGAGAATCTTCAAGTTTTTTTCTTTTCTCTATTTGCTTACAAAGCTTAAAATTGATGATGCCTTTCTTGCTAATTTAACTGTTGGTTTTTGCTTCTTTCTCTCAACAGTGTCACTGTTATGTTTGTGATATCCGAGCTCCTTGTCCAAACTGGTGCATCGGTATCCCCAGCAATAGCATTGATCACTGTCATGCCAATGATAAAGAAGAGATATGGAAGAACTATCGTGCATGCCTCAGGACTGGAGTGATACCTCCTCGACTTGCTTCGACCATGGCCCAATTGCAACAGCTTTCACAGACTCAATCTATTCAATCACCCCAAAACTCTCTGTATTCCCCTGTAAACCAGTTTGGGATCCGGGCTTGCTCGGCATCTACTATGGTTGTGACTCGCCCAACCACATACATCAGACCCGGTTATGGAACCGAGCAATCAACAACCTTACCGCAATATCCCGGTTTACAACCTCGTGGTGCTCAGTTGTTCCAGAATCAGAGAGATGGTTACTCAAGTCCTCATGTAATCTCTTCCAATCGATTCACATGGGATCAAAGACCAAGTAGAGTCGCTAGTCTCCCGGAAATGGGTATACAGAACGTTCTTCAAGGCTCACGATATCCACGTTACGCTCCTCCTCACGCTGCTTTACAAGCCAATTCACCGCAGATGTTTAGTGGTTATATCTCAACTGTGCCAGAATCTCACAGCAAATCGTCCGGTAGAAAATCTAGCCGGACTAGGTATTATGCTAAGGTGCAGACAAGTGCAGTGCCGCCTGCGACTCGTAATCCTCCGGTGAACCAGCAGCAACAACAACAACAACAATCAGGAAGAAGTAACGCTAAAGTACTGTCGGAGATTGAAGATTGGCTCATGGACAATTCTACCCCGACCGGATAGAACTCTGGCTTAATTGTAGAATTAGTCTGTACAGAGTAGTATTAGCCAAAAGCTTTTGGTTTAGGAGGCTGAAACATTTCGATATCAGTCTATGTTTTTTTAACTGATTTTGAGCTTTTTTCTATTTCTAAGTTCAAATCCGTTTTTTTGTGGCCCAAATGGATGAAAAAAAAAAGTATTGTTCTGAATTGTATACTCGTAAATGATATAATATATAGTCTAATTTGACAGTTATTAGAAAGTGTGCAGTGACTTTAACTAACTTTTGTGATGGGCAGTTGATGTCCGGAGAGAAGAAGAGGGATAGAACGGCGAGAAGGAGAGAAAGAGAACCGGCGAGAGTTCCGGCCAGAGGAAGAGATAGAGACAAAGTTCCGGCGAGAGTGAAAGGGACAGAGAACCGGCGAGAGGGAGAGAGAGAGAGATCCGACGCGTCGAAGAGAGAGTTCAGGCGAGAAGGAGAGAGAGAGAAAGGATTAAATCATAATTACTCATAAGTTTCTACTCATAATTACTCATAGTCACTGGTCAGTATATTTTTGCAAATCTTGAGATAGTGTCATTGCATTTGACTATAACGACTCTAATATACTAAGTATCGTACAAGTTTAGTAACAAGAGCAGGAAAGATTCCGTTGTTTCTCTATTGTGTTAATTTGGTATGGTAATTTTTATTTTTGATTTTGGTTGTCAACTTCCCCATTAAAGAAACCAAAAAGTCACGGAACAGAGTAGGAGAAGAAGAAAAAAAACAGAGCTGCTGAATCAATAGCTCACATTTAATGCCATAAGAACTACAACTTTTGTAAAATAATTTTCTTTTTCTTGCATTCGTTTTATCAGACAAAATTAAACTACTATAGTTATATTTTATTCCACGTTTTTATGATTTATTTATAGTAAATAATCTTTGCTATATTTCTTTTCCATCCGTTCGAAGAAAGTAAATCAAAAGTAATTTCGGTCAAGATATTAGAAATAGAAAATATATACAGTCCACAGATTACAAAATGTATTTTTCGGAAACTTAAAAATAATTTAACTTTTGGAAACTAGGACGGTAGTTAAATGGGTAGTACGTATTTTGGTGAGAGCACTTGTGGGAAGAAAAGTCAAAAGTATCGATAATAGTGGGAAATTCCGTTACAGAATACTAAATTTGTAATAACACTGCAATTTTTGAAAAAAAATAATAATAAATTAAGATATAGAATCTGAAAGATTCAATATTCTCCTATAAGATTCAACATTTCTCTCAACAGAATCTCGTGAATCTCTCCACCTTCCCCTTCTATAAACGCCAGTCTCTGCTCTCTCTCTCTCTTTACCTTTCTTCATTTCAAAAATTTCCCAAGTCCTCTCTTCCTCGAGATTGCAGAGCAATGGCGTCGACTCTCTCTTGCTCTGCCTCTGATCTGGTTCCCTTACTATCAGGAGGAGCCAACGCCACCGCCGCAAAAGCCGCCGCGGAATTCATCTGCGGGAGATTCGACACGATCTCCGGGAAATTCACCGACGCAGCTTACGCGATCGACAACACCTACCTCCTCTTCTCCGCTTACCTCGTCTTCTCGATGCAGCTCGGTTTCGCGATGCTCTGCGCCGGATCCGTACGCGCCAAAAACACGATGAACATAATGCTAACAAATGTAATCGACGCCGCCGCCGGAGGTCTCTTCTATTACCTCTTCGGCTTCGCCTTCGCCTACGGATCGCCGTCCAATGGATTCATCGGAAAACATTTCTTCGGAATGAGCGATTTCCCTAAACCTTCCTTCGACTATCCTTACTTCCTCTATCAATGGACTTTCGCCATCGCCGCCGCCGGAATCACCAGCGGATCTATCGCCGAGAGGACTCAATTCGTCGCTTACTTGATCTATTCCTCTTTCCTCACCGGTCTCGTTTACCCAATCGTATCTCATTGGTTCTGGTCTTCCGATGGTTGGGCTTCTCCAGCTAGATCCGATAACCTTCTGTTTCAATCAGGTGTCATCGATTTCGCCGGATCCGGCGTCGTTCACATGGTCGGAGGTATAGCCGGTCTTTGGGGAGCGTTAATCGAAGGACCGAGAATCGGCCGGTTCGACCATGGAGGTAGACCGGTTACGCTCCGTGGTCACAGCGCAACGCTTGTCGTACTCGGTACGTTTCTCCTCTGGTTCGGTTGGTACGGGTTTAACCCCGGTTCGTTCGTCACTATTTTCAAATCGTACGGAGAATCACCGGGAAGCTCCTTTTACGGTCAATGGAGCGCCGTCGGAAGAACCGCCGTTACAACGACGTTGGCTGGTTGCACGGCGGCGTTAACGACTCTGTTTGGGAAAAGACTCATCGATGGGTATTGGAATGTAACCGATGTATGTAACGGTTTGCTCGGCGGGTTTGCGGCTATAACCAGCGGTTGCTCGGTGGTTGAACCGTGGGCAGCGGTTATCTGCGGGTTTGTAGCCGCGTGGGTTTTGATGGGATTTAACAAACTAGCTGATAAGGTTAGATTCGACGATCCTTTAGAAGCGGCTCAGCTTCACGGTGGATGTGGCGCGTGGGGGATTATTTTCACCGGATTGTTCGCTGATAAAACTTATGTATCGGAGATATACGGTGGAGATCCGAATAGACCGTACGGGCTGTTGATGGGAGGAGGAGGGAGGTTGCTTGCGGCGCACGTTGTACAGATTCTGGTGATTACTGGTTGGGTGAGTTTGACGATGGGGACGTTGTTTTTTGTGTTGCATAAGCTGAAACTGTTGAGGATACCGTCGGAGGATGAGATCGCCGGGATGGATCCGACGAGTCATGGTGGGTTGGCTTATAGGTATACGGAAGATGAGATCAAGAATGGGATTATGGTGAGGATGGGTGATGGTGAACATGATCAGGGACGAGTACGTGGTCTTTGAAGATTTATTTTGTTTTTGATTTTTTTTTCCTTGTTATTTTGATCTCTGTATATATTCTGTTATGTTTTGCTCTTTTGCATGGGAGTAAATGAATATATATGTTACTTCCTTATTTTATTTTTTTTTTCCTTAACTATAGTACTAAAATTCTTCTTTTCTCAATTCTCACCAATAAATTAGGGTAAAATGGTTAAGTGGTAAGCCCTCGAATATTTTGGGATTAACGCAAAAAATGACTTTTTGTTTCAAAAAATCATCTTCGATTGAAAAAGCCAGAAATATGAAAATACGCGGAAGAAGAAAATTATTAATGAAAAGCATGAGTTAATAATCTATGTTATACTAGAACTTCCAACTACCACCAACTAAAAGTTGTCAAGTTATTTCACATTTTAACTAAATTTATGGGCTACCACTAAAACAGCGGGCCTCTAAAACAACAATTGGGGCCCAGGTGGTTGCGCCCAGGACCGATTCTAGTTACACAATGGTACGGAGCTGGTTTGCCATGATGTTCATATATTCTTCTTGTTAATCATAATGTTTTTCTTTTATTATTATTTTAATTTTAAAATATAATGTTGTAGTTGGACTTGTGATAAACCGATACATTTCTTTAAAATATGTTTGGGTTTCAATATATTAATCATCATTTTAAAAATATTTAAATATGATATAACCAAAATAATATGTTGACATATAATTTGTATAGACTTGACTTGATTCGCGTGGTTCTAATCTTTCAAATTAAATGTCGCACCTCAATAAACTGGTTTTATTATAAATAAAAATTATGTATATTTAACACAACATCTTACACAAGTAGTATTTTAATATTAAAAAATAATTTAGACCTTTTTTTGTCAACTGATAATTTAGACCTTATTTTTTAACGTATTAAATACTAGATAGTATTGGACATTATTATTATTAAAATATAATAAGACACGTCCGGAATGAGACAGAAGTACAAAGGACAAGATTCATCATCCCATGCCAAAAAACTGACAATCAAAAAGCAAATTCAGAAACAAACACTCGCTCACACGGGAATTGGAAGAGAGAGATAAATGGCCAAAATATTAGTAATGTTATCAAATCAAATGTCGAAAGAGATCAGATAAGTAAATTACGTAAAGTTTTAAATTGCTACAAACTAGATCTGGACATAAATACTTATTACTTGTCTGGTACTCATTACTTATCCCATACTCGACTTAATAAAACAAGTACTTGTTGTTGTTAAGTTAAATAACAAATCAACAAATTTTATTACTTGCAAATACGAGTCAAGTATTAAGTTTTTATTTTTAATACTTGTCTTGTTACTTGTCTTATTAATTGATACTTGTTACTTATTAAAATAAATACTTGCTACTTGTTACTAAATACTTGTTACTTATTTAATTTTAATAACAAAATCTATAATAGATAATAAAATCTAAAAATTAAACCCAAAAACTATCAAAATTTTTTAAAAACTCTATTTGTTACAAATTATATGGTGGCCTTAAGATTCATAATCACATACACATAAGCTTTTGATATTAAAGTCCAAAAACCCAAATGTAATTTACCATTGTCGATATAGGATTTTTCTTAATATGCACTAAAGATTCAAATATCAAGTATTTCAAATTCAAGTATAAAATATTCAAAATTTTTACGAGTACTTGAAATAACAAATACTTGTTATAACCGGGTCAAATACAAATAATAAATCTAATTACTTGAATGAATCAAGTTAAGTAATAAGTACATGAAATTTAGCAAATACTTGTCCCGTGCTCAGCCCTACTACAAACCTCCTGCATCAATGACACATTTCATTAAAATCATCTGACTTTTGAGTATACTTATCTTTTACTCATGTGTTTTAGTTTTTATCCTTTTTATATTACGTACTAAAGATGTTTTTACCAAATAAAATGGTCCTCAAAACGTAATTTTAACAATATTGACAACTACATAATTTTATTTTCTTTTCTTACAGTTACTAAAACTCAAAGCAACCTTATACTATCATTATCGCAGATCCTTAAAAGAGTTTTTTGGGTATTTTTTCATTAAATTAAAAATAAAACAATTATTATGCCTGAAACCAGTTCTTATTTGGGATATTTTAGAATCGATTCTTATGTACAAGTGTCATATTTACATTGGCTAGCAAATTTTTCATCCCTTTCTCTTTCTTCCTTCTACCCCTTAACGATTTCTCTCTCTTTCTTTTTTCTTTTTTCATTTCCCAAATTTAAAAATAAAATATTAAATAAAAAACCCAGCGATAGTGACGCTCTTACATCCTAAATCTTCAGTGTTGTGAGAATCTTACATTCAACTATTGAAGTTTTTGTGTTTTCTTCGTATTTTAAGGTTTTTTGTTTGGTTTGTCCTTGAAACAGAAAGGATATAAGTTAGCTGTAATTTGTAGGGAAAAATTACACGAGGGGCCTGATCGCAAAGATATGGAAAGGAGACAAAAATCAAAAGTGGCTACAAAATAACTTAAGAGTATTTATGTCGGTATCTTCGAGAACCATTGATTCCCTTATCTAGTCAGATACTGCACTATCCACAACCAGTCATTTTTCGCCACGTGATGGTCAGATTCCTCAGTCAAACTTTGACCAGTGGAACCAAAATAACACATGCATGTCACTTAAAATATGATAAAATATACAAAGGTTTAATTTAGAGAAATACCCTAGGTTTAGATGCTCCTCTGTCGACAGCAAATTTTTTTTATATAGTTTTAATTCGTTTTATATCAGGAAACTAAAATACCATCTAAAACTATATATTGCAAGATTATCATACTGAATTATATATATACTAATAACAATAACAGCTAAATGATATAATTGATCAGTAGATCGTATCATTTTTATTGTGTATTTGATTTACATTGTAATTCTAGATTCATAGATGATATATGGCTACAAATTTAATTTGATCACAACAGAATAAGTGTATAACCACAAATAATTATTAAAATCTCTCGGTCATACAAAAGGAAAATTTAACACATGATAAAAGCAGATACTGTCTAAGTCTATCCTTTTATCCTCTGATATCATCGTCATCATCATCATTCATTATTGGGGTAATCTGTTTTTTTTTTTCGTTCTTTATTTTCTCTAGTTAGTAGAGATATTTTCCCTTTCTTACTGCACCCATCTCTTGACTGAATAAATACGTCAAAAGAAAGCCTTAACAACTACACACTCTCATACTTATCTCATCTTATGTTTTCTCATTTCTCTCCTCTCTATTTTGATATTTTGAAAATAAAAACACTAGATTGAAAGAGAAGGAGATAACAGTAAATGGCAGATCAAAATCCAAGAATCATCGTCGAGAAAAACCCGTCTCAAGCTCGTCTTGACGAACTAAACATCAAGTCATGGCCCAAGTAAGATCGATTCTCCTTTTAATTCTTGTTCTCTTTTATCCGGTTGTGTGAGATCGATTTGGCCAAAGTTGCTTATGAATCAAAATTGAAAATTTGTTTTATTTTTTTTGTTGTTCTTGTGGAATGAAGGTGGGGATGTTCACCAGGGAAATATCATTTGAAATATGAAGCAGAAGAGATATGTTACATTGTGAAGGGTAAAGTTAAGGTTTACCCTAAACAATCATCATCATCATCATCACCACTGGATGCAGAAGTAGAGTGGTGTGTAGAGTTTGGGGCAGGTGATATTGTCACTTTTCCAAAGGGACTCTCTTGTACTTGGGATGTTTCTCTCTCTGTTGACAAACACTATATATTTCTCCACCATTCTTCTTCTTAGGTTTTTTTTTCTTCTTCTTTTATATTCTTTATTTTTGATTTTCTATAATTCGTATAATGCTTTGTGTTGCTTTTGTCGTTTTTATCTAATAAGAAAATATCAATGCACTGCCAATGGCATAATTCAAACTTGGGTAAACCTCATATACACGGATAGTCCTGATATAAGTTTTAGGATATTGTCAAAAATTTATCATTCTATAAAACTAGGGCAAAGAAAAACTTAAGTTTGGAAGTTAAAATTATTTGTTTAAGCGTAATCATGTGTGTGATATTTTAAGTTGATTCAAGTGTTTGGAGTTTCTTGAAACGTAAACGTTGGATTCTCTTTAGTCAACAAGAGGTGATCTTCTTTATTTGTCCTTTTATGCCTCTACAATAATGATTTTTCATGTTAAGATCCGCTGACCAGTCAACGTTCCATACCTTTTTAGCTTTAGGCAAAGCATCTCATATTTTATCATATAAACTTTATTTTGACGGTACTCAATAGTTCTGCTACATTTTGTACTTGGTGAAACATACGTTTGAATTTGGTTAACGGAAAAGAAAGGAAAAATGTTTCACCTTATTTCTTTTCAGAATTTTGGTAGTTGTTTAATCAGCAAGATTCAGCATGGGAAAACAAAATTCGTAGAAAAGTTCTTGCTACATTTTGTACAGAAGTCAATGATAACCATCATTATGTCCATTTTATTTTAATATATTTGTCAATATTAATGTGTGATTACCATTAACTACGCAAGAATATTTAAAATCTTCAACAAAAAGAATAGTACTATTTAAAATCAAGATCACACATATCATATTTAGGTCAAATTTATTTGATTAATTATATTCTTTAATAAATGTGTTACCATTAAATTTGTTACCATAATTGGTTTAACATACTACCCACAAAAGAAACATATTTACGGACATCACCAAGGAAAGATGAATTAATGCGATCCTGTGAGATAGACTTTTGACTAAGAAATTGATTATCACCATAGAAAAAGAAAGAAACACTAATACCTTAACGAATAAACATGGATACGTAATCACACCGCCTAACTGTTTTTCTAATAGAAGGCAAAAAATAAAATAAATTCGATAAAATCGCTGGTGTTTAGGTAGTGGCGTTGGCTTGGTTTTTCTAAAAGAAGTTAAATTTTGCATTTTTAAACCGATTAACCTTGGAAAGATGATTTACAGTATGTTCCAAAATGATATTATTCATGGCCAAAATCATACTATTAATGGTTGGTTCCAAGCCAAAAACTTTTAAAACCTTGGTTATAATTAAAAAAAAAAACCTAAATAGTTGGTGTGGGCTAGAGATATTGACTCGGTTCCTCTGCCAAAAATATTAGAACTTTACACTTCTAAGTTCGATCCATTAGAGAGAATGATTTACATCCACAAAAGCGTATTACCAAATGCTGATTTCCGGACTTAGAAAAACAATGGGCCAAAAGTGTGGAATTTGAGAAAAACCTTCTAACTTTTTGTGTATGTGTGTGTAAAAAACTAAAAAATAGCTTTCAAATTAAATTTCAGAAAATAAAATATGCAGCCTAGCCAGACGATTGTTTTTGGGTTTGGCCCAATAGTAGAGACTACAATTGAATCCTGACTGTAGAGTCAACCTACTTACTTGAAAGGTTATGGACCTCTGGTACACACTTAATGGAATTGTAAACCGAATTTCAGCTGGTTCTCGGTTCAATCGATGAAACCGATATTAGCTTCTGACACTCTCTACACACAGAAATGGTGGCACACCTCACTCTTTCTCTCTCTCTCTCCTCTCTCAGTATAATAAATTACAAAGAAAGGCCGAAGAAATGCTCTGCTTCACTCACGTCGCACCTCTTCCTCTATTCTCCAGCATCTCTCTTCCTGCCTCCCTTCACTTCAAGAGGTCGCTTTCTCAGTTTTTTCCCGAGCATCAATTTCTTAACTTCTGCTCCTTACCGAATTTCTGATACCAGATTATATCCTCTCTTTCTGTATGGCTCAGTTTCAGGACTAGGATGTCTTCTTCTTCTTCCTCCATCGATTCAGCTCCTCCTCCTCATCCGCCGGATAATGGCATCGTTGTGAGTATTTGAGCCTCCTCCATTGTTTTGGAGTTTGACTTGAATCGCGCTTTATTAGGAGATTGCCGTGTTCGTGTGATTTTTGGCAGCTTGGTTGTGGTGGGATCGCTGTGGATTTCTTGGCGACGGTGGATTCTTATCCTCAACCCGACGACAAGATCCGAAGCACTAGCCTCAAGGTAGCCATTCCCCCATCCACCACATACGGTCTTCAATTTTGATTGTGATTTTGTGTTTTAGGTTCAAGGTTGATGATGTGTTTTGCAATTTTCAGGTGCAAGGAGGGGGAAATGCTGGAAACGCGTTGACCTGCGCAGCTCGTCTGGGCTTGACTTCGAGGCTGATTAGTAAGGTAATGATTCGTATGTTTGGCATGAACAAGATTCAACAATCGAGTATGTCATTAGTATTGATTAACTGTAATTAGGTAGCAAATGACTCCCAAGGAAAAGAAATATTAGAGGAGCTGGAATCTGATGGTGTTGATACTTCCTTTCTTGTGGTAATGTTGAACCACTTGATCATCCACAGTATTTAGGATCTTGTGATTTTTGTCTTTATTTTTCTTTTCTTGCGAATGATTGATGTTTTTCATCTAATCTGATCTCATTCCAGGTCTCTAAAGAGGGCAATACACCTTTTACCTACATCATTGTTGATAAACAAACGTGAGCGTTTTGCCCTGTTGTTGTTTGTGAATTTGCGGACATGTTTCAGATTGTAAAGAAGTGCTGTTTGACCTTTTTTTTTGGTTTATTGGTTTTCCATGTTGTTTGATTCCTTTTGTGTCATATCTGTCCAGGAAAACGCGTACTTGTATTCATACGCCTGGAGAGCCACCCATGGTACCGACTGACCTTTCTGAATCTAGCATGTTATCAGCTCTAGACAGAGCAAGCATCGCATACTTTGATGTAAGATTACACGAAACCGCATTGGTGATTGCAAAAGAGGTAAGCATGCATCTCTTTACCTTTCTAATGTGGTTTCTAGGCATAGCTGTGCTTCAACTCATGCCTTTATTTGTTTCTTGATTTTCTCCCAAGTACAACAAAACAAGGGTGAGCTGTATGTATGCCACACAACCTACATGTTTATTTCCTCCTGTGCTTGTTGCGTTTATCCAGAGCAGGCAGCTCGGAAGAAGATACCTATTTTGGTTGATGCAGAGAAGAAAAGAGAAGGATTAGACGATCTCTTGCAGCTCGCCGATTACGTTGTCTGCACAGCAAAGTTCCCTCAGGTAAGTTAGTTTTCGTTTCTAATCTTTTTCTTTTCAACATCTTTCCTCAGCTTTTGAGGCTGAAAATTCGGCGTCTCTCACGTCTCACAGGCATGGACAGAAGCGTCTTCAACTCCAGGTGCACTTGTTTCCATGTTGTTGAGATTGCCAAAACTGAAGTTTGTGATCGTGACCTTAGGTGAAGAAGGATGCGTAATGCTTCAAAGAGCTTCAAAAGGTAAAACACCCGAGAATTCATGTCATTCACTAAAGATCAAAACTATTTCCATCATCCTTTCACCGGGTTACCAACATCCTTAGTCTCTGTCTACTTCAACAGAAGATTCAGAATCCAAAGAGACAGACATCGAGAAATTGTTGGAGACACTAAAGCATAAAACAGGCTCAACCGCCACATTTCCAACATGCGTTTCATCGGTAACAAACGTCCAAAATAACTTACTTGTCACTCACTCACTCATATGAAGACACTAGACACTCCAACTTTTCCACATATTTTCTTGCAGGAGACAACAAAACTGAAGGCTAGCGGGATAGGAACGGTGAGCGGAAGATTGTTTCTCGGAACAGCAGAGCAAATTCCTCCAGAAGATCTCGTTGACACCACCGGTGCAGGGGACGCATTCATAGGAGCGGTTCTATATGGTAAAAGATTGTAAAGATTCTATATAAACTCCCTGAGAAATCAGATTCCAACATATTCTTAAACATTTATTGACTTATCTTTACTTGTTTCCTCGATCTGTAGCCATATGTGCCCGCATGCCCCCAGAGAAAATGTTACCGTTCGCTGCTCAAGTGGTAAGTCTCCCAAAACCAAAAACATATTCCACAGAAGCTCTGTTTGTTTTCACCAATGCATATGAACCGTCAACCATACACATGTTTTCGCCAATATAGATCATGTGAATCTTCCGGATAACCGAACTTCCTAATCCGAATACGAAACCCAACAACACGTGAATTTACTGGTTGTTGTCGTGTGAGACTCTTATAAATGGCCATTGTTTCTAGCTTCATTGAACCATCGTCATCAGTCCAACAAAAGGCTCTTTTCCATAACATTTCCAGACCAAAATTATTGTAATCTGTAACCATGTTATTGTATCGCAGGCTGCATGCAAATGCCGAGCTTTGGGAGCTCGAACCGGTCTTCCTCGCCGTACTGATCCGCGACTTGCACCCTTTCTGGTTTGACAAATCTAATGTCAACTCTACTCTTCTTCCGAGTCACTGACTTGATCGGCCACTTTCATATGTTAAAACTTTCTACGTATAAAATATATTAAGGCTTGGTGTCAAATACTAATATCAGATTTTATCCCAAAAAAAAAACTTATATCAGTTTAGTTTGACTTGAGATGATAAAAGAAAGACATATACTCCACTAGGAAGGAAGAAGTGGCGTTATTCTAAACTAGTAAATTGCTAACCAATGTGAACGTGTCAACCTTGTTGATCGCGTCCGTAAAGGCGTCTAATATATCGAACGGCTAAGATCGCACCGGAAGCTAATTGAGAAGATAATCTCAGCCATTGACTGCTCCAATTCCAAAGGGTGAATCGCTACGCTCACGTGCTATCATTTTCGTGCGTCCTTCACTGCTCTCTCCACTTGTCGATGTTAATTAAAACACACTAAAAGACAAGATCAAAATCTGATTTGTCGATTCCACGCGCCTCTCTGATTGGCTACTACCATGGACCCATTGCCGTGTCCTTAACAAGCTTAATGACGGCGTGATGATCGGCCGTGTGTGTGAACCGTAAAATAAGCAAATGTTTTACGTCAAAAAAGAACTAACACTAGTCTACCTGACCACCAAATTGCCACGTGGCGTTCCCTTAATGTGTTTCTTAAATTCATCCATCACCTGATTCTAGACCGTTCTCTTCTTCTTCATCACCCACAGTCAAAAAAATTTCCAAGTCTTGGAACTTGGAAGTGAAATCTTCCTTAATGGAATCAAGCCCATCCCTTAGTTTTTTTTTAACTCCAATTAGTGAAAACAAAGATTAGTATCAATTCCTTAAATTTCCTCCTTGGCATGTTGGCAAGTGACGACAACTCTACCAAGTACCAACTACAAATTCCCAATTCCCAAGACCGAGTCGATTTTGACAACAAGGCCGGAGAGATGAACTTAATAGTGAGAGATGAACTTAATAGTGAGAGCTTCAACAATTTTGTTAGAGTTAATTAGTTTTTCTTTGGCAAAAAATTTAGAAAGTAGAGTATTTAGATCTTTAATGAAAAAAATAAAAAGTATTTCAATGACAAAGATGTAAAGTAAGATTTCATTTTTGTGATTTTTCCCATATATATAGGATTATACTGTCCTATTAGGTAAGTTCAATTAAGATATTTCTAATAGAAATATGTTTCACTTATCTTTAAGTACCAATTTTTTTATAACTTCTTTATTTAAGGTTTTTCTGACTGTGCTTAAAATACTTTTTTCTAATCAATTACATGCATTATGTGAATTTGGATTTGGTGACACACTGACAACATTAACATAAACTAAAGTTATTTTGTTGTTATCAATTATATTTACAAAATATTTGTAATGATGATAAATCAGTAGAAAAAACTATAAAAGCGTATTTTATCTATTGGCAACAAGTTGTTTTTTTTTCCTCTAAATAAGATTACATTATTATTATTCTTTGGGCAAATTTCATTGTGATTTGATTTTTGGTCAACACAAGATCAAAGATTAGTAATTACATTGTCTTATATTAGCTTTTCCATTACAAAAACCAGAAAGCTAGTTGTTGACATATTATTTCTGTAGAATTAGAAAAAAGAATGGAAGAAGAGAGAGTGTGGACCAATAATTTATTAGCTTAAGTCATTAAGGGTAGGTACCTTAGGAATTGAATGGTAAATTAACGCTTACTTACCTTAATTACAGAGTAAAAGCTACGACGACTAATCACTATTGCTCACAGAAATTGGAAAAGAAAGATAGAAGAAAATCTATAGAAAATAAACAACTATGTATATATAGAGGGAAAAAACAACGAAAGCGTCTCTATAGAAAAAAAAAAAAAAAAACAGACCAGAAGAGGGGCTTAGGATTTCTCCTCGAGCAGATTTGAAATTTTTTAATTTTTCTTTGCTTGAAGAATTCCAAGCTTCTTATACTCCCATTTGATTCAATCGCATTTCTGGGAATTTTTGTTTATTGTTCTTAGAATTATTTCTGGGTTTTCAAGTTGCAGAGTTCGTCTGCTCCTTGCGTAAGTTACGTACAGACATTTACCGTCGTTTGAATTTGTGAACGATCATCTGTTATCGGCGGATTCTCATGCGTTTAGATCCAAAAGCAAGCAAAAATTGTTTCTGATCTGATAAATCTCCGGTGGAAATGGTATTTCACTTATTGTTTCTGTCATTTTCTGGGTTTATTTGCGTTCACATTCCAGAGAGGGTTTTAAGTTTCGGAGTATCCTATCTCTATTGCGATTGTGTTCTTCTTATAATTGAATTATTCTGCTTGTTTTGATAAGTAGCTATATTGTTGACTGATCCGTGGGTGGACTAAAATTTTGGAGATTTTTCTATGATCTGTTTCTTCGAATTGGATTTATTAGAACGCCTAAATTAGTTTCATGCACAGTTTGATCCTTGGGGGATGTAGAGTTCTAGCTAAAATCCGAAAAATCGGATGAGAAGACTTTTGATTGATTCACGATTGACTTGATGTCGCAAGACTGATTTACTAGAATGGTTGAGCTGGACCTCACGTTAGAGACTAGAGTATGTAATGCTCCTCGAGTTCTCTTTCAAAGAGTGATTTTTCCTGTCGTAACTTTAACCTTGAACAGTTTCTAGCCTCTTGCTGTAGTAGATATGGACCAAATGGTGTGTCACTAGTTTGGAGGGAATATGCTCAGAGTACATATTAGGAGTTCAAATACATTTGTGAAGATAGAGTTATCTGAAATGTTGGTTTTGCAGGCTTGTACTACTGTTAATGTGGGCTCTTTAGTTTGGATCGAAGATCCAGAGGAGGCATGGATAGACGGTGAAGTTATCGAGGTTAAAGGAAATGATATTAAGGTCCAGTGTACCTCAGGGAAGACGGTATGTTTAACCAATTTGAATCATTAATTTTATACAGGGATTAAGTTTATTTAAAGCGACTTTGCTTATCTTATTGGAAATTCTCAGGTGGCTGTTAAAGTTTCAAATGCCTACCCAAAAGATGTCGAAGCTCCTGCTTCTGGAGTGGATGATATGACAAGGCTAGCATATTTACATGAACCAGGAGTCCTCCAAAATATGAAATCAAGATTTGATATCAACGAAATATATGTGAGTATCTCATTGAATTTCATTACAAACGAGTTTTCTACATATACATTTAAAATTTACTTTGTTGGCTGAAGCTTCTTGAACGTCAATATTTCTTCCACTTTGTTAGGCATATGCGCTGATATATGTTTTCTTCCAGACTTACACAGGGAATATTCTAATTGCTGTAAACCCTTTTAGAAGACTACCACATCTATATAACAACCATATGATGCAACAATATAAAGGTGCAGCCTTTGGAGAACTGAGCCCCCACCCTTTTGCAGTTGCTGATGCAGCTTACAGGTGCCTGACATGTAACTTTGGAGTCTTTCTTTTTTCTCCTTTTGCCACTGGTTGTTTCCTGTTTGACGTTCCTTGGCTTGTTTTCCATTGGCGGCAGACAAATGATAAATCAGGGGATTAGTCAATCAATCTTGGTAAGTGGTGAAAGTGGAGCAGGGAAGACTGAGACTACTAAATTGCTCATGCAATATCTGGCAGACATGGGAGGTCGAGCTGTTTCTGAAGGAAGGACAGTCGAAAAGAAAGTTTTGGAGGTTATCCATGGCCTATCTTTTATATAGACCTTCTGGATATTTTCAGTCAGTTTTTGTTGATGTTGCAACGAAAATCATTCTTAAATATGTTTATGTTTCTTTTTATGTAGTCCAACCCTGTTCTAGAAGCATTTGGAAATGCAAAGACCGTTAGGAACAACAATTCAAGGTGAAAATAGTATAAACAAATACATATTGTGTGTGTACACACTTTTCCATTTCTTCTTGTGTAGGATATCCTTTCACCTACTGAATCATGTTCATGCTCATTATAATGTTGCAGTCGATTTGGTAAATTCGTGGAGATTCAGTTCGATCAAAGGGGCAGGATATCAGGAGCTGCTATCAGGACTTATTTGTTAGAGAGGTCGCGGGTTTGCCAGGTCTCAGATCCTGAGAGGAATTATCACTGTTTTTACATGCTCTGTGCTGCACCACCTGAGGTACATATGGCCCCTCTCTCCTTTTAAAATGCTTCCCAGAACTTCTGAGTGCTCTTCTTGCTGGAGTCGTGAGAACCTGATCTCGTATTTGAAATAGCTTTGTATTAGACTTTGCTCTTTACTGGTAACTATGTTAATATATTCAATAGTATATAAGTTTTTTTAACCTTAATTGCTTGTATATGTTTGGTTAACGTTTATTGAAAGTCAGTTGGAAGTATCATTTAAATGGCGGAGTCTTCCATTAAGGATGTGTCATCGAAATTCTTGCCTTCATGTTTTCTCCCTTTTATTTCTTAATAAGGACATAAAAAAATGGAAATTGGCGGATCCAAGAACATTTCATTACCTGAATCAATCTCAATGCATTGAGTTGGAGAGAATGGATGATTCGAAGGAGTATCATGAAACTAGAAAGGCAATGGATGTTGTTGGGATAAATTCAGAGGAGCAGGTAAGTTTTCTTTTTTTTGCTGTCATTTTTTAGTTGAAATTACGGTGTGACATATGAGTGTCTTTTGATACAAATCTGATGTCAGGAAGCAATATTTCGAGTTGTGGCTGCTATTCTTCATCTAGGCAACGTGGAATTTGGAAAAGGAAAAGAAGCAGACTCGTCAGCCCCAAAAGATGAGAAGTCCTACTACCATCTGAAGACTGCGGCTGAGCTTTTCATGTGAGTAACTAATTGATTATCTATGATTTTGAAAGTTGAAAAGCGCCCTTCCTGAAACTGGTTCATTTAATATGGAATAAAGAAGTCATACCTGACTCCATGGATTTCAACAGGTGCGATGAGCAGGCTCTCGAAGATTCTCTTTGTAAACGTGTGATTGTGACACGTGATGAAAACATTACGAAATGTCTGGATCCAGAATCTGCGGCCCTAAGCAGAGATGCATTGGCAAAAACTGTGTACTCAAGATTGTTTGATTGGTATGTCTACTATTAATACATTCAAATTTTTGGTAGTGCTTCTCTTTCTTTGCAGACATGCAAACTTAGTTTTAATTTTCTTAATTTTCTTAATTTTCTCTATTGCTCTTTCAGGATTGTGAACAAGATCAATGATTCAATTGGACAAGATCCTGATTCAAAATATTTGATTGGAGTGCTGGATATATATGGATTTGAGAGTTTCAAGACAAACAGGTGCTTAAGCGGTATGCCTTATGTTTAATAAGGGAAAGGAACCACTTTAGAGAAATACTATGGAACTTCACATGATAGTTCTGTTATTTAGTTTGTCTATGGATTTCTAGTTTTAGTAAGCAATGGAAAGGGTAGTAAATATATCTCAACTCCTAGAAGTTTTCGGATATCAAGTGAAAGGGACAACCAAAGCTTTTAATAATTACCTAACGAGGGACCTTTCCAACTTTTTAGCTGACATATATTTTAAAAGGAAGTTAAAATATCAAATGGATTTTGCTTGTGTTTTCCTTAAAAAATGCTTTGTATTGCATGCGCTCTGCAGTTTTGAGCAATTCTGCATCAACTTGACGAATGAGAAACTTCAGCAACATTTCAATCAGGTTTGTCTTAGGTTTGTTCTTCTTCAGATAGCTGCCAGTGTTCAGCCTGATTAATCCCTTATAATTATCCATGTTTTTTTTTTCTCGGGCAGCACGTCTTCAAAATGGAACAAGATGAATATAATAAAGAAGAAATTGATTGGAGCTACATTGAATTCGTAGATAATCAAGATATTTTGGACCTTATTGAAAAGGTTGCTAGTTTCTCTATGTTTGATCTGTACCTCTTACTGCGTATTATTTGTTAAACACTATTCGTAATTGTTTTTCATGTCTCAGAAACCTGGCGGTATCATTGCTCTCCTGGATGAGGCTTGGTATGGCTCTAAGAACTTGAATTAATATTGGTCAGCGTGTGTTTTCTCTTCCTTCCTTCATTTCAAAATTTCCTTCATGTATCTTCAGCATGTTCCCAAGATCAACACATGAAACATTTGCTCAAAAGATGTATCAAACGTTCAAAGATCACAAGCACTTTAGTAAGCCAAAATTAGCTCGTACTGACTTCACAATTTGCCACTATGCTGGTGATGTGAGTATAGATTTGGTTCAACGTTCTGAATATATAATGCAGTATTGTCCCTAAAAACTAGTTGTTCATACCCTAATTTGTACTCAATCATACTTTCAGGTCACTTATCAGACCGAACAGTTCCTGGAAAAGAACAAAGATTATGTTGTTGCCGAGCACCAGGCTCTGCTAAATGCTTCGAGGTGCACCTTTGTTGCACGTCTCTTCCCTCTTCTTGCAGAAGATGCTAACAAAAAGTCAAAGTTCTCTTCGATTGGTTCACGATTTAAGGTGCAGTAAATGAGGTAGTTTTACGCAAATTGTCTGCTTAGTCTCATGACTACTGAAGCTACTTTCTTACTCAATGCAGCAACAATTGGTGACATTGCTTGAAACGCTGAGTACTACTGAGCCTCACTATATTCGTTGCGTGAAGCCCAATAATCTTCTGAAGCCTTTGATCTTTGAGAACCAAAATGTTTTGCAACAGCTACGTTGTGGGGTGGGATTTCCATATTTTTGTTTTTCTAACAAATGTGCTTGTTATAGTTGCATGCAAGTTTTAAATTCTGAATAAACATATCTTTCAGGGTGTGATGGAGGCAATCAGGATTAGCTGTGCTGGATTTCCTACTAGAAAACAATTTGAAGAATTCCTAGACAGATTTAGTTTACTTGCTCCTGAAGTTTTGGATAAGAGGTTTCCCTCTCTTTAATTTAGTGTTTGGAAACTTACCTAGACGTTGAAAACATTTTAACTTTTGGTTGGCCTCTTTCTAGTTCTGATGATGTAGCTGCCTGTAAGAAACTTCTTGAGAAGGTTGAACTCCAAGGATACCAGGTACATTCTGAAGAGCCATGTTTTGAATACTTTGGAATCTGGCCGACCTTTGAAACTCTGATGAAAAGCACCTGATTGATCTTTTTTTTTTTTTTCCAGATTGGTAAGACGAAGGTTTTCCTTAGGGCTGGACAGATGGCTGACTTGGATGCTCGGAGGAATGAGGTCTTAGGCAGAGCAGCCAGCACCATCCAGAGGAAATTCCGCTCCTACTTGTCCCGCAAAACTTTTGTGATGCTCCGCAAGGTTGCAATAAACATGCAGGCTGTGTGCAGAGGTACTTTAAAGTTGAAAAGAATAATATTCGACCTTTAGTACTCAGGCAATTAGAAATGTTACTTATTATTCAGTCTCTGTTTTGGTTTCTGCAATTTATAGGTCAACTTTCTCGACATATCTTCGAGGGATTGCGCAGAGAAGCTGCTGTTTTGGAGATCCAGAGAGACATACGGATGCACCTTGCTAGGAAGTCTTACAATGGATTATATTTTGCATCTGTTTCCATTCAATCAGGAATACGTGGTATGGCTTCCCGTGACGAGTTACGGTTCCAAAGGCAGAACAAGGCGGCAATTATGATTCAGGTGTTGTACACGTTCCTGTTGAAAAATGGTGAAAGACAACATGTTTTTTTCTTTCTTGTTTGGTTAATCTACTAGATGTCTCAAGCTTTTCATCTTTCTCCCAAATTTCTTGTTTTGAATTTGTTCTCGTTTTATATAACAGAGCCATTGCCGCAAGTTCCTGGCCCAGTTGCATTACCAGAGGCTAAAGAAAGCAGCAATTACAACACAAAGTGCATGGAGAGCAAGGTTAGCCCGTAAAGAACTGCGGAAGCTTAAGACGGTGAGCTCTCTTTTCACTTCTGTGTGTATCCTCTTTTTTTGTATCAGTTCTCATTCTAAGCGTAGTATATGGCACTTGCAAACTTCAGATAATGGATTCAAATGAGCTAATATAGTGAGAATGTATGCGCTTAGGAAATGGATTAGGTGGGGTTTTATAATTGAGCTAGCTCTTTTGTTGCGATTGCTAGCAGCTTGAAATTACCCTTGCTAATTGAGGGTCTTCGAAATTTAGGCAGAACATGTTGGCCTTTCGCAAAATATGAGTAGTTGTACCAATGATGCCTTCATATTTCCTGCAGGCTGCAAAGGAAACGGGAGCCCTTCAAGCTGCCAAGAATAAGCTTGAGAAACAATTGGAAGAACTCACATGGAGACTGCAGCTAGAGAAACGAATGAGGGTAAGTTAATAGATAACACTTTATCTCTTTTGGTTTGCATCTTATCCTTCAAATATTTTCATTCCAAAAGCTTTTCCCTGGAATAACTAAATTCGGATATTTAACATATCCGTCATCTATGTTCTGTGGATTTGACGATTTAGATGGACATGGAAGAAAGTAAAACACAAGAAAATGCAAAACTGCGATTATCATTGGAGGAAATGCAACTTCAATTCAAGGAAACCAAAGCCTTGCTCTTACAGGAAAAGGAAGCTGCTAAAAAGACAGCAGAAATCGTTCCTGTGTTGCAGGAGGTTCCTGTAGTTGACACAGAGCTAGTGGAGAAGCTAACTAGTGAAAACGAAAAGCTCAAGGTAGGAAATCAGCTCTGTTCTTTTTTTTTCCTTTTTTTTTCCGTCTATCAAGGATATCAAAGCTGTGATATATTTGAAGGAGGGTTTCATATTTCCTTTACTTCTCATTTGGTTTCATATTTCCTTTATTTCTCATTTGGTTTCAGTCCCTGGTAAGTTCATTGGACCAGAAGATTGATGAAACAGAGAAAAAATTCGAGGAGACAAGCAAAATAAGTGAGGCGAGGCTGAAGCAGGCTTTAGAGGCAGAAACTACAATTGTTAATTTGAAAAAAGCTGTGCACGAGTACCCACTATACATCTCTGAGTCTCTTAATGAATTTACCAAAGATCCCATTGGCATTCAATATTAAGCACATTTTTTGTTCACATGTTCATTTGCAGACTTCAAGAAAAGATCTTGGATGTGGAATCTGAAAACCAAATATTGAGGCAGAAATCCCTCTTACACACATCAGGAAATCTCCCTCCGACTCCGGTTAAGGTATATCTCAGAAAAAATATACTTGGATTACTACGCAATCATGAATTAAAGTAATGCTCTCCTACTTGCAGAACTCACAAAATGGTTACTTTTCTAGTAAAGAAAGTCTGGTCAATGTAAGTCGTGTCTTGCTTTTCTATCCCTTTCCCCTGAACTATGTTCCATCTGTTTGTATGTCGTTAAATGACATCTGTGCAGGGATCTGAGACTGAAACACCAACAAGAGCCCAAGAACAAGAATCTGATGCAAAGAATCGGAGATTGCAAATAGAACGTCAACATGTATGTTGTTTAGTTTAATTACTACATTCTGTATTTCTGATCTGTCGGATGTGCCTTTTTTTATTAAAGAAAGATGTTTGTTCTTGCTATAGGAGAATGTTGATGCTCTTATCAACTGCGTAATAAAGAATATTGGATTCAACCAGGGGAAGCCTGTAGCGGCATTTACGATATACAAATGCCTTCTTCATTGGAAATCCTTTGAAGCGGAAAGGACCAATGTGTTTGATCGTCTTGTTCAAATGATTGGTTCTGCTATCAAGGTACTGAATTGCATGTCAAGTCTTTATAATTAAGACAATCTCACCAGATGGGATACTGTGCCCCTTTTTTGTCATTAATTTTCTGGAACAGGATAATCTGGTTTTGCTTATATATACATCTAATAATCACACTTGCTTGTGACGATCTTTACTATCAGGATGATGATGACAATGAGCATTTGGCATATTGGTTGTCAAATACTTCAACCTTGTTGTTCATGATCCAACAAAGTTTGAAACCTTCTGGAACCGGTGCCACTCCACAGCGAAAACCACCTGTTTCGACGTCCTTGTTTGGAAGAATGGCCATGGTATATATACCTTTCTTTGTATATGTTAATGAAGTTTTGTTCCAAAATCAATAAAATTTTCTAAAGCATTATCTTCTAATATACCAGGGTTTCCGTTCAGCCCCTTCCTCTGCCGAGACTTCTGCAGCAGCGGCAGCTGCAGCTGCTGCAGTGATTCGCCCGGTTGAGGCCAAGGATCCAGCTTTGCTTTTCAAACAACAGCTTACAGCTTACGTGGAAAAGATATTTGGAATGATTCGGGATAATCTGAAAAACGAGTTGCAACCTTTGCTTTCCCTTTGCATCCAGGTCGGCCAAGAAAAATGTTCATTATTCTCTTTTTACCTTTGACACTGTTTGTCTTCTTTTTCTATTTATGTGGTAAATGCTGATATGAACGGACCTCTTTAGGCACCGCGAACATCAACGGGACGTTCGCTACGATCTGCAAAGTCAATGGGCAAGGATTCTCCTTTAGACCACTGGAAGGGAATTAATGACGGCTTATACGCACTTCTAAACACACTCAAGGAGAACTTTGTATGGGAAATCCATGAAACCCTCTCTTCTCCAGTCACGTTTTGTTTCTCTTTAATGTCTAGAAATTCTTATATCTTTTTCCACTTTCAGGTTCCTCCGGTTCTTATCCAAAAGATATTTAGTCAGACATTCTCATTCATCAATGTCCAATTATTTAACAGGTGAAAGATTGGTTTATTGTCTATTATCAACTAGGCATGTCCATGTAAAGGCATTTTTCTAACAGGGTTCATTTTTGTCTGCAGCCTTCTTTTGCGACGAGAATGTTGTACATTTAGCAACGGAGAATATGTAAAATCTGGTTTAGCATTGTTAGAGGAATGGTGCGCCGAAACAAAAGAAGAAGTATTCCCCAGCGAATGCCCCTTTCTATTTTTGTGAGTGATAGATTGATTTATGCATAGCACAATTTAGCTCATCATACCTTTGCTCTTGAATCGCAGTATGCTGGCTTATCCTGGGATGAACTTAAGCATATCAGGCAAGCTGTTGGATTCTTGGTATGTTCTTATAAAATTTTCTGCCTATAAGAGATTTGTCTATTCTATTTTCCACATTTCTTATATCTCGTGATAAGAGGTTTGTGCAGTTCTCATGATTGTCCCTTTAATTGGCATTTACCAACAGGTCATCCATCAGAAGTACAGAATCTCGTACGATGACATCGCACATGATCTATGCCCTGTGAGTCCCTCCATCGGCCTGACCCTTTTGCTCGATAATAGACGGATATTGTTCAGATACATAAGAACTTGTTTATGAATTTGAATGTTGTGGTCAATTTTGCAGATCCTTAGTGTCCAGCAACTTTACAGAATATGTACACTGTACTGGGATGACAGCTACAACACAAGAAGTGTATCCCAAGATGTAAGCTTTTCTGCAGAAACACCTCCCTTTCTCTTTCTCTTTCTCTCGTTCTTCTGAGTCCTACTAATGTGTATGAACAGGTGATTTCAAGCATGAGAGTGCTTATGACAGAGGATTCCAACAACGCAGACAGCAGCGCCTTCTTGTTAGATGAAGATTCTAGGTAACAAAATAATCCTAAATCCAAACTCTTTATCTCTGGCTATGCAGAAGTTTAAATTTAGCTACTTAAAATCAAACGAGTACTTCATTTTTCTTCTCCTGCTCAGCATTCCCTTCACGACCGAGGATCTATCGAGTTCAATGCAAGATAAGGACTTTGCAGAAATGAAACCTGCCGAAGAGCTTGAAGAAAACCCAGCTTTCAGTTTCTTGCTTTGATGGTGAAGATACCAAAAGAAGCTGTAGGTGTTCTGTCCCTTCGAGAACACACCGGTGAAAGCAGAGGGAAGAAGAACAAATGTCGCCGGAGATTTCAAGATTCATTTTTCATTGGCTAGACATTGATTGATTCTCATTTCGTTGGTCCCAGGGGAGTTCCTTAAGGTCTATGCTCGGGCTGGGAGAAATAGAGAAGAGACATGGAACTCTTTGTTTTGTTCTTCTTGTGCAGTTTCTCCTTTGTTTCCCTTCTTTTTGGACCAACTTTAGTTTTAATTTTTTTACCAAACAAAAAAAACTTTTATTTTTAATTTTTGGTGGTTTTAATTAATCTGGTGAAATGCGCCAGTTGTTATAGAAAAGATATAACAGACACAACTCATGTTTTTGGTTTGTACAAAAGGAAAAAATGGGTAAAAGATTAGTTTTGGTATATATCGATGTTTTTTTATATATATACCCTATATCCATGCATTTTTCATTGTTTTTTTTTTCAGTGATATTACAGTTTCACAAACTTGAACGCTACCAGATTTGAATCTATTTGATAATTTTTACTTGTATAGAGATGATGATGAATATAAAATTAGATTAGTAGAATAAATTCCCATTTCAACCTTCTCACATTATCTTTCATTTCTTTTTTTTTTTCAATTTTGTTAAAGAAAAATGGTTATCTAATATATTGCTTTCAAATATAATAATTTTTAATGATTAATTATTCTTTTTACCAATTTGAGTCCACAACTTGCCCCGTAAGCAAAAACAAACAACAACAAAATCCTTGCTACACAAGCATAATATCTTCTTTATATGTACGGACGAATCATCGATTATAGAGAAAGAAAAAAAAAGTTAATCAACGTAAAAACACAACCAATCAACACCTTTACTCTCTCTGGAAAAAAAAAAATACGATGAGGCATACGATGAGACTTCTTGCCCAACAAGCAAGGCGGATTCCGGCTTCGAACATCGCTTCACGCGTTCGCCATTCCGGAACCCTAATATCTCCTCACCATAACAACCCTTTGCTGCTTCGTATCGCTACGGCTTTAGATCAGAAGACACCTGTCGTTCAAGTGCTTGATCAATGGCGAGAACAAGGCAATCAAGTTAAGCCTTCAGACCTCAGATGCATCATCAAGAAGCTCCAAGATTCCCAACTATTTCCCCATGCCCTCCAGGTTTCTAATCTAACACAATCCTCACTGATCAAAAACCCTTTCTTTATACATATATACACAGATCATATTATCTTTCTCTGTTTTCTTGCTGGTTTTTAGATATCAGAATGGATGAGTTCACATCAGGTTTACACTCTGTTCCCGGAAGATATCGCATCTCGGATTCAGTTGATAGAGATAGTTTTGGGTCTGAAAGAAGCAGAGAAGTTCTTCGAAAAAAGCATCCCTGAGACCATGAAGGACTACACTGTCTACACAACTCTATTAACCTTGTACACAAGATCCGAGACCACTCTGCAAAAAGCAGAGTCCGTGTTCGAGAAGATGAGAGAGCTCGGTTTCCTCTTGAAACCTGCCCCATACAACCTACTGCTATCTATCTACAGCCCAATGAGAAACCAAGAAAAGGTGAATCAGCTTCTAAACGAAATGGAAGAGAACAATGTCGAGCCAAATGATCTCACAGCAAACTACGCGCTCTTGGTATACGCAGCTGTATCAGACATCAAAGCGATGGAGAAGTTTCTAAGCAGCAACGAAGGAATCAAACTAGAGTGGAGAACGTGCATAGACATGGCAAAGGCTTACCTGAAATCTGGTTCAACGGAGAAGGCTTTAGCTATGCTGCATAGAACAGAGCTGTTGGTTGATTCAGTGTCAAGAAACCGGGCTTACGAGGCTCTCATGACCGTGTATGGTGATGTGGGAGAGAAAGAAGATGTGTATAGGATTTGGGAGCTTCACAAGAATGCTGGTCAGAGTAATGAAGGTTATAGAGCTGTGGTAAGCTCGCTCTTGACTATAGGAGACATGGAAGGTGCAGAAGTGATATATAGAGAGTGGGAGCTTGGAGGTCTTCCGTTTGATCCTCGTATACCTAATACTCTCATCTCTGGATATCATGAAAAGGGTATGGAGAGAAGACAAAGAAACTAATCAGCTTCTTGGATTCATAATCCATAATAGAGCTCTATAACAATTAGTTTAGCTTCTTTCAAGAAAGAAATAATTCATTTCTTTTATCCTTCATAGTAATCCTTTTTTTCACATCATATGTTGTCAAAGAATTGAGCCATGGAACCTTCAAAGAATGGAGAGTGCCTTCCATTTTTTTTTTCTTCAACACATACACAATTGTTTCAAACGTGGAGAAATTTGATCCGGACTTGGCTGAAAATACACACATTATGGATTCATAGCATATTTATTCCCAAGAAAGATCAAAACGTTTGCCAAGAGACATGGATATAGCAAGAGAGCTTCATAAACGAAGTTTAAAACGCCCAAAACGCTTTATTCTTGGAGTCAGAATATCAGAAACAATCAGCGACTCTGTTTTGTCATCCTCAGTGTATAGCCTTGGTGTTATGTGGTTTAACAAATACACTGAGTGAGTTTGCTGACTAAACTAATTTGGAGACTAATTAAGGGAAATTCATTCATGTAGGGCAGTAGGGCTGATTTAATTAAATAGTTAAGCTAACAAAATAAGGTTTGTGAACCGGATCTTCGCTTGGACAAAATAACATTACTGTAACGGTGCAGTAACTTATCTACCACGCAAAAAGCAATGGAACGAGACAAATCCCAGAGTTATCTCCCAGGGTTTCTCACCGCATCCCATTTATTTCGAGAGTAAACACCAAAGGAGAAAAACGAAGTCTCTTTCTTTTTTTTTGGATAAAATGTGAATATATTACCAAAAGGAACACGCGTTTAATTACAATGTTTTAATGCTTTAGACAAAACCAGCAGCTTTAGGCCCAAAAAAAAATAAAAGCCATAAAAACTAGAATGGGAACAATATTACAAGATGCAGATGATCAAGCGTGGGTGAACCATTGAGAGAAGCTTCTCGCAGCCTCGTTTTTATTATTGTTATTGTTTTTGTTATTGTGGGTGAAACCATTGAGAGAGAAGTCTCTTTCGTTTTTGTTATTGTGTTTGTACATCAAAACAACAACAACATTTTGTGAAAAAACAAAGGAATTGTAGCTAAAATAAGTTGAATTTATTATTTTTAAGCCAACTCGCTAAAATAATATGTAAATTTTTTTAACAAAATGACTTTTAAATATAGGAAAATGCTTACGGGTATTATTTGGAACATATAAAATTCTACACGGTATTTTAAATAACCAGTTTACGGGTATATATACTTCTTAAATCCTACTATAATGTACCCGCTTATCAAATTCTTTAAAAACAAATATTTAACCGCTTGAACGACTTGGACTTTGTGACTTTGTGTCTTCTAAACCATTCCTTCTTTGACTCTGGAACCGCACATAAAAAGAAAGAAAAAAAATCTAGTGATTTTATCTTTTAAAGAACTGCTTAGATTTGTTATAGTAATTAGTTATGTCCCATCCTAAATACAAGAAAATGTAAATAGAAAACAAATATAATGATATACAAAATATTTTTTGTTTAAAAAATATCGACTTACCTTATCATCATCACTACAGCAATTGTCATTCTTTGATTTCTTTCGTAATATGATGCTAATCCACCACGATACCAAACCTAACAAGACGATGATGAATGCGACGACACTCCATACGATAATTCCTGTGCTTTTGGAACTCATTTTGCTCTTCACAACTTACGACAACAGTTATTTTTTTTTTTCTTTTAAATTTTAAGTGTCTTCTTCTTTTCTCATACAATTACATGATTTATACGAAATTACAAAAAAAAATATTAATACTATAAAAGACCGCATGGAATCATCAAAAATCATATGAGTAAAGAAAGCTCTTGCATGCCTCTATTACAATGAATTAGAAGACGTGAAAGCATGGGATTCTTTTTGTTAAAAAAAAAGAAAGGAAAAATGTCTGGGCTTGATTTGGATCTATTCAAGTTTTTTTCCATATCATACAAATTCAGATTTTAATATTTTATAACCCTATATCAGGAACAAATTTTTACTGGCAACGAAATTTAAATATATTACTATTTTTTTGTAAAAAAAGTATATCATTGTTGATGATTTTTTAAAATGAATTGTATATATATATAAATATATATATGCATACATGTAATATGCCTCTAAGAACTTCTTTTGGTAGCGCTACATCTAGAAGTTTGACAAAAGGTTAAAATTTCATTATATATATATATATATATAGCTATAAAACTACATAGAGAAAGAAATGACCACTGTTTTGAATTCTTTAATTTAATCACTGTGTAGAGAAGAATGAATATAGTGATACCAAATTACAATTTCTTTTTTGCGCAAAGCAAATTACAATTTCAACGTTAGTCACCTTGATTAGTTAATTAATAAGATACATTAGTCTTAAATAGATACACATATATACGTACTTTCTTATGTGTAATAAAATTTGCATCCCGCAACTTGGAACTTGGAAGCTCAAAGTAGTCTCTCTTTTGAGAGGGGAAAAAAGAATTTGTATCCCAAAAAAAATTTACGTTACAGACTTACAGTTGTAATTAAATACTCCAATTTTGTCAGACGACAAAACCCCCACAATGAATAAAAGGATAACTAATTTATAACAAACAAATGAAGTTATTCAAAAGGAGTCCACTTGGATCTTACCAGGACCATATTGAGTTTTCTAACCACAGGGACCATATTAAAAGCCTTTGTAATATTTTGTTTTTTCTTTTCTCGCAATATGGTTATGGTATGTATGGTTAACACCATCTCCCTCGTGGTCGTGGTACATTTCAAGTTTACATTTTTGTTTTTTCGTCCTATATGGGTAATCAATGTTCATCGCTAAAATGGACCAATCTTCTCCCAATAAATATTAGTTGACTTTTAAAGTTGTGAGGATTTTTTAATGAGATCGTTAAAAATTCTGAAAGTATGTCGGTTTCTTTTAATAGAAAAGTGAAACAACTAACGAATGTATTAAGAGACTTATAAAATATTAGTTGACTTTAAGCGTCTGTTGTTTAGTTTATCATCTGACACTATGAATATGTAAAGTACATATTATTAAAACATGAATTAAAATTTTCTCAAAGTCAAAGCTACAACGTTCTGGGGGTTAAGAAATAAAATAAGTGGACTCTAAGAAAATACTACAATTATGAGTCGGGCTATTTCTATCATCGTCACTATAAGTTTTTGTTCCTTCTTCTTTTTTTGTTCCTTACTTTTCAGCGTTAAATCTTGTTTTTTTTGAAATTATATGCTAGTTTAAAAAATATGTTCCCAACATGGATCATGATCCACAAGTCATATACCCAAGTGCATTTTTAGTGATATCTTTTGCGAATGTTGTTTAGAAAATGATTTATTACAAATGATTAACATAATCTAGTATATATATAGTTATATATAATTTAGGAGTCCTCCCTAGTTGCTACAAATTTAAAGTAGATATCTTGTATTATGATAATGTAGAGCCGAATTCTTACCGAGAGTGTGGTCTTTCCTTCAGGCCAAAGTAGATAGAGAGATACTTAATTAGATCGAGATTAGCTTCATAATACTAGTGAGACGTCGGTGCGTTGAACTTGAAAGAGACCTTATCCATATTAAAAAAATCAGTCGACATAAGTAAGAGGACTTTCTAGTTGGCTGACAAGTAAGCATCTAGTTAGAGAAGAGAGATACATGGATAAAGGGAAAATAGGTGAATTTATTTTTTGTCTCCATTCATGCGTCACAAAGCAAACATGTTCTGACGCTACAAGAAAACAATCGTTTTCCAACGGTCCATTACGACGGTTATTAAATCGTCGCAAATTTACAACGATTTTGCGACGATCTTATGTCTAATTTAAAAACCGTCGTAAAACCATCGTATAAAAAAATCGTCGTAAACTCGACCTACAATTTACGACGAATTACGACGATTATACATCGATAACGAGAGATTTGCTAGTAAATGTAAAATCGTCGTAAATTCGTCGCAAAATTACGACGAATATACGACGACTACATTTCGATGTACATATTACGACGATTGTACGTCGAAAAAGGAGTTAGGTGAAAAACATTTAAAACATGTTTACTTAACAATTGTAGATGAAAAAATTTATCGCAAAATCGTCGTAAACTCGTCGTAATATTATTGTTGAATGTAAAACCGTCGTAAAAAGTCGTCGTAAAAGCGTTGTAAAGCCCGAAATTTTCCTATAAATAGATCTTCATTCCTTCATTCAATCACAACACATCATCATTCCAACATAAGAGTATCTTCATCTTGGAGACCCATTGTAGGTCTCTTAAATTTTAGTATAGTGTTGTAAATCCTTATATATTGGGTTGTCCATTGCTGAAAACTCGAATTAAGAGTTATATTACTTTGAATCAAAGAAGTAATAATATTATAAGGTTAATTTACTTCATTCACGTGGCTAGACGTGACACAAGAGACCACCTCCTTTATAGTCTAATCAATAAAAAGAGATAGTATTTTGAGTTTATTTTCAAGATATCTATATACGAGCTAAGAAGTTGGATGTATATGCGTAAAGATTCAGATGGGGCGTTGACAGAAGAGTTCAAGAACGGGTTAGAAATATTTATGTATCAAGCTACAAATATGGAGAGAACGAAAGATAGTGGGAAAATGTTTTGTCCTTGTTTGAAATGCAAGAATACGAGGTATACACTAACCAAAACCGTGTGGACGCATTTATTAAATAGAGGGTTTATGCCGCAATATTTTGTTTGGTATCTACATGGAGAAGGATATGGCAGTAATACTCATGGGAATGCTGGTAGTAGTAGTAATTATCAAAGTCATGTTGATATTGATGAATCGAATTATGGTCATCAGCCTAATCAGTATCAATATGACCAAAGTGTAGATCATGATAGGATGCACGAAATGGTGACTGATGCATTTCATGAAACGCATACGGGTAATGCTGTTGAGGAACCTAATGTAGATGCCAAACGATTTTATGATTTATTAGACAATGCTAATCAGCCAATCTACGAAGGATGTAGAGAAGGCTTGTCTAAATTATCGTTGGCAGCTAGGATGATGTCAATTAAAACAGATCATAACCTGGCTGAGGTTTGCATGAATGATTAGGCTGATCTTCTGAAGGAGTATCTACCGGAGGATAACTTGGCAGCGGGAACATACTACAAAATTCAGAAGTTGATTTTTAGTCTTGGTCTACCTTCTGAGATGATAGATGTATGTGTTGACAATTGTATGATTTTTTGGAAAGACGATGATCAGCTGGAGGAATGTCGATTTTGCCATAAACCAAGATACAGGCCTCAAACTGGTGGGCGTAAAAGGATATCGTACCAACGTATGTGGTATCTCCCTATAACTGATAGGTTAAAACGGCTTTATCAATCTGAAAGAACAGCTGCATCAATGAGATGGCATGCGGAACATACACAAGTAGATGGAGAAGTTGTTCATCCATCAGATGCAAAGGCATGGAAACACTTCAATATGGTATACCCAGATTTTGCTAAGTTCAAACGGAATGTCTATCTTGGTCTGTGCACTGATGGTTTTAGTCCATTTGGTATGTCTGGTAGACAATATTCATTATGGCCAGTAATCCTAACTCCTTATAACCTTCCTCCAGATTTGTGCATGCAAATGGAATTTCTTTTCCTAAGTATTTTGGTTCCAGGTCCAAATCATCCGAAGCAAGCTCTCGATGTATTTCTTCAGCCACTCATACATGAGTTGAATCAGTTATGGTATACTGGCGTTCATACATATGACTGTTCTACGAGGAAAAATTTTACTATGCGGGCTGTGCTTATGTGGACAATAAGCGATTTCCCCGCTTACAGTATGCTATCAGGATGGACTACACATGGGAGGCTATCTTGTCCTTATTGTCTTCATCGAACTGATGCGTTTCAGCTAAAACATGGTAGAAAAACTTGTTGGTTTGATTGTCACCGGAGGTTTTTACCGGATAATCATCCATATCGGAGGAACAAGAGGTTATTTTTGAAGAACAAAAGTGTACGTATCCCTCCACCCGTTAATTTAACAGGAGCTGATATACAGGCGCAAATAGATCATTGGAGGGCAGAAGAAACAGTAAATTGTGGGGGAAACTGGCACACTCCTGCAAATATGCCTGAAGGTTATGGAGTTCATCATAATTGGCACAGAAAAGTATCTTCTGGCAACTACCTTATTGGAAAGGTCATCTGCTCAGACACAATCTTGATGTCATGCACATTGAAAAAAACTTTTTTGATAACATCATGCATACAGTTATGAACGTAGCGAGAAAAACAAAAGACAATGGTAAATCAAGATTGGACTTGCCTGATTTATGCAACAGAAGTGAGTTGCATCTACTGAGAAACGGTAAAGCACCAGTTCCTGTATTTTGGTTGAATGCAGATCAAAAGCCAGCATTGTTCAGATGGGTTTCTTCTGACGTTAAATTTCCTGATGGGTATGTCTCTAATCTTTCCAAATCTGTTGAGAAGGGGGTAAAGTTTGCTGGGATGAAAAGCCATGACTGTCATGTCTTTATGCAACGATTATTTCCATTTGCATTTGCTGAACTCTTGCCCAAAAACGTCCATGAAGCTATTGGAGGCATTGGTGCTTTTTTCGGGATCTTAGTACACGAACATTATCAGTTGATGTAATATCACAACTGGCATTGAATATTCCAATCTTGTTGTGCAATTTGGAAAAGATCTTCCCACCATCATTTTTTGATGTTATGGAACATCTTCCTGTTCATCTCCCATACGAAGCAGAGCTCGGTGGACCCGTTCAGTAGAGGTGGATGTATCCGTTCGAGCGTTTCATGAAGCATCTTAAAGGTAAAGCCAAAAACCTAGCTAAAGTGGAAGGCTCAATTGTGGCGGGAAGCTTAACGCAAGAGACTTCACACTTCACTTCATACTATTTTGCACCGAAAGTACGAACACGCAAAAAAGCTACTCGTCGATATGATGATGGAGGAGTTGGCCATACTTATGCCGTTGAAGGTGTACCTGACATATTCTCGCCGATCGGACGTCTTAGTGGAAAACTAAAAGATGTTTGGTGGTCCAATGAAAAAGATTATCGCAGTGCACATACGTATATCCTGTTAAATTGTGAAAAGTTGTCATCGTATGAAAGGTACCTTTTTAATTAATAATATCTTTATATGAGTTGTGAGTATTAATAACTATTTGTTGTTTTTCTCAGCACATTTGTTGATGAGGTTAAAGAATGCATATCTGGGGTTTCTGAAACTGAAATCAATGATCGTAAAGATCAACACTATGCCCAGTGGTTAAAAGGGCAAGTACGTATAAAATTTTAATTAAAAGAGTACTACTTTAATTTGCTATATATCGAAATCAAGAAATCAAAGCGGAATTTTTTTCTTATTAGGTGGACCCGAATGATCCGGATGAATTTCCAACATGGTTCCATGAGTTACTACTAGGTCCAATGGCAATAATAACTACAGCCTCAATGTATTTCACTCGGGGCTATGTTTTTCACATATACCGTCACGGTGCAAAGCGGGCGACAACAAACTATGGATTTTGTGTGAGGGGTGAAATCGATTTTTATGGAGTTGTGCAAGAAATAATTGAAGTAGAGTATCCTGGATTGTTAAGGCTGAAAACTGTTCTCTTCAAATGTGATTGGTTTGATCTAACTGTTGGACGAGGGGTACGTCTAAACAAGTTTGGAGTTGTTGACGTGAACAAATCACGACGGTACAACAGGTTTGAGCCATTTATATTAGCTTCTCAAGCAGAACAGGTAACGTTTCTGCCATACCCTCGAGTTCGATCAACAGGAATTTCATGGTTAGTTATAGTTAAAGTGGCTCCGAGGGGCAAGATTGTAGGGGTTGAGGATGTTCCACTTCAACAGGACACTTGCGTAGATCTGTCTGAACCAGATGTTGATGAGGAGATTTTCTTAATAAACCCTCGGAACAGGCAACTTGAAGATCTTCCCGATGAAACAGAAGAAGAAGGTGATGATGAGTTTGCTGAAACCGATGATGACGATTTAGCGGAAGAAGACGGTGATGGTGATGAAGTAATAGAGGAAGATGAATCTGATTGAGTTTCATGCATTGTATTTAGTGAATGTTTGTTATTATGTAATTTGTAACTTTGTTTGTTTGAATTTTTTAAAAACTATAAAATTCGATTTTACGACGGTTTTACGACGGTTTTTCTAAACCCTAAACCCTAAGTCTAGGTTTTTAGCCCTGAATGAATAGGGTTTCAACATTACCACGTCTTTACGACGAACCATCGTTAAATCATCGTAAAGTTACGACGGTTTTACGACGAATACACTATTTCGTCGTAAAAGCGTCGTAATGTTGAAATCCAAGAATTTGAATCTTTTATATCTTATTGGTGTAAGGTATTTCACAATTGTTTTTGATTGGTTATCTTATTTTATATGAAATGCTGTCAATCTGATCAAAATCAAAAATTTGAAAAAAAACATACATATTTACAAGTTCATGCATGTTTTCGAAAATGTTAAGTGAAAGTTTATATATTAGATTACGGAATTTCATTTTTTACTATCTCATGTCATAAATCCATCATACATGCAAAGTTGTAAACCTTTTATTATATGTTAGGATACAATAACCTTTTCATTGTTATTTATGCGATACCCCATTTATAAGATTTAGGGTTTACTCACTTTTTTAAAAAGCATTGTAAAACCGTCGTAATATTATCGTAAATTTACGACGGTTTTACGACGATTATACCCAAAACCGTCGTAAAACCGTCGTACCGTTTGCACCGGATAGGCTCTTGATCCGAGGTACGAGGTTATAAATGTTTAGACGTTACGACGATTTTACGACGGTTTTGGGTTTAATCGTCGTAAAACCGTCGTAAATTTACGATAATATTACGACGATTTACTCGGATCCGGAGCGTATCCGGTGCGGGGATCCTCCAGAGATGCCCCAAATCATCGTAAAACCGTCGTAAAGTTACGACGATTTTACGACGATCACAAAATCTATATAAGGGACGCGAGTTTTTCCCTTTCGTCGCCCATTCCTCTCTTCCCCCTCTCTCTCTCTAAAAAACTAAATCTCTCCCTCACTCCCAACTCTCACGACCAATTAATTGTAAGTTTTTTTAAAAAAATAATTTCAATACATATTATTTTAGATTTAGGTTCAGAATTTAGATTTAGGTTCGGAATTTAAATTTAGGATTCGGAATTTAAATAGGCCCGGATTTTGTAAATTTTAATAAATATTTGAAAAATTAGTAACAAATTTTTTAAAATTTTGTAGATTCTGTCTCGATGGCTCCTCGGGCAGCTCGTCGATTCTGACGGTATGGCCCCGGCTACCTCGGCGATCGGATCAGCCATCCCGGAGTCCACGGGAACACAACGGACGGTTTCCCAACCGGTCGTTGTTCCGCAGCCGGCACCGCCTCCACCACCACCAGCCGAACCAGCGGCTCCCGCACAGGCCGAGCCTGAGGCTGATCCGATCCCGCCTGTACCGTATGCCTAGTTTACGGTACAGGATCTTCTGGCGCAACCCGGTCGTGGGACCATGAACAAACTCGACCCGGATCGAGTCCCCGGCACCTTTTGGTACGTTATTTTTGCCTATAATATTTTTAAATTAATTAATATTTATTCTTATATATTTGATATTAATTAACTTTTGCTCTTTCCATTAGACTAGGTTTACGACCGACAATGCAGTCGGTCGTAACGTTGCGGATATCATCAAGGGGTTTTTCGTACAACCCCATACCAGCTGGAAGAAGCTGGATCAGGCCACACTTGACACTTGGTTCAAGTGTTTTACGGTAAGTAATTTACCATTTCCTTTAATTTTAATTTTAAATTTTAACTTTTTACAATAATTACTAATTTTTTTTTTTTCCTAGCAAAACTGGCATTGGGAAACATCCGCACACGGACGTGTGGAGACGGCCTTCAAGGAGAATGTTAAATTCCGCCTCAACAACACCGTTTCCGACTGGAAAGGGAAGTGGGAGGTCGACGGCGACAAGGCCCAGCCGGCGCCTATGTCCAATACCGTCTGGCGGGGCCTTGTCCAGTACTGGTTGGATCCGCACAACCAGACTACGGCCGCCAAGTGTTCCGGATCTGGGTAAGTCGTAGTTAATTTCAATAATATTTACATTATTTTTTTCTTATAATAGATTATAATCAAAATATTTTTCAGGAACGCTACTGATGATGCGGGAAATCGGAAGAATGTCCCGCACACTTTCGGCCAGATTCCTTTTGCCGGAAGACGACTTATGATGGTAAGTAAATTAAAAACATTAATTTTTTTGTTTTCAAATAATTAACTCTTATTTCTTGATACTAATTAATTTTTTCATTTTGATTTTTTATGTCGAAGATAACGGAGGAGAAATTGCTCCGATAGACGCATAAAAAGCGTAACGACGAATTCACGGATCCTCGGGCGGAGGAGATCTACAACGCCGCCTGTGCGGCGATCGAGGAGCGACAGACGCAGCTGACTCAGCAGGCGCGTCTAACGTCTCCTGGAGGTAGTTCGGTCCAAACGACCCCGGCGCTGACGGTGGCGGAGATGGACCAGATCTTCGAACAAGTAATTTTAATTACTATTTTTAAATAATGTAACTTTAGTTTTAAATTATATTTCTAACCATAATTTTTTTAAATATTTGTAGGTTGCCCCAAAGAAAAAGGGGCGCGTATTAGGGATGGGGTCCATCCGTGATACCCCGAAAGCTACGGCGACTGGTCACGTCCGGGTCCCGAATCCGGTTATCCGCCAGGAGATCGATCAGATGCGGACTCGGTACGAGACGAGGATTGACCAGCTCTACGGTCTATTCGAGATCATGGGAGCCGACAACCCGGTACTCATGGCGCAGTTGGACAAGCTGCGGGCTGATGGGGTTGTCGGATTGTCTGCCGCCGGGTCATCCTCTAGGACGCAACCGCCGGTGCAGACGGACGAGGAGATGTTCCGATCTCTCGGGGTTGAGCCTCCTAGAGCCGGAGATCAGGCGCCGGCGGAAGCATCAAACCGAAGACCCGGCAAGGAACACGTCCAGGACGATGGGGAGGAGGCCGGTGACGGGATCGACGGGATCAATTTAGATTTAGATTTAGATCTGTAGGGTTTTTTGTAAATTACAATTAATTTTAATTTCAAATTTTCATAAATTTTAAATTGTATATTATTTTTTTTATTTAAATTTTAATTCGAATTTTTTTTTTAATTTTCAATTATATTAAACGTCGTATAATCGTCGTAATAGATTTATTCAAACCGTCGTACATTCGTCGTAAATATTACGACGAATTTACGACTACAATGTACGACGACAAATACGACGATTATACGTCCGAGAGTTACGACGATTTTACGACGAAATGAAGAAATACTTTATGATTAATTTACGACGATTCATGCGTCGTACATTTTACGACGATTTTACGTCGACCATTAACGACCACTTAACGACGGTCTAGGCGAAGACCAAGTCGACGCAATTCGATGTAAACTCGTCGTAAACTGTACGACGCATTTACGACGATTTTGTTTCCCTCGTCGTATATTATACGACGATTTTACGACGATTTGTCTATTACGACGATGACTTTATGACGATTTCGAAATCGTCGGTAGTCCGTCATAATGGCCCTATTACGACGAATTAACGACCATTTCGGCCGTTGTAAAATGATGTTTTTCTTGTGTAATATGAGAACTTTTATTCATCGATTAATAAAAGCCTATCTCATATCGTAAGTCGGATCTCTGTAGCCAACCAAACGATAAAAAGCTGTTTTGGAATGCACTATTATAGCGTTTGAGAATTATTATCTATTATTTGAATAACACATTGCTAACAGGAAAAGAAACGTAACAAATTTGAGTTTAATTTCTAGTTATGGAATGTCCAATTGTTATCTTCCACATGTCCAACTTCTAGTTATTGGCGTAATCAAATGGACTTTAACTGACCTTCAGTACAAACAGATTAGAAAGATTGATATTATATTTTTAATTTTTTAGTCATGGACGGTCTCTACTCTACTAATGATCTTACGTAACTCTTGTAAGTTACTAGTAAACATTAAGTTTTGGAAATATTTATATAATAAGCATATGCAGTGTCACGTGATAAAAAAAAAACTACCGTTATGCGCGGGACGTATAGTATACGAAGAATGTGCATGTGGCACATTAGTTTTGATTAAAGCCACTAATAATTAATTATTTTTTCCTACGTAGAAAACTGATGAAATGAGGATTATTGAAGTAAACAACTGTCCTTAGAGCTTCTCAAGGGCTGATCAAAAGGTGAAAGGACGTGGCTCTTCATGAATGTTCATGCATTATCCATTTTGGACGTCGACAGATTTTTGACATTCCGAACTTAATCTCGATTCTGTAACCAAATAAATAATTATCATGTCCATACACTCTTGTTAGTGTTACGTATGTTCTCGGACGATTATAAAACCAATGCATAATGTATAAGAATATTCCTTTCTTATTCATTATTTCTAGCGCCGGAATAAGATCTTGATAGAAATTTCCTTGTGAAATGATAATAGAAACTGAATTTTTTTAGTTTCCCAATTTTCGAAGAACATACAAAATTTGTTAATAATCAGTGTATATATTATATAGCTATGAGCTCTTCATTAGGAATATTGGATGAATATCGGCGGCTGGTCCAACTAACTAAGACTAAATCATATAAAATTATTCTACCTGCCTTGAGCTCTATGATATACTGTATATTCGTACTGGTTTCAATATAAATTCATTGTAATTGTCAAAAAAACAAATTATTCTAACCATGTCATATCCATGTACAATAAAATTTCTTAATTTTGGGTAGAAACTAAAGATGTTATCTACATAGCACCATAAAATTATACTAACAGATTAACCCAGCTAATTTAAGAAAATCTTTAGATTAGAAAAAACGATAGTTTTGATAAATAGTTTCTGCAAATGGAATCGCAATAATACGTAACGATTATAAATATTTTTCATTTGTTTTAACATGTTTTATGTGTAGTTTTGTAAGGTTCAACTAATTTTGAGCATGCAAAAAAATATATATTAAAAGATTAAACACGTTTTCAGAAGTAGAAAACTGGACCATATTTTTTTTACAAAATAGCAAAAATGATTTTTTGAATTCACATATATTTGTTTTTTGGGTGAAAAAACCTGCTTCACCGTAAATCGCTAAGTTATACGTAAAAAAATAAAACAAGTAGTTGCATTAACGCATGTGGGCGCTTTCTTATAATTTTGCTTCTGATGTGTAAATTACTTAAGAAGATGGTCAAAATTCAAAACTCTTGAGTATTATTCTACGGAATGGTAACTAATTGAATAAACATCTCTTTTAAAAATAAAAAATGATTAGTTGGTTACTTGGTTACCATAACGTGGGAATTAAAGAAGAGGTTGATACACATTCGGCCACACTAGTTTTATATTACACAAAATGTATATGTGTACAGCATGCATGTACCATGCAAGAAAGAAAACTCTTCCATGTACCTAAAGTTAATCACCATCCACCACGTTTCATTAAGTCTAACCACATGTTTCCATTAACTTTTTTTTGCTAAAAGTATATAAAAAAAATCTTTTTAAGTATACTGAAAGTACTACGCTATTATCTTCCTTGGTTTGATAGAAAATAATACTGGTTTAACGACATTTTAAACATATTTTTTTTGGCAGAGGCATTGTATGAAAATATATCACTCATGAACAAAATGTCGTGCGGTACCGGTAATTATTTACTAACATTGAAGTATAGAGAACAAAAAAACAGAAACTCTTATATATTCACGGCTTTTTACATTTAAATCTAACATTATGAAAATCATATGAAACCGATCCAATCAAAATGTTGCATTGTCGTTTTTCTGCTGTAAATAATGAAAAAAAAAACCATTTATATACAGATTTAAACGAATAATATTTTTTAAAAACGACTGACAGTGCGTACTAAAGAACTAAAGAACTAAAGATTACTGTTTTGCATTTTCTTCATTAATACATTTTTCAAAAATAATATAGTCTATGCAACAATAGTAAGACGATACATTTGAAACATCTGTTCTACTTGTATCCATCATTTGAAAAATACAAAAACAAATGAAGCAATAACTTGTCCAGCGTTCGGTTTAACTAATTGCCGGTTCACAGCTAAATATAATAAAAACCGGGACCACAAATCCTTGGGTTTGGAGTTTATTTTATGTCTCTTCATTCGAAGTTGGGCGGTACCTAGTTTCAAGTTTTTTTTCATCACATTTGTTTTCATCAAAAACAGTAATCATACCATTAAAATATTGGAGGCTGTTGATTGGTATATTAAACCCAAACTCTAATATAATATGGTCCATTGGGTTGCCACATGAAAAACCTTCGGTTGCGCCAGGTGCAATGGCCATGTCACGGTATCAACATAAATAATATTATAACAAGGTTAAATCTTAGTTAATTACATATTGATTACATAAGGTTAGTCGTTCTTAATGATAGTTTTAGATATTCGAATGAAATATTTGTTTTCAGATTATACTGTACTGGGAGAGTTTTTTAGTTAACTAGAAGGTTGTGGTTGTGGATCAAACTCCGTTTAACTCTTAAATTAGAGACAAAATCATATTATCTGGTTCTGTTTTAAATATTAATTTCTCTCTAAATTTCACTCAATTCTATAATTTCTAAACTCATATGTAATCAAAATAAATCATTCATCTTAAAAATTGTCAAATTTGAAATAGAAAAGAAAATGCAATATTTGTTTTTATATGACATTTGTTCTTTAACCAAAAGAAATTATGAAACATTTATGTACGATTTTGTGGTGATAATCTTCTTGGTAACAAATCGTCGACGTAGGCAAGAATCTTTTTCATTTGTTTTGGTTATAAAAAAGAGTCTAATAATTGGTGTGACAAATAGTTTCGTATAATTATTACGATTTTCTTAATTAGTTTACTGAATTTTCATATTCTGTAGCATGAGACCACTTCGAGGATAATTATACTAGTGTGCCGCACACTATATCTTGAATCCTCTACCAAATAACTCGATATATGTAATGCATGCCAATATATCGTATGTGGACTCCCATGCAACAAGTTTGTAGATCTGTAGATTTTCGGTAGGTTTTGTTTAGCAACGTTACAAATCATAACGTGATATTTTATTAATCCATTTTCATTTATCTTTTTTGTTATTTCACCTCAATAAACTTAATTATGGAATTCTACAAAATCAAATTACATTAAAAAATAGAGAAATATAATCTTAGAAGTTAGAACTGATTGTTTTAAATTTAGTTGTTTTCGGACCGGCAATTGCTATAAAATTTAAGTTGTTTCTTTGTTTCTTCAACTAAATTTTTTATTATTATTTGAGAAAAACACTTAAAAAAAAACTTTTATGTTATGTGTTATTAACAACTTTGTCATGCTAATGTGTCAATCTCAAAGAGCTTCTCAAAGATTTTTTAAAATTAGACTTAATTTACTAGATTAATTACATCATATGTCATTAATATTAATTTGGTTAAAGTTTAGTTTATATCAAATATATATATTTAATACTCAAACATTTAATTTGTAAAGATATTATCTCTCTCTCTCTTTCTATTTTTTATCAACATATTTATAAAAATTTAATATAAAATATTACTTATGTTACTAAACATTATTTTTTATCTCATCTTTCTTTAATCTTGATTTTGTTAAAAAATAATTAGATTATCTATTTAATAATAATAAAATCTAAAGTTTTTCGTACATATTATAATTCACATTTTTATATCAAAGCAAAATATATTAGTCTGATGTTAGACCGGTTAGATAGAACATATTAATCTAATTTAGTATATTTAGTATGTAATTTTATTCATATAAAAATACTACTAAAAATTAATTATAAAATCAATAATTATCTAGCATTTATGCAATTACATCATAAAATTAATATAACTTTGATCATTATTTATAATTCTATAATCATCATATATATATTTGCAATTATAAATATCAGCTAATATTTTTATATCTGTATTTATATATATATATTATATTTGTATATTTAAACAAAAAAATTATAGTTAATATTTACCCCGCACATGGTTGGGATAATCAATTAGTATATGTTAATTCACGATTGCAAGTGAAAAAAAAAATATCGATTTAACTTTCAGATTCATCATACAATCGAATTCATCAGGGGTTTACATGTTCTGCCTCATATGATGATATATATGAACACCTCTCAAGTTCAAGAGATTTTTCTGATTAAATGTCCATATGTTCAAATCGTCCATATGTTTTTCTGATAGCTGATGTTGGTCATTATAGCAGTTAATTAGATCACAGGAGGCTTATCTGACAAAGATATATAATCTTTAACTAAATATAAAAACTTTCAGACCAATTAAGCTGTCAAATGTTTCAAAACGATCACCTCTTGAGATTTGCTCCTTCTATTTGACACATAATATATATTGAATAGAAACAATAAAATCCGGAAACGTTGTTATACTGTTGTTGTCTTGACAAAAACAAAATCCCTTATTTGAGAGGTTTTGGTGCCTATAATATTTATTAAGATTTCCTGTCTTGAAACTTTCAACATAAATATAGAATTATGTAAAAAAACTTATATGTTTAATTACAATCTAAAGAAAAATCCAAAACAAAACGACCATATATTCGATATTGAAGTTTATGAGGTTTCGTTCCATTATTAACACCACTAATTGTATAGTGTGTATATATTAGCATTTTAGGTGTAGTGATATAGTCAGATCCGAGTAATGTATGGGAGGAGTTAGTTCACAAAATCTTGGAAAATCTAGGGAGTTCTAATTTGCTAATCATTTCTTTATTAATATTATAATTTGGCTCCTATAGATTTTTCCAGATCTATTATACCTTTCTGGCCTCTATGATTGTTTCATATTCTTTCGAAGGTTATTGGTTTTTCATTTGACATGTTATTCTTATTTCTTCTTTTGATTACTAAGTATCTTGTATCAATCCAAAACAGAAAAAAAAATTATTTTCATCCTATAATAAAATTTTCGTCATACGCATGACTTAATTATCATTTCTCTATTTTAGTCCCAGTCTAAGAAATTCATATTTGTGCTTACATAGACAAACAATATTTTCGTTACAGAAATATAAATATGTCTTTTTTGCATGATGTTAAAACTGAATATATTATTTAGATATTTAAGTTTTATATACTTGTTTATGAAGGAGAATAAAGAAACGAATAAAGAATTCAGCTTTGATTTCCCTGTATTATTTAATTAATTAGAATATAGTACTTTTCTTTTTATATAGTTTTATATTTTTTACTTTATCTTGATATCTTTGTGTGGTCAAAAATAAAAATTTAGGTTTAAAAACATATACAAGCATATTATCATTTATCTTTTATTATTTACTATTTTATTAATTTCGCTTTGCAGCTATTTTATACTCATAGTGTATTATTTTTAACTTAATAACTACTCATTGTATTTAGTAGTCATATATATACAGTACACCTCTGTAGTCTGGCAAAAACACATTGTAGATAAATTAAATACTTTTGTAGAGAAAATATAAAGACTGATATATTTATTCACTTACTCCTTTTTAGTTGCCATAATAAAGAAAATGTATCGTTTCTTTTACTGTGCACTATTATAATGACATATGATATATATATATATATATAGTTTTGAAAAGAAAAGTACCCTAAAATAGCATAAATTTAGCTAATCTATAGAAGGATCAATTATCCAAACGGAGCCACTCACTTAAACAAAAAATATACTCCCTCTGTCATAAATAGATGATGTTTTAAGATTTAGTATTGTTTCACAAAAGATGATGTTTTAGAAGTATTTAATGTTATTTTATTTGTAAATTAAAAAATACTTAATTTACATTGGTTGTAAGAATATCAAATTTAAATAGTATTGAAAAGTGTGAATAAAAGTTATATATTTATTGAAAATAGCAAAATAGTTTTAAAAAAAACAAAAAGTAATTAATAAAATATGTATTTATTACTTCTTAATAAGTGTGAAAATATTAAAACATCATCTATTTAGGAACAGAGGGAGTATATATCTAGAGGCTTACATAAGTAGAAATTATTTTCTGTTTTCATATTTCGAAAATATGATCTCATTAAGTCATTATATGTATCAAATTTTCATTTTGAAAAAAGTTATATATATATATATGTATTATAGACGTGTTAAAACTTAAAAATTTATACTAAAAACAATAAACTCTAAGAGATACCACATTATTTTATCATTTTTTAATTTCTTATTACTCATAATCATCACTTCACTGTTGTCATTAAAACTTGCTGAAAATAAAACAAACAAACAACGCGATTGTGCAAAATCTTGTGATTATAGAAACTCATGAAATAGCAAAACGTTCCGTACCCCCTCTCAAAGCAAGAACAAAACGTTCTGTAATTTACATATGGCCAATCAAAATCGTCGGACATATTTTCCCGAATATGATTCTAAGGTACTTAACCCGGCATAGTTTGAAACAAGATAGTTGCTAGTAAAGCAAACGTATATAAATAAATAATTACTTATAGATCAAAAAGAATTACATGAATAATAAACAAAAGAGTCCTTTTATCATTGCAAAATCAATTGTTAAATCAGAAAAAGCTGTTCTAATCTCGGGAATGGCCCCCCTTTACAATCATGCTCTGAGCGTAATCCTTTCCTTTTTTGCGTTGATAATAAATTACACATTGTTTACAAAAGAATACACGAATATTTTATAAACAGTACAAATATTATTTTACTTTAATATTGTTCACCGGAAGCAGTTTGGAAAGATAAAATACAGATTGACACATTAAAACTCGACCCAACAGACTACAAAATTACAATGATTAAAAATAATTAAGATTATGATTCTCTATTTTCCAATCAACTATGATAGATAATATATGGCTAACTGATTTCTACAAGATGGCGGAGAACTCGAGTAGTAATATGATTATAAAGTTTTGATATAATATTTGTTGTGAAAAAGAAATATCGATGTTTTTTTTTGAAAATAAAGATGTTGTTAAATAACTATCTAATATCTTGCACAAAAAAAAAGACAACTTCACAAACCAAAAGAAGAGTAAATACTTTTTTATGAGTATTATTGAATAAATTTATATATACTAACCGAAAATGTTAACCATAAAATAGTACTTCCTTTATTTTATAGTAAGTGTCGTTTTAGATTTCTTTTTTTTTTTAAAAAAGTATCATTCTGCATTTTCAATGTAAATTGTTACTATTATTTCATGTTTTACCCTTTATTTAAAGATAATAGTTTTTATAATTAAATATTATAAAAGTATATTAATTAAAAATATATTTGTATATTTTATTAATTTCTTAATCTGTGTGAAATATGTCAGAATGATACTTATTATGAAACGAAACGAGTAATACTTTGAGATAGAGGTGTGCACCAACATTTGTAGGAAACGATGAGCAATGTATATACGTATATAATGGTTAGTTTTTTTGATTAATTAATTAAGTAAACTAAAAACTTTCTGCGGCGAATGAGCTGCAAATTTCACTTTACGCCTAATTGTGATGAAACGATTCGTTTTTCGTATCCCAATGATTTCATCTTTCTCCCTTTCTCCCTTACGCGTGACTAACCATTTAATTGATCGTTTACATTTTTTTTTACTTTAACACTTTGATATGATTATAATTAACCGTTAAATCTTAATACTATTAGTTTTATACCGAAGCGTTAAAGGTTTAAACGATAATTGATTCCTCAGAAGGATGAGTTGAAAATACACATTAAAACAAACGGAACAGAGTAGAAAGTAGAAGGTAAATAGGTTACATACACGCAACTGTATCGAGATGGAAAAAAAAGAAACATGTATAAATTAACATTACTATACGGATTACTTTCATTATCTGAATTCATAAAATTACAAAATCAACATTTACATTTGTAAAACATTTGACCAAAAATAGTCTAAGCTTAAATTTTAGCAATTTCTTATCATACACGTGAGAAAAAAAAACACTTGAGTTCATATTTAACTTAAATATTTACTAGTTCATCATAATATCGGATATTTGAATTCACATATATATAGTCTCTTCTTTTTCTATTTAGCATGTTTTCTACTTTATAATCTCTAAATTAAATTCAAATGAACATAATATTGGATAAAATGACATATAAAAAGGGAAAAAAAATGTAGCTGGCATACATGAAATAACGCGAAGTGATTACAAAAATCCAAAGATAAAAACCAATAATAAGTATACAAAAAGTCCGTACATTCGTGAGAGAATTGATCGACCACTTTCATTCTCTATATCACATAAGTAACTAAGGCTTTATGAATGTATGGTTAAGATCGAATACACATTAATAGTGTAACTATTTTAATAATTTTAATAAAGAGTTTGGTACGTTTCGTTTATCGTGATTAGAAACAAAAAAGTTATAAACTATAAGTGGTCGTGACTCATGCACGATGATAATACATTGATTCATACCTAATTATAAGCTTTTTTAGTAACCCATATCCCAATATATTCCCTTTAAAAAAAGTTGAAGTGCTATTCGAATTTTAGTCCTTCGGACCAAGGACGTAAGATGAGATAACAAGAATGAGTGAATCTGTTCTCCAAACGAGTTGTAAAATTCGCTCCAACAACGATAAAATAGCAATATTTTAACCGGTTGAAGCTAAAACATTTAAATGGGTGAATACATTTTTTAAGTATCCTTTGTTAACATATATTCATTATATATATATTTTTTTTTGTTTTTACGCGTATACACATACACATATCTATTGGCGAATGTATGTAAATATAAATATGCCAAACTCAAAGCTTCCAAAATGTTATGACATGAAAAGAAGAGAAATCTCCATGGAAACCAAGGTTCCATGCACATGGCTTTACATCTCTAATTTTAGGTTTCTTCTTCCCACAATCCTTCTAGTGGGTTTTGGTGGGATCCTCTATTTTTCTAATATAATTAAAGATCTTTTCTTTTGGCAAACTCAAAAACTTAAATATTAGCCACCAATATGAGTGGCTTTTTATGTTTATTTTGAAAAATGCACTTTACAATTGTGATTACAAGTACCAATGAAGAGAAAAAAAGATCTCATTGAAGCAGTTAGTCACCATCACTTTGCTAGCATAGCTTAGCTAGTTACAAAAGCTAAAATCGTGTTATTCCTACTTTATTAAAGCTATTAAAGCCTTCCTTAATCATATGCCGCCTAGGCTTGGGCATTCAGATATTCGGTTCAGTTTCGGTTCGGAACCAATCGGTTCTGGATATTTGAGTAGAGGAAGTTAGGATTCATCGGGTATTTTTATAAATTTCAGTTCGGATTCGGTACCTTTATTTCGGTTCGGTTCGGATAATCGGATCCGGATCTTTTGTCTCACATTTTTAATTCGACTCACACTTTTTTAATAACAAAAATTCAAAAATATATATATCAGAACTTAAAAATATACCCAAAAGTCCCAAAAATAAAGAAAATATATCTGTAAAACCAATATATACCAAATATCAAAAATATAAAAAAAAAACTAATATTTAGAAGGATATATAATTATACTTTGGATAATTCGGGTACCCAATCGGTTCTCGGTTCGGTAATAGTTCGGTTCCGGTTCTTCGAATATAAGAGTTTAATTTCCATCGGATTTTTTTAAAAATTTCGGTTCGAATTCGGTACCTCCATTTCGATTCGGTTCTAGTTCGGATATTCGGATCCGGATTTTTTTGCCAGGCCTAATGCCACCTATCACATATTATATTTTGATGGATTCAATTGCCTAATTTATTTTTTGTTAGTATAAAAAAATCATATAAAAGTTTCGAGATGGTGACATTTCATGAGATTAGGAACACGAGGTAACAAAATATTTTTTAATACTTGTAATTTTTGAATATACATAAACGACGAGACGACTATGAAATTTATCCACTCATTTTTAATCAATACATCTCGGTCAAACTAGTAAAACAGCAGCCCAGTAACTAACACTTTTACAAATTTAAGAAGGCAGAACATTCAATTGACGAAAACTTGGTGGCTCAGTTTAACAAACAGAATGATCTAGGTTATCACTGTTGATTGTACCTAATTTAAATATAAAAAAAAAATCGGTGAGAATGGTTCGTTACGTTTTCTTGTTAAATTTTTTTGATAATTTCTTCAAGTTATTTAAAACTTTCACACATTTTCATAAATTTTTACAGTATTTATAAATATAAATGCTAACTTTTTATTTATAATGGTTCTTCTATTTCAAAATATAAAAAAAAATTAACAATAATTAACCTTATTGCTGTCTTAAATTTTGCCAAAGCTCATTCTATGACGAACTCTATAGTTGACATACGACTTTATTATACCATATTATAAATCTGACATCCAACAATCTTTAAAAATAGAAAAAGCGTTAAAACAGAAAAAGGATCGAAGTCTGTTTACTATAAAATTTTAAATATTTAAGAAATTGAATTTGTTATAAAAAGAAAATGGAGTGAGTTAATTTGAACAACTTAAATTTCCAAAAGAGGTTTTATCTCAATTCTCTGATATGTATATATTATAAAGCAGAAAACACATGAATATGTTGTGACAAATCGCATTTTCCGTACCTATATGATTACGTATTGCAAAAATATCAGTATTATGGATGTCTTCAAATACATCTTTATTTTTTCGGATTTTCATATTTTATAAGAAGAAATAAAAAACGAAAAATGTGGTGAATGGGACCAAGAAAATAATAATAGTGGAGAAGCTTAATTAATGGAAGGGAATGGGTCTGATGTGGTTTTATTCATTTGGTTCCACACACTACACAGCTTGGCTCCTCATCCTCTCCACGTGGCTAAACCATTCCACGTCATCTTCTTCTTCCTCTTTCGGGTCCCACGAGAATCAGTTCCATCGAAGAAAATGCGTCGCCATCGTTGCTCCCTAATTCCATCACTTCCATTTAGAAAGACTTGTAGTATTTTACTAATATTTTCCTTAATTAACAGATGTAATTAAGTAAAACACAAAAATGGTCGGTATAAATCGTATTTCCCAATACCAAAATAATTACTTCTTCCTCAAGCATTACCACTGTTTATTACAAGTGCTCAACCGTCACACACCATTTTACCTCCTTTTTTATACACATCCTAATCAATACTACAACTCTAAGCAATCATACTCACAAATGGTCTGTTATTATTAATTTTTTCTTACAAAAAAAATATCAGAAGCTCACGATTATTTAATAAAATAAATATTAAAATAAATATCGTCTCGTGGAAATATATTCAACGCCACATGGGATCTTCACTCTATATAAAGCATCATAACCTCCAAACACTATCTTCATTCCAATTTCAAAACCATTTCCAATAACCTCCATTGATTCTCTCTCTCTCTGTCCAAAGTCCAAACCTTTAACTTCTCTCTGTCTCTGTCTCTCACTAAACTCGACAAGGGAACTTATAAAAGAAAATGGAGAACATGTTTCGTTTGATGGATCACGATCAGGACGTAACAACAAACCGGTGCATTTGGGTCAACGGACCGGTCATCGTAGGAGCAGGACCGTCGGGATTAGCGACGGCGGCTTGTCTCCGGGAACAAAACGTTCCTTTCGTCGTCCTTGAGAGAGCAGATTGTATTGCTTCTCTGTGGCAAAAACGTACTTACGATCGTCTCAAGCTTCACCTTCCCAAGCAGTTCTGCCAATTACCGAAAATGCCCTTCCCGGAGAGTTTCCCTGAGTACCCCTCGAAGCGTGAGTTTATCGATTACCTCGAGTCTTACGCTTCCCGTTTCGAGATCAACCCAAAGTTCAACGAGTGTGTGCAAACCGCCCGGTTCGACGAGACCAGCGGGTTGTGGCGAGTCAAGACCGTGTCGAACGCTGAGTCGACTCGTTCCGAGGTCGAGTATATTTGCCGGTGGCTTGTGGTGGCTACCGGAGAAAATGCGGAGAGAGTGATGCCGGAGATCGAAGGGCTTTCTGAGTTTTCCGGTGAGGTGATTCACGCTTGCGATTATAAGTCCGGCGAGAAATTCGCCGGGAAAAAAGTGCTAGTCGTTGGTTGTGGAAACTCCGGCATGGAAGTCTCTCTTGACTTAGCTAATCATTTCGCTAAGCCTTCCATGGTCGTTAGAAGCTCCGTAAGTCGTTAAAAATCCAAACTTTCCGATCAAAAATCCGATCTTTATTAGGATGATATAAAATCTGATCCAAAATTTACGATCTTTTTTCATCAGGTTCATGTGATGCCAAGAGAAGTAATGGGGAAATCGACGTTTGAGCTTGCGATGAATATGCTAAAGTGGCTTCCTTTATGGCTCGTAGACAAGATATTGCTGGTTTTTTGTTGGTTCGTGCTTGGAAACATCGAGAAATACGGTTTGAAACGACCCGAGATGGGTCCGATGGAGCTAAAGAGCGCGAAAGGCAAAACGCCGGTGCTTGACATCGGAGCTCTGGAGAAGATCCGATCAGGAAAGATCGATGTGGTTCCAGGGATCAAAAGATTTAACGGAAACCGAGTCGAACTTATTAATGGAGAACAACTCGACGTCGACTCAGTTGTGCTTGCCACTGGTTATCGCAGCAACGTCCCATATTGGCTACAGGTGAGAAAACAAAACCAAAACCAAAACAAAAATTTGAAATTTTGCTAACCGGGTTTGGTTTAATCAAACCGGATCGGTCTTTTTGTTGTTCAAATGTACTGACTTTGGTTTTTTGTGTTCTTGTTTTGTTATAGGAGAGTGAGTTCTTTGCAAAGAATGGTTTCCCGAAAACAGCGGTTGGAAGCAGCGGTTGGAAAGGAAGGACTGGATTGTATGCGGTTGGGTTTACGAGGAGAGGGCTCTCAGGTGCGTCAATGGACGCGGTTAAGATCGCACAAGACATAGGCTCTGTTTGGAAACTAGAAACTACACAGCCAACAAAACGCTTGACGGCTTCTTCTCATCGACGATGTATCTCTCAACAGTTCTAATTTTAGGAGAAAGATTAGAGTTTTAGGACAGAGATAGATCACAGATAGAGAAAAGCAAAGAAGAATGAGCCCTCTCCTGAAGAAGACCCAAAGTGAATCAAAAGGGTGTTGTGTGTGTTTGTTTTTTTGTGTTACCTCCTCCACTTGTTGTTTTGGGTGTTTTGTGTAAACAGAGGATGATGTGGCCTTTTGTTTTCCATTTTTTTTTTACTTTCTTTACTTTTAAGAGTTAACCTTTTTGGGGGGGTTCTTTGATTTTTTTGTACAAGGTTTTTTTTTTCCTAATTTTGCATAGTTAACATCTATATTGTATACAAATTTCATAATATTGTTCTCTTCAAGCTCTCTTTCTTTTCACCCATCTGATACGTTTTTTCAGGCCATGTGTAACTTAGTATTGAACAAACCTCCTTTTGATAAGAGTTTGAACAAACCTCCGTTTTAGAAACACCAACCAATCTCGTCTAAGTTCTAACATATGACCATGGCTTTTGCAGATTGGTTCGCAAGTTTTTAGAAGTTTAACTTTCTTTGTTTAATTATTGTAGAGGATAGAAAAATAATGTCTATATTAATCTGTGCTGAATTTTATTCTTGTAAATATGATATATATATAATTGATTGTCAAACAAAAGTCGATATTAATATAATTATTTAGTAAAATTATTCTAAGAAAATACTCCATAAACATCTTTATTTAACATTAAGAATTAATCTTTATTACTACTTTTAACTTGAGGATTATCCAATCCAAGGGTCGTGTCCATCACTTGGGACTTTCAATTTGAGACTGCCATCCATAGTGCATTAATCCACGAAACCCGTTTTTTCTTCTAAAATCAGAAAACTAACCCATTTTGTGGTTTATGACCAATCCACAAGATTTCATCCATGGTTGACACCCCTAGAACCATTTAATATGGATGGACCAAAATTTATTACAAGTTAAGAATGATCACGATTGATCGTTTTGTTTTTTCTCACATGATTTATAATTTGTTTTTGTTTTTGTTTTTTCAATATATATACAAAAGTGCACAACTAATTCACGTCAAATTTGAAGACCCGAAATTGCCAGTAATTGTTACATGACATTTTCATAAATCCTAAATACTTGAATCTTAACTACATGACCTTTCAAGGAAATATATTAAGAGGGTTAGACAAAAGTGTGTTTATTAATTTCGATCTTTAGAAACTATAATGCTAGTGGAAAAAATTAGTTATCGTATATCATTTTATGAAAAGTTTAGTTTTATGTTCAGATTTTAAATATTTAGTTACAGTTTGGCAAAAACAAAATAAAAAAGAATAATTACAATAACCTTTTTGTTTGACTAAACTCACGGGTATGATCTTAAGATTGATATGATTGGGAGCATGGGGTTTCCTGCTTCATGTATCAGCTCCTAGTTTACAATATATGCTTCATGTTATATCATCACTTACTTCACACGACCTAACATCTTTAATGTCCTTTTATGATATTCAAGCAATCTCTATATATGACAACAATCATATACTCACAGAACTTACAGAAAGAATAAGAACTTCCTGACTAAGATTTTCTAAAGGTTAAATAAAATTTAAAATAATTATCAACTACGTACATTAGATAGCTACGTGTTTATGTTGGTTGGAAACTTGGAGTTAATTAATTAGGTTACTAAACCTAATTAACAGACCGTATAATTAAACCTCACTTTACATTCGGTTCGAGCCATTAATGCAATTATTAGTATCGTGGTTCATGCATCGATTTTCCGCCTGGTACGGAAAGAAAATAAGTACATTCTTTTAGTTTTGGGTAATTTAAGTTTTTTTCGATGGAAGTTTGGACTCTTTAGACTCATCTAAAAGAGTCTTTAAGACTTTAACAAATACTGAATATAACTAAGATTACATGATATTTGGAACATGATCATGTAATATGTTATAGTATCGGGTACCCCATATAGATATTAAATATGAAATACAATTTTGAATGAAAGTGTTAGGACTTAGGAGGAATAGACTAATACTTAATATATATATATATATGTAAAATAAACTTTTTAGGAAGAATTTTTTTTAAAGAATTACTATTCCAAATCACATACTCGTGGTGCTGTGATATACTTTTGTTTTTTGTTTAATATTTTTATTATTTTCTAAAAATGGTAGTTTAGAGTTTTCTCTTCAAATACATTATATTTTAATATCAAAGAATCCATTTGGTCAAAATCCGAAAGCACGGAATTTCCGTAATCTGAAAAAACATTTCAATTTATATGTAGTGGAATTGCTTGGGAAAAAAACAAAAGAGAGAAGTGAGTAAACTGTGTGATGACATTAAAACCCACATGTGTTGGGTCCAACGAAGAGATTTAGATCCATTAATAAAACAGATCTTACAATGTCACATCAAATGTAGATCGGCCTATGTCCAACGTCAAAGGATAAAGCCATCAGTTCAAAACCAATTTCGACCACAGCATTTGTAACATTTATTATTACAACTGATATGTAGTTTATAATAATTCTTATTTCAAAACTTTTATATATATATGTATACATATATTCTTGCTGGTATGTTATCCTCTTTTATAGAAAACGAAAGGGAGTTATTATCATATTATGTAGCGTTTCTATTTAAAATCCTCTCGATTTCTCTAGTGTATTTAAAAAAGTAAAATTATGATGGATGAAATGAATGATCACAATGTGCAAAATCGATAAACGTTGAACCATATAGGTACGAAAAGTCAAATATATTGTTACGTTGAAGTCTGTAGATGAACTTTTCATACTACAAAATTTATTGGTAAATTTATTTGAATTTCAAAAAAGACTCCTATAAAAATTATTGATACATTTTTACATAGGTACTGAAATCATGTACACATTAGGATGTCTTCTAGTAGACGTACCATTCATATTTATTGACGATATATCAATTAAACAAAAACAAAAACCTAGCTCCATAAATAGTAAATTTAAAGTTCCACCAAAGTACTTGAATTAGTTACGTCTATAATATCTTGGAAGTAGAATATTCTGATGATTATGACTATATACATTATCATATATATATATATATATATATGTATATGTAATGCATGACGTGATTGTGAAGTCTATTTCAAAGGCCATGGATAAGTGATCGTCTAGCCTCATGTACCCTCACCTCATGTTACCTATTTAGAAACTACAAAGAGATGTTGATTTCGAGTGGCCATATCTCTTTTTGCTTTATTTACTTTTGCCATACTTGTCACTTGTCACCTCACATTCACCATATTTGATTATATATACGATATTGTGGTTATGAAACCTATAGCTAGCTAGGGATCGATCACATAGGTAGATATGCGTCGATTTAAATTCACAGTGTTATTTACTTTTCTGTCGAAATTGCGTAATAAGATTTTTTTTTGTCTTTGGTTTAAAGTTGTGAATCATACCAATTTGACATATTTCGACCAAATTCTTAAAGTCTTCAAATACATTTTGTTCTAAGCTGACTATCGAATTAACCCCAAAAATCCAAACCTGATAACATCTTATCCAAAAATATTTATAATTATCATTGAGGTTTATTGTTTTGGTAGATTACCGTCTGGATTTTTGTTTTTAAACTAATTCTGAAATGGTTTTGTAAAAGCTGGATACAATCAAACTTGGCTTTAATTAGATCTTTGTTGACATTCATACTTTTGATTAGAATATGCAAGGTAGATATATATGGGTCAAAATGAGTTGATATTTGATTTGAAGATATCAATGACAAAGAGTAAAAGAGTAACACATGGGAATGGTCATAAATTCTCCAATGGAGAAATCACTCATGTTCAAGGGCCCATATTGTCCATCATACAAATTACCGAAGTCTGCAAAAACTAGGGTTTGTTCCTTTCACATGCCTATGTCTGTTAGATGAACTACCTCTTGCGAAAAAAGAAAAATATTCCTTGAGACTAAACACAAGATAGAAGAAACCAAAATAAACACTTCATATCTACTATACGCAATGCTTGAAAGTTTGAAAGAGTAACTCATTTTTACAAGTCCAACGATTAACGTATTTATATGTATATCGAAAGAAATATTTAGATAAATACGAGTAGAAACTACTTCTCGAACAAGAAACTATTAAACAAGTCCAATAAATATTTTTATATATAAGTTTACGTCCCTCAAATTGTAGTTCTTTACTTTGAACTGGCACGTAAAGAGTAATGATTCAAACGAACTGGATTTAATCATTGTGATGGGTAAACTTTCGAATGGAACATTATTGCACCCATGTCTCTATATGGCTTTTCTACGTACCACACACACACACACATACACACACATGTATATTTTGTGGGCATTTTAGTTCGGCTCTAGATTCATTCCGCTCCTTTTGAATTTTGGATATCCATAAAATCAGGTTAGAGAAGTGATAGTTATTGGTACATTATACTAAAAATGATTTGGGTTTGAATATTCAAATTGAACCTAAACTTTTATATGTTTTTGTCAACACCTAAAACTATATAAGAAGTCTTAAACTATTATTATATGTAATATTTCTTATATATTTTCGTGATAGTTCCTTTATAATATTTAGAAAGTTGATGTCATATTTTATTCTTGATTGGAAATTTGTGTAGAAGAATTAAGATTTTATAGAATGACTGAAATACCTAGAACTAAAACTTAAATACCTGACTCTAATTTGAGTATTAAGATATTCATTCGTTAGAATACATATTGGAAACATATATCTGAATTTTCTAAAGTATTTGATTTGTGACATGGATGCATGGACACGGACAACACAAGGAACTTGAACAAGTGAGAGTACTTGCCAATTCTTTTAGTCAAATTTATATTGCACTTGTTTATAATTAAAGTGGTATATATATAATATTAAATAAACCATGTACATATCAAATATGTGCTCATATATACTATATAATATATATGTATGATGTATGTCAATAGAACAAAGATTTGGGCTATAAATGAATGAAGAAAATGTTGGTGGGATATTGACAAAACAATGAAATAATTCGAACCCATGACGTTACAACTAGTCTAAAGTCCCCACATGATCTTATATCAAGGTAGGTCCATAGATGAGTTGTTATTGCCTCGTAGTGTATTTGCTATTGACTCGTAGTGTATTTTGATTTTGCTATTGCCTCTTAAAGTAAAACGACAAAACTTTTGGATTTGGTATCTATCGGGTATTCGAATTTTACTAAAACGCTGGACTAATTTTTGAAGTGACCAAACTTTTTGGTAATTTAAGAAGTCTTTTTTCGAAAAATCACCACGAATATATCAAACGAATTCGATGGATGTGTACATGTGGTTATAGCGAGTTCACGCTCTTTGAGGCTTTGATCATATATACACCACCACACTTGAATTAAAACGATAAAAACTTGCCAAACAAATTTCGTAAAGATTCAAAATCCCAATGTAAAATCAGTAATAATTCGTTGAAAGAAAAAGAATAATATATTTCCTTCGATTTGCAGCCAAGCCAAAGCATTATAGGCTCAGTGTAAATTAGACAATATAGAACAATGGTCAAATAGCTACATGCACGTTCAATATATTTTTATTTTTCTTAAACGTTCATCAAAATGTTTGATTAAAAAAAACTCCAATTTTTTCATATCTTTTAAAGATTAAACACCCAATAATTAAAAACATTAAACATATAACATTCTTATATGACACACACAGTCACACACACACAAAAAGAAGCGGTCAACAATTTTTCTATAGCTCGCAAGTAAGATTAGTTTGGAACTTCTATAAAGCCCATGAAGCCCATTAATTTATAGAAACAATACTTTAAACAAAGCTTTGTATAGAAGAAACGCACATTTATAATAGTGAAAGGCCCATTAAGTATGAGAACCCGCAGAATAAAATTCAGATTTATTTTCTTGGTCACGAAATTTCAGCTTCTTTTTTTTTTTTTTTTTTTTTATAACCAAAAAAATAAAAGGAAAAGAGGACAAGTCACGAGACAACAAGTACCACGCAAAGAAGCTCCAAGCATCTGTCGACTTTTTGAGAATCCAAGACTCGGAAAATCGCCATGGCAGTCACAGCATTCAACACATTGAAACTCGCATCGTCGTCTCTAGATCCGATTCCTTCAATCTCTTCTTCTTCTTCTTATTCGTTCACTCTGATAAGCGGCGGCGTCAGAAACTCCGTCGGATCTCCTTTCAAGAGATGTCTAAAGCAGACATGTTCTGTTCGAGCCATGTCTTCTTCTTCTTCCTCGTCTGCTTCGTCTTCTTCCTTCGGATCGAGAATGGAGGAGAGCGTGAAGAAAACGGTGACTGACAACACCGTCGTTGTTTACTCCAAAACTTGGTGCTCGTAGGTTTCATTTCTTATTTTTTTCTTCATTTTCTTGGATTTTCAAATAATCTAAATTAGGATTTATTTTCAATCTTGCTTGATTGGAGAATGGCTTTGTTCATATCCATATAAAGTTTTCTTAAAGAAACAAAATTTGCTGTTCGTCAGACCTTACTGTGTCTTCTGGCCTTTCTCAACACAAATTATGACTCTTTTGATTGATTTCTAAACATATATCTTTTGGGTTTTGTTGTGTATTGAAGATACTGTTCTGAAGTGAAGACATTGTTCAAGAGACTGGGGGTTCAGCCACTGGTGATTGAATTGGATGAACTTGGTATGTCTACATTTCTATTTTTTTTTCATACATTAGTCAGCTTAGCTTTGATTTATCGATTTGAGACTTTAGAGTATGATAATATTAACCTTATACTTTATGTCATGGCTGTAGATAGACAATGAAAGAGTGCTTGTTAGCTGTTTAATAGCATCCATCCGTATTGCGTTTAACCTTTGCATGTGGTCCAGATGCACAATACTAATCTAGTTTATGCTGTGATCATGTAGACTCGTTGAATGAATCGGGTTCCAATTGATTCATATTCTTTTTCCATTAACTTCTATATGTGGACTTCGGTTTAGAAATTTACACTTTGGGGATTCTTGTCTGCCTTTGGTATTTGTGATAATCTGCTTTTGTTTCTTGTTGAATTACTAGTCTATACTTGGATCTTTCTAGTAAATGTTTGAAAACAGTTGAAGATGCAATTGTCAAAATAGTTGGTGATTCAGGATTCTTTCGATCTCTGGCTCATTTTCAGGTCCACAAGGGCCACAACTGCAGAAGGTACTGGAAAGACTTACTGGGCAACACACTGTTCCTAATATTTTCGTCGGTAAGTAGTTTAATCCTTTTGCATCGATCATATCTTCATTGAATCGAATACATTGCTTAAATACTCAGGAGTATATACAAACATTTTTTCCTTATATCTTGCTTCGAAAGATGAAATCTTTAAATGCACCAAAGAAGTGAACAATATGGTTTCGGTTTAAGACAGGACATAACAGTATCTAATCTTTTGTCTTAATGACCAGGAGGCAAGCACATTGGTGGCTGCACAGGTACTTTCTCTCTCTCATTCGCCCGCCTGTCTGTTTCTGTGTAGATTTTACATAGTCAAGGAGAAAACTTTCTCCTATCTTTAAGCGGATCACCACCAGTGTTTTGGATCTTTCTCACTTCAGTTCTCTGTATATCTTCGTCTTGTTTTACTACAGATACAGTGAAGCTGAACAGGAAAGGAGAACTGGAACTGATGTTAGCTGAAGCCAACGGTAAAACCGGTCAGACTTGAGGAGCTGATGAAACTGGTTTGGAGATTTTGCATATAGAGCTTGGAAGAGTTTTAACTCCTTTTTCTCTCTTTTGTATGTACATTGAACCTCGTATTCTTGGCTCAACACATTGAACCTTCACTTAAATAAAATAATAAAACTAAATAAATATCAAAACATCATTTAGTAATTCAGTAGTTGTTGATCTCTCTTTGATTTTCACCCTTTGAATTCACCAGTTTTTAGAGTAATCCAAAACTTACAAAAAACAGATCTTGTAAATTTCAAAATTGACCTATTGGATGTTCCAGAAGATCCCAAAAAGAGATGTTGAATCTGAGAAGCGTGGCGAGTTTATGATCACAGGCTGATAGAGAGGTTAAAAAAAAAAAAACATGATCCAAAATGAAAGGAGAAGTCATCTTATGAACAGAGGAAGTTTCAGGGAATCTACAGAGACCAATGGCTACTCTGGTCTCGTCCCAGGCTTACATCTACCATTTTCATTTGAGTAAACGAGCTCTTATACAGACAAAAGAACCATACTTTCCTCCTAGATTTTCCCGTCATAATCACATAGAAAGACGTGAGTTTTCTCCTAGATTTTGGTCTTCGACGATAACTGGAAAGCAGCAACTTTTGTCTTTCAGCACCGTGTGTTTTGCTGCAGACGAGCCCTCTTCCTCATCCGAAATCAGGTAAACTGTTTCTTTAAATTTGGGCTTCGTCTTTAGATTTGATGAATTATGGGTTTTAGATTCTCAGTTGTTGTTGAATGAAATTTATGCTCTATGAGATGATGAAAGGTTGAAACTTTGAAAGACGATTGCATAAAACCCAGTAATAGCGCTCTTTCCCGGGAAAAGTTAGCAAATTTCTCAGAATTTCAGAGAACATTTGAGAAACCTTAAAGAAATTCTTTTGCTTTATGCTTCCAGTGCTGATGCCAGAATCCGAAGTGAGGTTCTGTCTCCATTCAGATCAGTCCGAATGTTCTTCTACCTCGCCTTCATAGCAAGCGCTTCACTAGGAGGACTAATAGCCACTTCCAGGCTCATCGGTGCCTTAGCGAATCCGGCAAGATCAGGCGAAGTTCTTGAGATCATACAGGGTTTAGGAATCGACATTGGTGCAGCTTCTCTCTTTGCGTTCCTCTACTTCCGCGAAAACAAGACCAAGAACGCTCAAATGGCCAGGCTCTCGAGGGAAGAGAATCTTGCGAAACTCAAAATGAGGGTCGAAGAGAACAACAAGGTTATCTCGGTGGGTGATCTGAGAGGGATTGCTAGGCTTGTGATCTGCGCTGGTCCTGCGGATTATATCGAAGAAGCGTTCAAGAGAAGCAGAGAGTTTACACAAGGGCTTGTTGAGAGAGGTGTAGTTGTGGTGGCTTATGCTACGGATGGGAATTCTCCGGTTTTGGAGCTCGATGAGACTGACACTGATGATGAAGAAATGAGCCAGAGAAGGAGGAGATTGTGGCGTGTGGCTCCAGTTATTGTCTCGGATTGGGAAAGGTAAGAATCTTTCGATATAAAGAGTGAAACATGACTTGAAAGAGTCGAATTTGTAGGTGTTCTTGATTAGTTACTTTTCTTGATCAGGTGGTTAGATGAGCAGAAGAAGCTTGCTGGTGTTTCTTCAGACTCTCCAGTGTAAGTAGTTCTTTGCATTTAATTTGAAACCGGTTTAGAGTGAAACTTGAATGAGTTCTTGAGCTGAATATGAGTGTTTTCGCGTGATTGTTGTTGATTGTAGGTATTTATCTCTACGTTTGGACGGGCGTGTAAGAGGAAGTGGAGTGGGTTATCCTCCATGGCAAGCCTTTGTTGCACAGCTTCCTCCGGTTAAGGGAATCTGGACCGGTCTTCTTGACGGTATGGATGGTAGAGTGTAGATACTTTCGAAATTAGGGACGTAATTAAAAGTTTTTTTTTAGTCTTCTATAAGAAAACGGAAATGTAAAGTTATGGAAAGAATTTGACTTCAAAATTATTAATTTCACTGTTGCGACCTAATCGAGCCCGTGTATCTAGCTGACCTAACTGAGTACTTACCGGTTTGAAAATGTTTATGAAGCGGTATGGTTAAGAGTTAAACCTGAGCAGAGAGAAATTTAACCAGATTTTTCCAACAACGCAGTTTGTAAAAAATTTAGGATGCCGACTCAAGATTCAGATGAGGAGAAATAATGGTAAAACTTTTCGGTACATACGGTTCGGGTCAAGTTACAAACAGATAGACCGGTATAAACAGTAAACCAAAATACACAATTCTTTTAGGTCTCTCGTTTACACCTCCTTAAGCTTTAACTTCTTCAATCTCGTCCAATGCATAGTTGTTGGTCGATATGTTGGCGTAGTTCACTTTCGCGAACCGGACCACTACCGGGTACCTGGTCTTTGGGTCCTGCACATTTGTAACCCGGGTAAGAAAATTGTATAAACCCGCATGTTGTAAGATGTATATGTGTGACCGTTAGATCGTTGATTGGAGACTAAATGCGTTTACCTGATCAACGGCCACAACTGATCCAACGTTCTTGAACCAGTAGGATTCTTTCCTTAGAATCTTGACCTACAAACCCCAACAGTTTACATAAATATGAAATATAACCCGTAACTTCCAAACAAATACAAATACCCAAAAATTTACAAAAGATCATCTATATCTGATTAGTAGTAACAAAATAATAATCAAATGATGGAATTTGTTAGAAATGACATCGAAAATAGGACTAATCCACTCATTGCATAGTGATTTTGAATTTGGAAACCCATAAAGTTTCATAGAAAGATTCCACTAAGAAAATGTGGTGATTTTTTATTTTTTGGTCACTAGAATTTCAGTTTTGCATAAGCATAATTGTGTAATTGGCAAAGCTTCGGAAATCGCATAATCATTTTATCATTTCACCATTTTACGGATTACCGTTTACCAATGGATATCAATGTAATTCAAATAAAATCTTCACACAAATCCATCGATCGATATGTAAATTTTGTCGTATGTTAGTATATAACAAGATGGTTTAAATTAGCTGACCTTGGACCCTCTCTTAGGGCCAATCGGAGGTGGCTTGGGTTTGGTGGCAGCAGCTCCAGCCGGAGAAACGGCAGCTGCCGGAGCACCTTCCGATGAAGATTCTGCCGGAGCCGCCTCTTCGGATGCTCTGACTACGAGCCTAGAACCAGCGCTTCTCATCGGCAAGAAAGACACGGAGTTCCTGGACGATGAAGCGCCGGCGGCCGCCGTGACATTGGCCGTCAAAACAAACACCGAAGATGCTGACGTCATCGCCATCTTTTGGTTTTTTTTCTTCTTCTCGTTGTTCTTCCGACACGAAAGAGTGGTTCTTGTTTTGTTTTGTTGATTGTAATAATGTTCGAACGGCTAAGAAAAGGGAAGTGTTTGAGATGTTTTGGGTTAAACGAATCGTTTCCCTCCACTTGAGATCTGCCACGTGTACATTACATATCGGTTCTTAAGGATAATGTGATGACGTGGCACTTTCCTTTCATAATTCCCTTGTAAATGGATTATTATATGAGGATAAAATGTAAAATATATCTCAGAGTTTCCTCACAGCGAGTAAAAAATGAAATAATTTAATCAATAACCATTCTTATTGCAAATCAATTAACCAGAAAACCATATTTTAGATGACACATATATCATGATTGAACTCACTAACGAAATCAATAAATTCAAGACTACATTCAAAGACGATGAGATTAATCTTTGTACATGAAGTGATGGTTGGTTCTTTGATGATTAATACTACATTCAATTGCTTATGCTTATTTCAACATCACATTGACACCCTCTACAATATTTCATCGATAATCATAGCTCTTGTTTTTATTTTGATATTGTTTCTAAATTTTTATTTTCTTTCGCAGATGTATTAATGCGAAGTCCTTTTGCCAACACTGAATCCAACCATCACTAGCTTGTTCTTTGATTATGCTTACTCAAGAGGGTCAAGGCAAATCTGACAGGTTCTAGCTACAAAGTTGCTCCCTACCATGCCACTCATGCTCAGCATTTGTTGGATACTCTCCATTTAACATTTTAACTCGGCATCAACAGTCATGTCAAAACGTTCCTAAAGCTCCAAAAGCACCAAACTAGCTAGTGTGTATACTTTATATTGTTGTATTACAATATACAATACATATACCAACTTGATTAAACTTAACTATTCTCTTAAGTCGTAACCCGGTTAATTTGATTAGATAGTCCACATTGTTAATTTATTGCATTCATAATTATATACGCTAACTTATAGGACCACTACATAATGATATACGAGACAGAACTGCCAAAAGAAAAAGAAAACTTAAGCAAAAAAAAAACTATCAAAAGAAAAACTTACAAACGCACACAAATATCGTGTCATAAAATAAAAAAATATGAACACATGCATGTTTATGAATTGTATTAGTCTTATATTATAAGGTTTAGTTGGTCTTCTAATGAGTGCAATGGTCTCACATGAAGTGGAACACTTATTGGCTACATAACTGTACATCTTCTTGTCTTACTTGTCCTCCATATATAAACTAATGATATAGTCCCATCAAATGGCCATGTTGTTTTCTTTCTTCTCTGATTCTTTCAAGATTTTTGTGTTTTAGTGATTTTAGATTTTTCTGTAGTTTATTTTATAAGCTAGATAGTATCTGACTGATGTATATAAGTTAATGATAGTCCCTTCTTTTTTTTTTTTGAAAAGTAGCTAATGATAATCTTAGAATATAGATACGTTGTTGTCTTCTGAATTCAACGGTGAATGAATATGTACATTCAACTAAATAGTACATTACACTCATTCAGTCACTCAGAGATAAATCCAACTGGCCTGTCCCCAACCTATGTGTTTGGTGATTGGTAATTTTTTCATGGGACAAACAAACACCATGTAACCAAACTAACAAATGATTAAACATAAATATGGTTTTAGTGTGATTCAAAATTCTACGAACCTGATGATAATTTAAAGGTTTAGTTCTATACCGTTATCATGAAGCCGAACCGGAGGGGAGATGATAATGTAAGTGTAAACTAAACCACGTGGACTGCTATGGCTTGTCTTTGCTAAGGGTCCCTTCACTGTAAACTCACTATATTCAAAGGTTTACAAGGGCCTCAAAGTTATCATAAGATATTAACTTACACTAGTACTACATAAATCTTCAGGAAAAGACATTTGCATTTCATTCTTGTTTTCATAACCATCTTAGCCGAAGTCTTATTTATTTTATAACAACCAAAAATGTAAATTTTGTTTTAATGTCGTAATTTAAAATAGAAACTGTTTTCTTGTCCAATTTTAAATATAGTGTCGTAAGTTGTGATTCACAAGTTGGCAAAAAAGACTAATAAAAATATATGAAACGTTAATCCGAATATATTTGGTGGATTTTACAGATTAAAAAATATGTCATTAGGCGATTTTTTTTTCTATATAGTTTTTTTTGTTCTATTATATATATAGTTATTAAAGCCATAATGTTTATGGCAACACGTTTTTATTGCTCTTTTTAATATAGTTTGACATTATTATTATTAATTGAAATTAAAGATACATACATTGGCTGGTCCATTTCAGATTTTCTTTTATTTGGTCCAGCTTTTTATTTAAACATGTAGAACCAATCAAACGATAGTAGTCGAGTCGTAATGATCTTTATCGTTTCTTGTTAATCAGGCTCATCCTCTCCTTTGTCACTGTATACATAGTTTACATAGATTACGCATGTTTTACATATTATCTATTTCGATCTTAAGTTCTCATTGGTTATATATAGAAAAACATAAAGAGCCTGTTAGAGTTAGATGTTAAACAGTAATACAGTATATAGGGTACGAAACAATAAATTGTATGATTGGAAGACCGATATTAAATCATCGCCAATAGTAATTTGACAACAGAGAAATGGATCATCATTCCATTACCCATACATGAAAAGGACAAGTTATGTTCAAATGGTTCTGTTAGGATCTAATAAAGTTTTTACTTATCAGTGGGGAAATTCCAATAGAACAGTGCGTCGTCTATTGTTGCAAATGTATGTAAATTAATATGCCCATAAATATGGACGAAAAATCACAAAAATGGTTTTCTTAATTACATTATAAAGACGATTGTGATGTTAAAATTTTATTTTATCACCAAGTATTTCTATCATTTAAACATCCACAATGACCAACTTTAATTAAAATCGCTATAGAATACTTTAGATCTTGATTTATCCCCTGGTATTTGTTTGGTTTGGTCTACAACGCTTTTGTTTTTTCTGTGATTCATATTCGAGTTTTAAGTAAAATACAATAATGTAATATAAGCTGATATTCAAAACATATGGGTTTAATCTGTTTTTTACTTGATTTGTACTTTTAGATACATGAAAAATTATAAACTAAAGTTTAGTTTGATTTTAAATTCATATTATGTTATATTCATTTCAGCTGAGGTTATCCCAAGATTCTGGACACTAGTTATATAGTAGATGATAAAAATATTGACTGGTTTAGTTTGAATGATGTATTTATATCAGCCAATCCTTACGAAATTTAGAGCAATAAAAAATAAAAATATGTGTATATATAAATTACCAATAACAAAAGTAAAATACAATGTATAGTAATTGTGAAAGTAGCACAGCAAAGGATTTGGTTGTTGAGCCATACCAAACGTTCATCAAAGCATTCATTGTGAATGTGAAGATGGGGACGAACGATCCATCCATTCAACCAAAAATAGAAACATATTATATCATCATTTGATGTTGCTTCCCTAATTATTAAAGGTTTAATCACATTCTCTCTTCAATCTTATTTTCTTCTCAAGAACATGTATATACTTTTGATGTTCCAAAGTCCAAACGTATTTGCCATCTTCCAGATGTTATGGAATATTTTGTAAATATGACTAGCTTTCACCATTTTATATAAAAAATACAGTCACTTAACTTTAGTTGGTAAGACAATAAATTTACCAGATCTGAAAAATTAACCTAAACAAAAAATTGTTGACTATATTAACTAAATTCGTTTTCAGCTTTATCAATAAGGGAACTCCATTAATAATACCCAAAAGTATTTGACTATATTGCTTGCTTACATTGATCACCAAAACTACATCAATAAATTTGATTTTTACAAAACTACATCAATAAATTTGATTTCCCGATGTAGCATTTTATCTTGAGATACAACAAAATTTTGATGAATTGTTATTTATTTCCTTATCTGAGTTCAATATTGTTGAATGATATATAATACTGTATAATAAAACCAAAAGACATAAGAGAAGATATTGAGAAAAAATAAAATAAAAAAATTGGGAAGCAAAGAAGAGAACACAAAAGAGGAAGAGAGTACAGAGCAGCATTTTCTTCCTTCCTCTCTTCTTCTTTCTCTCTCTCTCTCTCTTCATATGTTTTGTCTGTACGTGAGATTCCGTAATTAACTCTATTTTACTAAAATACCTCTCGCGTCCGACTCCATTTCCCACTCGGTGAGCGCGTGGAGATACCCAGAGTGAGAGAGATAGGCAGATTTGGCTACTTCATCTCCGGCGGCATCTTCTCCGGCGGAGTTTCCGATGTATATCTAGCTACCTCCTAACAGTTACAGGTCTCTCTCTCTCTCTCTCTCTCTCTCTCTCTCTCTCTCTCTCTTCCCCCGAGAGTAAAGCAAGAAATGTCTGAACCATTAGCTCTGATCTCACTTTCCGATGTTTTCTTTTTTGCTTTTCCTATTTTCTCGTTTCGATTTCTTGTTTGCTTTTCTGTGTTCTTACTAGAAATAGATTCTGATCCTTACCTTCTATCTCTCTCTCTCTGCACCGATTAGCTTCTTTTTAAAAAATTTAGCTTTTTGTCTTGCAGCGAAAATTACAGTTTTTTTTCCAATTCTGATTGAATAAGCTAATTTGGCTGGATTGATTTACTCTTCTGTTTGTCGATTTGTTTGTTATCTTTTAATAAAAGTTGTAGCATTTATTACTGATGATGACAAATTTGAGTTTGTAGATACTAGAGCGTTATATCACTACTAATTGCTAGAATCTGATAAATGCAGATCTATTGTGCCTGAGGATTTGCTTGTATTGTTCCTTCTATCATCATTCTCGGAATTTGAGGATCCGAGAACCCATTTCCTTCTTATTTTAAAAGGTAAGCCAATTGTTGAGTTGTAATTTTAGTTTGTTCAGAGTGTAAAAGTGTCTGTCTTTGATTGTGATAGGTCATATGTGAAAATTGGTCATTGGTTCTTCTTTCCTTATGTTCAGACACTATCAAGTGTCCCTGTGATTACAGAATCTTATTCTCTTTTTCTTTTCTTACCAAATTCTTGTTTTGTTATGCTTGGCCTATTCTTCTTCGTTTCTAAAAATTCTCTCTTCTTCTACATTCTTCCCTTCCTTAGATCTTTTAAGTTTAAAGTTTGTATCTTATGTCTCTCTCTCTCTCTCTTGGATTCCTAAAATATTGATTCCAACTCCAACAGTCTATTTCATGTCACTTAGATTGCAGTCTTGCATTTTCTCCTCAGACGACCATTATTGTCTTTCATGGTAATCTGCTTCCAGGCCAAGTGCAACCTTAGAAAATAACTAATGGCTGTGAAACTGCAGGGGCCAAAATGAATGAGATCCGAGGCAGAAAGGTTCAAAAGGTCGAAAGTCCAATTCCAGGATGCTTGGGGAGGATGGTTAACCTATTTGATCTAGGAACAGCTGTTAATGGGAACAAGTTGCTTACAGATAAACCACATCGTGATGGTAATGACTGTTTCCCTTTGTGACTGGTTTGTTCACAAGTCAAAAGTTATTTTTTTTTAACTCAAGGAAGCAACTCTGTGTTATTATCGCAAATGTATTTTATTAAAAAATTTCTGACATTTAGTAAGATGTTCCTGCACCATGTATGTTATTGACACGAGGTAGTTTGTTGGCAGGATCTTCTCTGTCAAGGAGTCGATCTGATGTGACTCGAATGCCAAGCCCCTCCTATAAAGGCCATTCAGAAGCTGAATTGGTAAATTTTAGTTCTATAATCAAGATATTATTATGCATGCCAGGAACAGAGATTTTTTCAGATCGTTGTCCTTATTTGCACCACTTGATGTTTGCTCAGATTATGTCTGATTTGAGGAGAAGTGCTTCTAGCAACGTAAGTGGTACACCGATGAAGAAACTCATTGCTCGAGAGATGTCAAAAGAAGTCGAACCTAAACAGAGCCCAACTAATGTGGTTGCTAAGCTGATGGGTTTGGAAACACTTCCTCAGCTGCATTTAGAATCCCCTACACAGCGAGGCAAATCCAGAAGCAATTCATACTCTTCGCTGAATCATCCGGTGACTTCGAGGGATAATGAGGTCCGGAATTATCAGGAGCTTAGCAGAGAATTTAAAGATGTGTATGAAACGTGGCAGTCGCCTCAGAAGGTGAGTCGTTCAAGGGATAGCTCGCCTAGAAAAGGAAGATATGATGACAGTATCACTGAGAAACTTGTTCGCCAAAAGCTCGCGGAAGCCAAACGCCTTGTAACAGATGATAGTCTTCACCAATCCAAAGAGTTCCAAGATGCACTTGAAGTTTTAAGCTCCAACAAGGATTTGTTTGTTAAACTTCTCGAGGAATCAAATGCTTTCTCTCAGCATCTTTCCGACTTGCAGCCTGTTCCTCCTCATTCAGAGGCTAAGCGCATCACAGTATTGAGACCTTCAAAGGCTGTTGAAACTGAAAAATTTGTGGTCCAAGGGAGGAAGAACAAGCAGGTTAAGAAATTGGCTTCATCAAGCCAAGAAAGTGGATGGGGAAACCGTGATCTTGGTTACTCGTCATCTTATGTCAACCGGGGAACCGAGGAACACCACGTGCAGCCAACCCGAATTGTCGTGTTGAAGCCTAGTCTAGGGAAGTCTCTAGATATAAAAGCTGTTTCATCATCCCCATCCTCTCCGAGGGGTCTTCCCAATGGGGGCTATTTTGATGAGCCTGGAGATGTTGAGTCTAATGAAGTGGCAAAAGAAGTTACGCGTCAAGTGCGCGAAAATTTGATGGGCCACCACAGGAATGAGACTCAATGTTCTTCTGTCTTATCCAATGGCTACATTGGTGATGATAGTTCGTTTAACAAGTCTGATAACGAAGATCCAGTGGGAAACCTTAGCGAGTCTGAGATCATGTCACCAGCTTCTAGACATTCATGGGACTGTCCTAATAGGTTTGAAAGTCCTTTCTCTCCTTCCTCTTTCAGCCGAGCCTCATTTTCTCCAGAGTCATCTGTCTGCAGAGAGGCAAAGAAGCGACTTTCCGAAAGATGGGCGTTGATGTCAGTAACCGGAAGCACTCAGCCGCATAAACACAGACCAAGATCTTCAAGCACCTTAGGGGAAATGCTTGCACTCTCAGAGACCAAAGTGACAACCGGACCTTACGAGACCAATGAGAGAGCACTAGAGACAAGGGTGTCAACATCATGCATAACCAGTCATATGGATCAAGTGGAAAGGGCTAGTGATTCTCTGAATATCCTTGCGAGGTCAAAATCAGTCTCTGACGTTAGGCTCAATGGAGAAACATCTGTTTCGGGGACTTCCAAAGCACAAGCTCCACAAGAGCTGACTGAGATGGGAAGCCTGAAATCTTCATGGAAAGTCTCGAACTTGTTCTCATTTAAGAATAAGAAAGCAAGCAAGGAGAAGAGAGATGCATCTCAGTACAGTAGTATGTCTCAGTTAGCAATGCCTTCTTCTGTTACTCTTCCCGGGAAAACCAGCGAAAATAGTCTCCCTCCTGATGGATCACAACAGCAAAGTATAATCCCAGGCGAGGTATCCCATCAATTCTCTAACCTTTTTCAATGTAGTCAAGGAGCCGTTGATGATTCTGAACATTCTTGCTTACATCAGTAGCTATTTTCATTTGTTTGCAGGAGGAACTGACTACACCGAAGCCCCTAGCGGCTGGGAATACAAGTGAAAACCAGGACCAGCCAAGTCCAATTTCGGTTCTCTTTCCGCCATTTGAAGAGGAATCTATCAGCACTCCAGAATGTTCTGGGTCAACTAAGCTATGGACAACTCAAGGTTAGTCCTTCGGTTGCTTGGTTTTGCAGAGAGTTAACTTACTCAGCTTTCCTCTTACATTATTCCACATGTTTCATTCTCAACAGGAGAGGAAATGTCTCTTAAATCTAATCTCATCGACAAGTCACCACCAATCGGGTCAATCGCTCGGATCCTCTCATGGGATGATGAGTCATGCACAGACAACACATCTAAACCCGTAGTGGGAGTCCATGAGGATGAAGACTGGTATGCATTAATAGAAACGCTCTTGACATCTGCTGGTTTCAGCAGGGGTTGCACCGTCTCTCATGACCAGCTCATGACGCGGTGGCACTTGCCAAACAGTCCCTTAGACCCTTCACTCAGAGACAAATACACCAACGTAGATAACAACAACATCAAGGAGTTTATTCACGAAGGAAAACGCAGACAACACAGGTCAACACGTAAGCTCATTTTCGACCGCATCAACTCCATCATTTCAGAAACAACGACTACACGCATGGGCAATGATTCTCAGCCTTTCGACCTGGTGGAGCATGTGTGGGCTCAGGTAAAGGACTGGGTTTCGGATGAGCCTGGAAAGCGTGACTATGTAGAGGACATAGACGCAAACAGTTTGGCTGCAGAGAGTCTAGTGAAAGACGAGATTGTTGGGAGGACATGGAATCATGGCTTGCAAGTTGAGATAGACGACTTTGGGATTGAAATTGAAAGGACATTGTTGCAAGAGCTCGTAGAGGATGCCGTTATCGATCTTACACGATGAGTTGAGACAAGAACGATAGAGCAAGTACTACATTCAATAAAAATGTAATATAGTGCAAGTTTCTTTTTGTCTATGGGAAGATTTGTGTCTCGATTTTTTTTTTGTTTTGTAACGATTGAGAGAGGGAACAAAATGCTATGTAACCATTATTGAATCAGAGCAATAAGAAGTTATTCCCATTTTAACACACATCTCGTAATGGTTTGTACAAATAAAAAATGAAAGCAGTGTTGCTAAGATCTAAGCCGAGTTTCAACAAACAAGATCAAACGATTACATAGTGGTGTAATATTTATGCACACTCGAAAGTTACAAAGACAGCGAGAGAGAAAAAAATGGGGAGAGAGGAAGTTGATGATTCCAAACACAAGACCACAGTCTTTTGAGTTAAACTGATGGACTCTGACTCTGACCGTTGATTGATCCGTACTGTAGAAGACAACCAGTTATAAAAAAAAAAAATCAGTCACAAGCTTAAATCTTTGGTACTCCTTTCAATCGATCAAGAAACTTAGCTTTTTACCTTCTCTCTGATTCGGGACCTCCAATTGTCAATATTGCTTGATCCAGAAGATGTTTGGTTTGCCTGCGGACCAAGAAGATTCTCACGTGCTCTACTCATCGGGTTCTCATAATCATCCTCATCGTCAAACTCTGATTGTCGCGGTGAAACCATAGCTCTCAGAACCATAGCCATTAGCAATGACAGTAACTGAAACACAAAACTCGTGTATGAAGACAAACATAAAATAGTCTAAAAGAGGGAATCACAGAAAAGCTCAAATGTCGAAAAGGCAAGAACTGAGTTAGTTTTACCTGGACCGCCACCACAACAATGCCGACCCATTTGCAAATATCGATGTTTGCTTCAATGAAAGCTCGAAGGCTAGTGAGTTCTCCAGTTGGATCATACGGAAGATCCTAAAGAGACACGAGTTTAGACCGTTAACATCAACACAAAAGATACAAGCTTCAAATGTAAGAAAACCACCTCACCTTTTCCCAGTGACGGTCAATCGCTATGAATCCCACGAGAGCCGCTTCAAGTATGATGAGAAGAGTTTTGAGAATAGAATACTAAGACCTATCAAGGATTAAACTTCCCCATAGAATGTTATCAACAGAGGCAAATGAGTAAGAGTCTGTATTGTCTATATAAGGATACGAAACACAAGCAGCAGCCATTGATAGCTTCAGCTGCTATGAAACCGATGATAGTGACAATGCAGACCAAAATCCCAATCGCCATGAACGAGTAGATGAACCTGCATTAAATTAAAATCGCAACCAAACCAGTTCATTGGTCAATTCCATTAAGCATCAAAGTAAAGCTTAGCTCAATCCCAATGTAAAACCAAAATCATCGTCAAGCATTTAAAGCATTGTCCTTTCTCCTATCACAAACTGATCTAAAACAACCCATTTGAGAAAGCTTGTGGGTCCAAACAGAGGTGAGTATAAACAAGATTAGTCAACAAGGGCGAGAATAAATCGAAAGCCCTAAAAATGGAAACTTTTAGTACCATGGAGCAGGAAGATCTAGGGAACGGAGGTTGAAACCCGAATCTCCACCAGAGCAATCGATACCCGATACGAATTTGATGGGATTCTTCAAGGAACCACAGAGACTGGTGATCTCAGCTCCAGTACTAGAAAAGGAATAAGAATCCGGCGATGAAGCTGCCGGAGGCTGCGGCGGAGGAGGTTCGACGGGTACGTGGCGGTTGTATTGATCGAGCATCCAAACCGAGTAGATTATGATTGATACACCGATAAAAGCTTGAAGGAAATTGAGGATCTTGAGAACGGAAGCGAACGAGACATGACAGCAATTGTGTCTCATTTTTTCTAACACGATTTCTATCGATATCTGAGAAAATATGAAAAAGCAGAACGAAAATTCTGATAATATCTGATCAGCGATCGCGAGGAGACATATACAATTCTGGTGATTACGGGAATATAATGATTTCTGGCAAAAAAAAATATATTAAAAGAAGCTGTTTTGACGGATAAGGAGAGAATCCGAAGCTTTGTTAATGGTCGTATTGTCTGTTTGTTAGAAACTTAAAAGGTGTCGCCCTTGTAATAATCAACTAGTAGATTGTAATAATCAATCCTCATTATTGTTTCTGTTTTTTCTTTGACATCTCTAATGTTAATTACAGTATAATTAAATGAGGCTAAACCCCATAATAGGATACACTCCTACAAAATATCCCACAAACAAATAAATACAAATCCACCAAGAAATACCCTAGAGGTTCCACCTAGATTTAAGTGAGAAGTAAAAGTATGGGGTTGATGTCAAACATAAGGCCGAGTTATGAGGCCGAGCAAATTAAATGGGCTATAGTAACCCAGCCTATTGTTTATTGGGCTATGTAGTTAAGCTCATTATGAGGGGATTTCCTTCTTCAGAAGTTCAACTTCTCCTCACACCAGTACACCACATGGGGACTGTTAGAGAGATCTGCAAGTGATGCAAAAGGTACAATCAATACTTCAATAGCTTGTGATGATTGTATAACGGTGATGATGATGATAGGAGTTAAATATGCATGTGAATGTAGATGACCGAAAAAGATAGGCAACCACTTATAACCAACCTACAACCTTTTAGTCTTTCCTCTTTCTCTCTCTCTCTCTCTTTTTATTTATTAATTTTGGCGTACACAAATGTTGATGCATGCAACACTAAATTCAGAAATATGTCATTTTGTCATGTGCTGTTGTTTTTTTCTTCTTATTTTATTTTATTTGTTACGTTATATATCTAAGTAGAGGTAGTTTAAGATGACACTGATACTTGTACAAAAAAAAGTCTACATTCATAGCCACATGCACGTATTAATCATCAGAGGATCATGACACATTTTGAAAATTTTGGACTCTACTGGAATAATTTTTGTATTTCTTTTGCCGTTATGCTTGTCAACCTGTCCAAACTGAATATAAAATAAAAGACGTAAAAATCTTCTTCTTTTTGACATTTTTCTTAAATATCATGTTCAAAAGAAATGCTATTTTCTTTATTTTTTATAGATATCATGTTCAAAAGAAATGATACAATAGAATTCCAGAAATTGATATACTTTTGTAAAGAAATAAATACTGAACTTTTTTCTTCTTAATTTACGTGAAATGTCCAAACAAAATAATATTTTGAAACAAAAGGAATATCATTTTCTTCTTTTATAAATTAAATTCATGAAGTTATAAACTTTCGGATTTTCATTTTGTCAGGTTTGAAAGTGGAATTTTATAAAATCTCAATTGATGTTTAACTTCAATGTAGAGAATAATGTGTAATTAATTCACAACTCCATGTTGGGATAATATTAAATCTGGAATCATTCCCTTGAGTAAATGAAAATAAATGATTTCGCACACCTGATATGAGAAAATCCCATATATATGTGTGTGTATGTTACATTACATCCATAAGAAAATCAACATAATCGAAAACGCATAAATAGAAAAGAAAAACGAAAAGAAAAATGGCAAGGTCATTGTGTTCGTCTACTTTGAAAAATATATGTGAAGAAAACAGAAGATCTCTGTGGAAGATAAGGATGATCTTAAAAGAGAAAAGTGAAGGCTGGTTGGAATTTGATAATAACAACGATGTTGAGAAATACATAGTGAAAGAGTTGAGCGAGAAGGTTAATGTAGTGAAAAAAGACCCCATAAAAATCAAGATCGACGATTACGATACGGGGAGCCAGCAAGAGGTAATCTTGGGGTACTATGATTCATCTGATAAATATTATATTGGAGAAATACGCAGGATGACAGAGCTTAATGTTGGAGATGAAGTTGGGATATTTTATGATCCTATTGCAAAGAACTTGTGTTTCTCTGTGTTGAAACAAGCAAAACCCATTGTTCAAAAGAAAAAACAAGCAAAACCCCGATGATCACATCTGGTTTAAACAATGAGGCTTCATTATTTAAAATTTTAAGATATTTTTTTTATGAGAAATAATGTATATGTTAAAAAATAAAGTATATGTATAGATAGCATTATTTTTTACATTTATGAGAAATAATGTATATGTTAAAAATAAAGTATATGTACAGATAGCATTATTTATACATTAAATGACTGGATATATTAGGTTTTACACATCATGTTATGTATAATACTTAATTGTGGTCGGATGCTTTTGATGCCAGCTAATTTTTATTTTTGTAATTTTGGACCAACCTATGTTTTTTGGTTTGATTGGACATCATTCTGGTTACGTCTTAGTCTCTCTTCAAACGGAAGTATTGGATTTGAACTCAGATCCAAACATCAGTAAAACAATACTACTATTCTTACCGATTGAGTTAATTACATTTCAAATATTACATGTTCTCTCATAATTAGAACAGTTTTGTTTTCTTCTAAGTAGATCAACCGACAACAACATAACATTTATCACACACACCAAAAAAAAGTGAACCATTAATACACTTTTCCCCTGTAGTATATAACTATAACTATATATTATAAACGAAGAGACTTGCCATAGAGCGGGAGACTAATCTTCTTCTTCTTTTCGCTTTACATAATGTCCACCATTCTCCTAACATCGATTTGTTTGTCCGCCGCGTTTTGGGGAACGCTAATTCTTATGCCGCAAGAAACAAACGCGGCTCGAGCGTTCTACGTGTTTGGAGACTCACTTGTGGACAGTGGTAATAACAATTATTTAGTCACCACCGCTCGTGCCGATTCTCCGCCGTACGGAATCGATTATCCGACCGGCCGTCCAACGGGTCGTTTCTCCAACGGCTTGAACCTCCCTGACATCATCAGTACGACGCCGTTTTTAATTTACTTTTGTTTCATTGATTTAGACTTAAGAGAGGTATACGTATTAAGTGATATTTTGCTTGGGGATTTAGGTGAACAAATTGGATCTGAGCCTACATTACCAATTCTTAGCCCTGAGCTCACTGGAGAGAAGTTATTGATCGGAGCTAATTTTGCCTCTGCCGGCATCGGAATTCTCAACGATACCGGTGTTCAATTTGTAAGTCATTTTGTCACCTTTTTCTGTCGAAAAACATTCTATTTTCATAATGTATTGTTTTTGTGGTACGTACTCGCTGATTATTTTTCCTTTTAATTCTCATTATTTATTAAAGATTAAAGACAATATAAAGATTAATTTAGAGAATGAGAATCGAATAAATTAAGTAGTTCATATTTAACTGAAAAAAATAGTCTACGGTTCTACTTATGTTTAATAGCAAAGAAGGGACAATTTTCTTCAAGCAATTTCATCATGTGATTCATTAATCCGATTTAAGTCTTTTTTTATCTTTATTAAACTCGAAATAAGTTTTCAATTTTCAGACTATATTCTTCGAGTTGAAATACAGACTTTGTGTTTAGTTCCACTTAAAAAAAGAAATAAAAAATGTTGGGACCCAAATCTAATAATTTGCTTTTTGGTGTTGTGAATAATGCAGTTGAACATACTAAGGATCGGTAGGCAATTCGAGCTGTTCCAAGAGTATCAAGAGAGAGTGAGTGAGATTATTGGTTCAGACAAAACACAAGAGCTTGTAAATGGAGCTCTTGTTCTCATGACTCTCGGCGGCAACGATTTCGTCAACAACTACTTCTTGCCCTTCTCCGCTAGAGGCCGCCAATCATCTCTCGGCGAATTTAGCAAGCTTCTCATCTCCGAATACAAGAAAATCCTTGCAGTACATATACTAATTTCTTAGATTACAAGTTAGGTTTAGGGCTTTATTGGTATAAACTCATTATGCTTATCGCTCTTATTTGGTGATACAGAGGCTGTATGAGTTGGGAGCAAGGAGGGTGATGGTTACGGGAACAGGACCGTTGGGTTGCGTACCAGCTCAGCTCGCCTCATCGGGAAGCGCAGACGGAGAATGTGCACCAGAGGCGCAACAAGCTGCAGCGATCTTTAATCCTCTTTTAGATCAAATGCTTCAAGAGCTTAACCGTGAGTTTGGTTCTGATGTTTTCATTGGGGCCAATGCCTTTAATATGAATGCAGATTTCATCAACAATCCCCAAAGATTTGGTGAGTACTCCTTCAATTATATGGTTTTGAATTTAAACTGGTAAAATGTGGAATGATAGAACAACCTAATGACTACACGCAATATTTGCAACTTATCACAGAATATTATGGAATTGCGATTTGTATTCAGTTACGTGATTCTGCAAGTGTATATGTATAGACATCGTCTTTTCATCACTTTTATTTTCCTTGTTGCATATATGTCATTAACCATTTTCAGACCTAATTTGAAAAATTACATAGGTTTCGTGACGTCGAAGGTTGCATGTTGCGGACAAGGAGCATATAACGGGCAAGGCGTTTGCACCCCGTTATCGAGTCTATGTCCTGACCGCAACGCCTATGCGTTTTGGGACCCTTTCCACCCGACCGAGAAAGCCACAAGGCTCATCGTTCAACAGATCATGACTGGTTCGGTTGAGTACATGAACCCCATGAACCTTAGCACTATCATGGCTTTAGACTCCAGAATATAATTAAGGAAGCAATTTTAAAATATATATATATGCGTGACATAAGATGTCTAATATATGCAAAGTGAAATTTCCATTATCTTTATGAAATTTTGACTGTTATTTTTTCTCAAAATCGGCTTAAAATACTACTCAATTATATTGATGTTGATAACTTAGAGTTTTTCATATATAATGAAAGATTGTGAGCCTGTGACACGATGCTTTTGTCAAACGATGGCTAGTGTTGTTTTTGTAGTCGAATCCCTTCTCTTCCTCAAAACTAAGGTTTTCTTGGTTTCTTTCTAAAAGGGCGAAGTCTCTGTTTCAGCTCTGCTATATCTGTTCTGTTTAAACTTTGTGGTTAATTTCCTAGATATTTTTACTAGGGCTTTAATAAGACTTTGCTTAACTTCAGATCTGCAATAATAGCGCCAACACCAAAACGCAACCTTAATGATCAACCTGGCTCTTTATATGAAAAGGCGTTGCCTATGACTGGTTCTATCTTCTATGTATCGACGATGAGGAAATAGGGACTCTGGTGATATATGATTGTGTGGATAAAAGATGCATACTTCGAGACATGTTGGTGTGCTTGTTATCCATGCTAAACCGTAACAAAAACAAGTTGAATGATTTGATAGGATATGCAAGTAGACCTGGAAATGTGTGTTTGTTCAACGATCAATGTGTGTTCTTTATCCCGACATAAACTTCCAAGTGGGAACCTCTTTAGAATAAGGGCAAAATTGGCATCATACATACCTTAATTTGTCACACTCTTAAGTTTAATTTGTCACACTCTTAAGTATATTTATTGACTTTTTCTTAGCTAGGTGGTCAAGTGTCCCAAGAAGAAATCGAAAAGTCGCTGCAGATAGAGCTGACATTTGCATGTTCAATGTATGTTGTTTCCTTAGGTTGATACAAAAAAACTCACTGTATTGTCTTCTGGATGTTTTTGTTTATGTCCATATACATGGAGCAATCAAAGAGACTACAAGAGATGTACAGAGACAAATTAGACAAGTTGAAGAGTGATGACGTCATTGGGAATACAGAAAACTTCACAGGACGCACAGAGATACACTTGTTCACTTCTAAACCATAAAATTCGGAGAGAAAATAGACAAGCGGAGAAGAAAAAAATGAATTCCTTCTAATCCACCAAAGTTCAATAATTTCCAATATGTTTTTTAGACTTCTCATAATTTTTTTTTATTCTTTTTCATAAATTAACCTTTCAATCAAATTTTCTCGCAAAACATCGGAGAAAGAGCCATGCATGCATATGAATACTACCATAGTAGCATGTGATAGTATTTTTCTTTTTTGTTTTATGACTAATATGTTTGGATTAAGGTTTATACATCCCCAAACTTGATCCGGAATTTAAAATATAATATGATTCTGTCCTGATGAGTGTCATTTCGATTTTGTGATTTTTAGATTTCATTCTTAGTATTTTTCTAGTTGGACCAACAACGATTGATATGATGGTATTACAACAACACAATTTACTCTATCCAACCGGTCTAGTTATGGCAATCTATGAACGTTGGCGAGAGTGAAATTCATCTCTTTCTAAAACATTCAACCAAATTTTTTCTTAAAGCATTCAAACTTATGAAATTTAAAATAAATAGTAAAAGAAAATTTCAATGCTTACTTATTTTAGGAGAAACAAAAACTATATAATATCATCAAAATATGTGTTCTGAATTTTTTTTTCAAAAGTGTATATATATATATATATATATATAAATGTGTGTGTGTTTTTGAAAAAAATAGATAACAGATAAAAATGTGAAACAAAAGAAAATAAAAAGATGCGGCGTATAGCATATATCTAAATGTTTTGTTATATCGGAATGTTAATCGATATTGAAGCGTGAATTGCGTAAGAACTAAGAAAAGGGTTTGTAGAAGAATCTCCTGATTCCTCCAGAGATTCTTTTTGGATCAAGTTTTTATGAAAAAGATCATAAAGAGATGAAATATAGTGAGACAAAAGAGTCAACGTGGAGAGTGATGACGCCATCGGAAATACCGAAAAACGTCATAGCAGTATAGCACGTAGACAGAGGATCACTTTAGAGGGTGGGAGAGAAAGACAGAGCATAATAAAGACAAGAGGATTCCGCAAATTAAAAGAATCAGACAAACAAAGATGAAAACGAAAGAATTCAGTACGTAGTAACTAGTAAGGAAAGAAATAAACAGATATTCAAATTCAACGAATGTGACCCATCCAGTATATGCCAAAACACCACTATAAAAAGTTTCAGTGGTATTTTTAAATTTTCTGGGTGATTTCTTGGAGCTTTCTTATTAGACTAAGCGAGAGAAACAGCGGCTACGAAAACTGTTTTTTTGTCCTTTTTCTTGTCAAGTTATCGTAGCAAAATCACAATTTTATATCTTCTGATATAAGAGGGTGTATGCAGGAGGGATTCGCAGATCCTCTAGACGTAGAGAAGCCAGGGCTTTGAACCCAAATATATACAAAATAACTCACAAATTTCCAATATCTGTTTCTAGGGTTTCTCTTAGAAAATTTGTATCTTTTTGTCTCAAAGACATGAATCATTGTTAGTTCCCGAAACCCACCATGATTACATCCCAGATTCTTCTTCTACTACTACTACTACTTCCTCCTTGAACCTCCTTAGAAAGAAAAATATAAAAATAAAAAAAATCCATCATGTAAGTTCCGTTTTAGATTGTTTTTTTTTTGTTTTGTTTTTTCTCTCATCAATATATATCTAAACTTTTAGGGTCTGTGCATGTTTTTGTATGGAAATTAGGGGTGAAGATGATATCGTGGAGCTCTTATGGAAGAGTGGCCAAGTCGTTCAAAGCAGCCAGTCACAGAGACCCATCTCCGTTCCTCCTCCCATTCTCCGCGGCAGCGGAAGCGGTGGCGGTGGCGGTGTAGAAGGAAATGCTCCCCTTCCGCTTCCGCCTCCGCCTCACACTCCCCTGCTTGACCAACCGGAACCGTCTCATCATCAGAGTCTATTAATCCAAGAAGACGAAATGGTTTCTTGGCTTTACCATACTCACCGCGAGGATGGTTTCTACTCCGATCTAATCTATCCCGGCGTCGCCTCCATTCCGGCTACTCAGCCGCTAAGTTCCGCCTCTTTTGCACCACCACCACCAGTCGATCTGCCTAGCAGTCAGATTCTTGACACGAGAAGAGTGGCCAACTTTACCAACTTGTCGAGGTTTAGAGGGAACATATTTTCCGGCGGTAGAGTTGAAGCAGCTGGACCGTTGGTTCCTCTTCCGGTGGTGAGCCTGTCGACGCAGGTGGGATCGAGCTTGACTCCGTCGTCTTCGGCGACTGAATCCTGTCTAACACCAGCGACGCAAGGCAGCGAGAATCGATCGACGGCCATCATTGGCGGAGTCTCGCGCACTTTTGTAGTTCCCGGTCTTGAAAAGGTGGTTGCGACTGAGATCGCTGGAACATCATCTTCCGGGGTCTCCAAGGTCGAAGCAGAGCCGATTCAGGTACAGCCAGCGACGGAGACGAGAACTGCCGATGACAGGAAGGGAAAGGAGAGACAAGAAACCGCTGACGATATCGAGGTGAGTCAATATTTACACTTAATCTTAATGAGTTTTAACCTGCGCTCCCCAATCCACATGTTGGCGCATGTTAGTCACTTGACACGTGCGGCTTTGCAGTCAAATGGTTTTTTTTTTTCCTTTTTCTTTTTTGTTTTGTTCTGTTTCTGTTGGAGGACAGGATACTAAAGAAGCTCCTGGTTCAACGTCTAGGAAGAGGTCACGAGCTGCAGAAATGCATAATCTCTCCGAAAGGGTCTTTAAACTTTCCTTTCTGATCGAGTTTTCAACAATGGAGCCTCTCCATTAAAAGTGTAGCATTCTATTTTTATTTCATCTCCATTAAAAAGTTTAACATTCTTTTTTGTAATAGAAACGGAGAGGGAGGATCAACGAGAGGATGAAGGCTCTGCAAGAACTCGTTCCTCGCAGCAACAAGGTCTTTTTTACAGTCTTGTATAGCTTGTCATTCAAGTTAACGTTGACTCCTTTTAAAAGTTGTTCTGCTTCTAATCTCATCAGTCTGATAAAGCTTCCATGCTGGAAGATGCTATCGAGTACGTGAAATCGCTACAGATGCAACTACATGTATGTCCTCTAAAACATAATACATTCTTTTTTTTCCCCTGGTCTTATTAACCAGTGTTTCAACATGTTCTTGGAAGGGTTATAAAAGTTTGGTGGAAGAAATATTTAATAGCTGATTGCTCTGTTCTCAAGTCCTACTCTTGTTTTCATGCAAGTCATGAATTTTGCTTCCCAAGTTTACAGCATTGTGAAGAAGAGTCTGCAGATCATTCCCCTGAATCAATATTGTTATGCAGATGATGTCACAAAATATGCAACAATTCATGCCCCACATGGCCATGGGGATGATGGGTATGAACCGGCCTCCGTTCATACATTTCCCTGGCATAGCTTCTCATATGGCTGGTCCGGGTCCATCATATCCAGCACCGCCCTATCCTTTTCCAAACAATCCAGCCTTTGACCCATCTAGACTCCATTTACCAAGTCAGCAGCCTGACCCAGCGCCGAACCAGCCTCGGCTTCCAGGTTACTTGAATCCTTATAGCCAGTTTGTTGGTCTCCCTCAGATGCAACAACCTCCTCCTCCGTTGCAGGTAGTATCCATTGTGCTTATTCCTCTGTTCCTACAATAGTGATGCTCACACAGGATCCTCTTTTTTTTTTTTTTTTTTTAATGTTCTTATAGAATCAAACAACATCACAGCTGAGTTTTAGCCTCCCGAGCAGTGTCAAGGAACCTGAGGATCAGGAGAACCAACCGACAGGTTAGTAAGAACATCAGGGAATGGCCACTAGTTTTTCTTGTGAGATGAGTATAAAGTTTCAAGATTCCTACATTGTGTTGTTGCAGATTGATGTGTGGAGTTAATAAGGATCTGTTCTCCAAGCAAAACGCAATTTTGAAGGTAACCAAGGAGCTACGATGTTAGTTACTGGTCTTTTTATGGTTAAAGTAGGTCGTATGTCCCTTTTCCTGTTTCTGTATATGTAAGAACCTGGAATCTCGGGGTTAATATATACATGTTCTAATGTGGGCCAAAGAATATATGTATGTATGTGTTTACAAAACGACTTGTTTTTTCACAGCCAATGAACATTTCTCTCGTGCAAATGGAACTTTAACGAAAATACTAATCAAGAATAACTTCAGGAACTTCTGCTCGGATATCATTGCGCATCTTTACTCTTGGAAATGTTTGATAGAATCTGAAAATAACAAGGTGTGAAACTTAGCACAGGCTCTTTTGTTGGTCATCGATATTGCAAGTTCTTGAAAAGAAAGATAAATGCTTCAAAAACTGTACCTTTTCCGTGAACACGCGGAAAGCTTCTACTCCCATAGCTTGATCGAGTTCCTGATAAAACCACCAAATAGTTTCGTCAAATCTTGTTGAAGGAGATAAATAATAGTAAAAAAAGGTTGAATCTTTGATGAAACCATGACGGATGCAGAACAGAGCGTACCGATAAAGGGTTGGACGAACTATCAATATTGCAGATGAGTTTCTGAAGGGCTTCATCCTTTAGCGCTTCTCGGATTTCACTAGAAGAAGCTGCAAAAAATTTCCAGACTTAGAAATGGCCAATGAAGCTACAGATTCGTTCAACAGTTTGCTATCCGACTAACTAAGACAAGGTATCAAAAATCGCCAATTATCTATATGATAATCTATTTTAAGAACATTACCGATTGCCTCGAGCTGTGTCTTCTCTACAACATACTTTTCTTCCTCTACATTTATCGGTCTTGCCACCATAACTTCCTTTGCTGGAGTTGCAGCTACAAAACGCAGGTAATAACTCAAACCATGTTCAAAAGTTTGTTGTCTGATGCTAGCATCTCTGGCTACTTTAAAGGTTCAGAAAACCAGCCAATGAATCTAAATGCGACTTGGTTGGAAGAAACATACCACTAGCCTCGAGCTGTGTCTTTCCTGCAACATCACTTGATTCCTCAACATGTACCGGTCTATCCACCAGAACTTCCTTTCCTGGAGAAGCTGCTACAAAACGAAATCATGACTCAAAACCAAGATTCACACTAAACAACTAACCAAAGCGAGAAAGTAGAAGGAAATCGATACCGTATGCTATTATTAATCGAATAAACATATCACAGATATACAAAACCAAACTAAGAAGAAAGACTAAATGAAGATGACTAAATGCACACTAACCTGGCTTTTCCTCGGTTGAAGAAGGCTTAGCACATGGAGTCTCTGCATCATTGGTCAAATTACATAGTTTAAAAACCACGTCAACATAAACCCAAAGTCAATCAAGAAACTTCAGCTAAAAACTCATTGAAGCAGAACAGATACACAAACAGAATTAATCTCTTGAGGTACAATCATCAAGCTAAAATAGGAAAATTAGAGAGACTCATCGAATTCTCGATTACAAAGTCCAACACTTTAGGTCTCAGTTCGAAGTTAGAACTATAATCAATGAGGGAGCTAAATCTGATTTCAAAGTTTACCAACTCAGGAAAAAAAATAAAAATAACTTGCCTTTGTGCTTCTTGAAACAACCCAAGGAGCAGCTGCAGGACACATAACGAACCAATGACTTAATGAAAAAAAGAGGCAGCAAGATCATGATGAAGAAGATGAAGAAGAAGAAAAAGAAGAAGAAGAAGACTTACTAAGGAACAAGACAAGACGGGCACTTGTATTTGGATACAACTTTCACGCAGATTTCGCATGTTGGAGCAGCTCGAGGACACATCTCTCTGTATCTCTTTCTCAGCGAGCGACGCGATTCCGGGAAGAGAAACCTCAGGAGGGAGGCAATCGTTGTTACCTCTTGAAAGAGAGAGACAGCGAGAGAGACGGAAAGCCCACTAGGCCATATATTTCGAATGTCGGCCCATAATGCTTCTTTTATTCTTTTTTCTCTTTGCCATTTTTTATTTGTCTCTCTCAGAGGCATTTTAATAGCTTTGTGAATTCAGTCAGAATTCAGAAGCGCCGGAGAAGATGAAGCTGAAGCAATTAGAAGGCTTGTTGGGTGATCTTGAGCAGTTCAGCAACCCTAAAGTATGCGAAAAATTAGTTCTTTGAATGATAAGATTGTGTTTATGGTCAATTAGTTGCTGATTTCGTCAAACAAACTGTTTTGATTTTTGTGGCGCAGGTGGAATTGGAGCAATACCCAACTGGTCCTCACATTGCTTCTCGCATGCTTTTCACTGTATCATCCTTCTCTCTTTGCTCCAAAGTGTATTTATTTTGCTGTTCACACCTATATTTTCTGGGTTATGCGATTAGTTTCATGCTTCCTGTGAATTGGGTCTTTCGTAATCACCTCACTATGCGTTTTGGTCGACTCTATACTTACTTGAGTGTAGAGAGATAGATTCATAGCAGGCTAGTAATGATTTCAATGTGTGGATGTCATATTTCTGTAGCCTGAGTTGTGATTTGGCTTGGATTTGTGTTCTGTTCTTGAAGCCTGAAGTATGTGTGTGTGTGTGTGTGTGTGTGTGTGTGTTGAATTGAATCTTTCCCTTGTTTAGGCAGAGAATTCATATGGAGACATATCTGGTAAGGTTGTTGCGGATTTTGGTTGTGGATGTGGTACTTTAAGTGCTGCTGCTGCTCTTCTAGATGCAGCGTGGGTATATCGTCATCTTTTATACTTCACTCTTCTCTCATCTTTGTTCTTTCTCTAAGGTTTAATCTCTGTGTTGCTTCAAAACAGTTGTGTGATTGGATTCGATATCGACCCTCAATCTCTTGAAACAGCAGCACTAAATGCAGAGGAACTTGAGGTTTTTTCTTTTTTTCTTTTGAATATCTACTTCTTGTGAATGAGTCTTCTTTTTGGTTGTATCACTAATTGGTTAAGTTTCACGCAGGTGGAGATTGATTTCGTTCAGTGTGACATTACAAAATTAGAGCTAAAAGGTAAAACCTTTTTTCATTTTTATTTCATTCAACAAAGAAAAGAATCTACCGGTAACATTTTTGCTTAATCCACGAATTGTTTTTTAGGCCAGATTGTGGATACCGTTGTAATGAATCCTCCCTTTGGTACACGAAAGAAAGGAGCTGACATGGAGTTTCTCTCTGCGGCGATGAAGGTAAAAAGCAGAAATTCATAATCTCTTTCGACTGTTTTCTGATTTTCAACTTAATATGACATTTTGTTACACAGGTAGCATCTCAAGCTGTTTATTCCTTGCATAAGACATCGACGAGAGAAGTAAGCAAAGCCTTTCTTCTTCTTTACAGTACTACTTACTATTCATGCTTTGACTATATGTTTTGCTTAGTAACAACCTTTAACTACATTCTTGCAGCATATTAAAAGAGCGGCGTTGCGTGATTTCAATGCGAAAAGTGCTGAAGTTCTGTGTGAGGTAAAAAGAGGTTTCAGAGATTTGGAAATTATCATTTTAGAAACTTCTGATCTGAATGTGTCTGAAAACATTCTAACTCTCATTCATATTTGTTCCTCTTGCAGCTCAGGTATGACTTGCCGAAACTCTACAAGTTCCACAAGCGAAAAGAAGTCGATATTGCTGTTGATCTCTGGCGTTTTGATAAACAGGAATAGACCGCCACATCTTGTAATCAAATATTTTTAGCATTGAGTTGAGAACTTAAAGATTGAATATCATATATGGATATGAAGTCAAGTTTTTATAATTTAACCTCATCTTCATGAACAAAATATACAGCTTTTCATTGAAAATAGGTTTCAGCTTGTCTAAGCAGTGAATTTAGTGATCTCAGATGATCCGTCCATATGTAAAATGAACCACATTTTCAATAATTGACTCGAGAACCTTTAAGTTTCGAATTAATAGTCTAATAGATTACTATGTACTACTCCAACTTTCATTTTCAATTATTAATTGCCTTTGCTATTTCTTCTCTCCAGACCCATCAAGATAAAACTGGCTCTGATTGGTGACTTTATACCGTTGTGAGACAACATGTATGTAAAAGTAACCAATCATTGTCTCGGTAAATAACTAGTACCTACCACTATCTTTTTTACTGTTTTCTTTTTCTATATATTATCATCTTATACTGCTATATCATACTGTTTTATGTTATCAATCCGATCCAGTCACAACTTTTCTGAATAAGAATGAAAATCTGTTCCTAAACTTTATATTATTGAGTGACTAAAATTATTGAAATTCCAAAACATTAATTAATAGCAAGAACAGCATGGATGCCAACTTAATTAATTAATACATAATCAACCAATGGATTATAGATGTACTATGTTAAAGATTGTTAATACATAAAGTAATCATTAAGAAAGGAAAGAAGAAAAAGTTGGAAAGGTAGTAGAATATTAGTTTATTTGTGATGAATTAATAATATATGTATGGTTAATGGTGAAGGAAGCTTCATCGAACAGATATGAGATACTCCTTAAATTATTCGCTTAGAGCTACTAAAGATTCAGCAACAACGATTATCTTGATTTAATTATATCTTCTCCCACGTGGGACGAACATTTCATACCCTTATCGACTGCATAATCATTTATATATACATACGCAAAATTAACTAAACCTCTTTTTTTGTAGTTACACTAATCTATCGGTAAATGCTTATATTAATCTGCGGAATCAAATATAACTCTTAGATGGATGTTACATTAGCCAAAAACAAACAACAAGCTTTTTTATCTCGGAAAAGAAAAATGTGCATTCTTTTTGGGGAGAGAGAACCTAAAACAAATTTGAAAGATCCTAAAAAGAGGCAAAACCAAAAGAAAGTCGTAAGCATAACTCGAGCTAGCTTCAAACTCTGAGATAGCTCTTCAACTTTGATAAGCAAAAAACAATTGTTGTACTACAAGCAACACTAGAAAAAAAAAAAACCTAGTCCTATATGCTACCTATAGAACCAAATGTCAATTATTGTAAAATTGATTTTGAAATAGTTTTTTTGTTGAATCTTGTCGTTGTAAGAATGAGTGATTCTTTATAATTATATGCAAATGGATAGTCCTTTTAGAGGTTCTATAATTATATACACATATACACTCACGTATGTCGTATATATATACGTGCAATCTAACAACTTTCTGTATAAAATGAAGCTCCCTCATGTATTGAACGTATATTATACAACGGAAGAAGCTCACTTTTTCAATTCGACCGCACAATCCAACCATCAAGCATCAACTATTAAATGCGGATAAAGAATTCGAACAGTATCATACATTAGAGTTCGAAGACTTATAGATGTCCAATGATTTAGGCATAACATTAATAAATAAAAAATAAAAAAATTAGGCATAACCTTAAAAATAAACCAACATGTCCATAGCCCATATCCAAGGATAGATCATGCAAGACAACTAGGGATGTCGTTTTAGCAACAAATGTTTATTTAATTTTGTGTTCTGATATATTTTGGAAGAGAGGGAAGAAAGACCCAACCCAATTTGCAAATTGCAATATTAATGTTTTTTGTTTTTTGTAAAAATATAATAATGTCTCTTTCGATAGGCGTAGTTATTAGGAGATCTTAGAGAAGACGACTTCAATATATTTTTCTTATTGTCATAGAACTTCGATATATTTGCATATTTAATGTTTCCAAGTAAAACTACATTTTTTTTTTACTTTAATTAGTAACGCGAATAATAAAATTGTAAGAAACATGAATGTTGTAAATATTCAAGATATAACTGGACTAAACCAATAATTTTGAGAATGTTGTATACGTTGCGTTCTGTATGAAAGATAAAATGTACTATTCCTAAAAAAACATGATTTATTTACCGGTTAGCACCAATTATCAATTTTGACATAGATACAACTTGCTAACAAGTGTATGGTCAACTGGTGATCGTTAAGAATTTTAAAACTGGTTCGAGTTTATAAGAAATCAATGTAGTTATTAAACTATACATTAAGGAGATGATCATGTAACCAAATGATATCATTATATATAGTAGTATATAATATATAATATAATCTGAAGTGAGTTTGGTAGACAACTAGATATAGATTATGACCTTGGAAACTGCGATATCAGCGTCCTGAATCCTGAAGCCCTTGCATGTGGAGAGATGCTCTTTTAGTCAAACACTTCTCTCTCATTTTTTTTCCTTTTTTCTTCTTAAGTTTATAAAAAAAAAAAAAAAAAAAAAAAAAAAAAAAAATCAAAAACTGTTTACCTCCATAAGTTAAATAAGTACGATTGAAAAAAATGTGTTAAATAAGTACGATATGTGTTATAGAAACATAGCTATAAGACCTTTAAATGTGAACATTTGACTCTTATTATGGTGCCTAATCTACAGCATTAACTCAACAAAAATTGAACTTGTCAAATATATACATGATATGTATGCTTCATTTCAATTCGCTGCAGTTAGAACCAAATATGAATCAACGTATGCTTAATTTCCAATGAATTTTAATTTCATATATTTGAGACAGTGCAATTGGGCATTAAAAAGGACAAAACATTGGTGGAGGTAAAACAGAACTCCGGCGTAGTTAAGTTGTCAAATTATGCACGTCCACATTACATTCTGCAAAATCATAACTAAAACCAGGATAAACAATAGTTCAAAAAAAAGAAGAAGAAAAGAATACATCACATGTATAGAAAAATCTTCAGACTATTTTATTATATATAGTTGTTGAAATTGAAAGGCCAGTTGGGTTTGGTACGTTGTGCATGTGTGTTTGTGTGACCAGGATCCCCTTTTTTATTGGATTAAATTAATCTCCAAAACTTAAGCCAAATTACTAGAGTATATTTAACTATTTTTAATTAATTAAGAGTATATAATTAGTACTATTTATTTTGCGGTATCGTTTTTGTTTCATAAATAGTGTTGATTATGTTTCTAATGTCACTTTGTAAACTCAGTTCCTTATTTATCATTTATTAAAAGTTAATAATCTTTGAGTTTAAATCAGTAATATATTGCATATATAAATTTAGAAATAAATATCTATATGTATGTATGTTTTGAAAACATTTAATCAATAATATATGTCAAATGTTTAATTATATGTATGTATAGAAAAAAAATCACTCTGGCATATGTCAAAATGATACTAGCTACTCAAATATTGAAGGAGTATTTCATGAAAATATCTGAACATTGGATAATTATTTGTGACACAAGATAATTATTTTTAATCTCAAGCGTCCATGATCCATATGTGATATGTCCCTAGCTCCAGTACACATACAATACAACAAATATTTGTTTTATTAATGACAGTTGCGGGAAGCCTGAATACATAAAAGTCTGGGTTTTTAAATAACAATTTGAGAAATAGTTTCTCATAGGATTTTATTTTGACTTCAAAATTGGCAAATGACATACTGGTGTAAAAAAGGGATAATGGCAAATGACATATTATTGCACCCTGATTTATTTTAAAAATTTGTGTCGGTGTGCAAGTTTTAATATTACAGACAACCGAAATTGTGAAATTGATTCGATCGTTTAGCAAAATGCATTTTTTTGGAAGCTATCTTCGAAAAATTCTAAGACGAAACGTATTTAGTAGTTACTGCAAAACCATTTTGCAAATTTATGATATTAATAAGGTCATTTAGTGTTATTACCCCCCCCCCCCCCCCCAAAATAAAATAAAAAAAACTGTTTTGATGCAACATAAAGAAAATGAAGACAGTAATCTAGTGCATTCAAAAGATCAGTTAAAACGAAGGCTTCTCAGTTCTCACCGCTAGAGCAAGCTCACATTTGTTCATCAAATAAGAGTAACTAAAGATTTTAGTTAGTGATGGTTTGACGTCGATCAGACTGACAAATTAAAATAAAAATACTGTGTAGTCACTGTAGTGTGAGTCTCACATTACTGATGCATGCTCTACAATTATGCTTCAAATATACTCCTCATCTTAATTAAATTGGTACTCATGCTTATCTATATGGTTTCTTCCTAGTTCCTACTATTTAAACTTTTATCTTATTTCTTAATTATTTGTTACTTCTCTTTTGCTTAATTCGTTCAGTTGATTATTTGCTTGCTTTTCATTTAAGTACTTCGTAACTTTTATCACTTTGTTTAATTGTCAGCTGGAATGCATCGACTAAAAACCCAACTACGAAACTTTGCCTTAATGTAATCTTAATTCTCGCATCTCTACATATGTAGCATAAGTTGGTTTTTGAAATTTGATATACTTTATACTACCATCACTTTTATCCTATATTAGCAACAACAACTCGATTAAATGAATATTTACTTTTCAGAACTTCTAATCAAACTGAAAATAACATATAATTAAGAAAAAGTAATTAAGGATTATTCGACAAATGGAACTTTATGTGTGATATTGGTTGTCAAGTTAGTAAGAGGATCAATGAGATTTGATTCGATCGGATTCATACTCTATAAAAAGGTATTTTACAAAATAATATGTCTATATAAAAAAGTATTTTACAAAATAATATGATAATAGACAATGTAATATAGTGTAGCAGAGGATGCATGTGCACAAAATCTACGGTAGATATTATTTCATGATTTTAAACTGATTTTGGTCTATACATTTGGTCCACTATGCTCGGTAAGCGCTGGTGCGATGGATTGGTGCTCATGACATATAATATAACGTCTAATTTATTAGTTTGGTCATTGTATTACTCTCTTAATTTTTAAATCTGCATGTTTTGTAACAACCGGATTTCAAAAGTTATGGTAGTAAATGAATAAATCAAACGTAAAATTTTATTTGATATATGTGCATTGTGTTTTTGGCATTCGATCCCGAAGAATGTTACAGCTAAATGTGATAGATATAATTTTTTTTTTTTTTGTAACAAGGATTAATAGATATAATTCTTTCGGAAATATATATAAACAAATTTACAAATATTACTTTTGAGCATCCTTAAAGAATATTCACAAGTAATATTCTAACTACTATAACAGAAGATAATTAAATCTGTATATATCTACTCTAAAAATCTTTAGTCATTACCGCTAATGAAGTGAAACTGATGAGATCAACGTCTGATTATCCGAAACATGCAACTCGTATGGAGAGAACTCGGTAGCTCTCTTTGTTCGCCGGTACGTAGATCGAGGCCGAAGGGGGTTTATCTCAATAATTCGATTCTAGGTAAAATATGATTACAACTCAATAATTCGTTTATATTAAGATTACTTACTACTAGTAATCGGACTGAAAGTGGCGTCATTACTAAGAAAGAATATTAATTCGTCAGCATCTGACCTACCAGGTGGCACACACCTGTTTGTTCCTTGTCTTTAAAAAAAAGGTGACCCTTTGCTGATTAGTTATACTATTATTTATTGAGTTATTCAGGCTAGGAGAGATGTTCGGGGGATCACATGATTCACGACATAAGTATACTGTAATTAATAATAATTATTATTATTGGGCTAATAATAAATTAGGATAATAGAGCATCGATAGTCTAATACTACAGCCGAAATCTCGTCCTCTTGTATTTATAATTATAAAGGAGCCACACCTGAACTGAAGACATTTTAAGAAGCTAGTATAAGAAAATGGTTGAATAAAGTATACACATTGTGATAATGTCATTAGAAACTGGAGTATCAAATAACTTAAGTTATTTATGTGAACTGTTAGATAATATTAATAATTTTTGTTGGATGACATTTCAGCTCTAGTTTTTTTCTTCTTTCTTAAATGACTTGCAAGAACATATATACTTAAATTATGAAAAACTTCTATTTAAAAAATGGAGTGAAAAAATCATTTAATCCTGTTAAAGAGAGTATCGACTTGACAGGGTGCTACGTATCTAACCTTTAATTTGGTTTGATAATCATACTAGAAATCAAACACGTTTTAAGAACATTTATATATTGGCTTGTGACTATTTAACTCTCTTATGAGAAAGGCAGCAGAGTTGTATACACACGTAACACATACAAATCTAGTACGATTGATTGATTTTAAATTATTTCTTCACCTTTTTAATAGTTTATTACGTTTTGTATACACTAAAAAAAACTATGAGAAAAAGTGATTAAATGAAATTTACATATTTTCTCTTATAGGATATGTTTAATAAAATGAATTATTTAATTGACTATATTATCATGTTTTTATAGTTTTTGGAAAATAATATCCCTAAATATCATGGAAGAGTTCAAAACATATTTAAAAAACTGAAATTTAGTAATTTACTAAAACCAATACCGTAATATTATATATTTTTATAATTTTTTTATAAAATAAACTATCCAGTTAATTTTTTTTCATTATTCAATCATTTTTCCGACCATAATTTTATACTATATATGTGACGATCTAGTCAACCCATATATGAACCGTGCTATCTATTGATTTTTATGGTTGATATTAAAAAAAAAAACTGTATGAAAAGAGGTTTTGAAAGAGTATCAAGAGAGAAACATTCAAAGAGTTGAGCTGTTGGAGTTTACATTATTATGTAATTTTTCTCAAAACCCCGCAGTTTACAAAATTATCAAAAAATGCATTAGTTTATCCTAAAGAGTATCTGAAAATACTATATTAACCCGTTATAAGCTATTCATTTATGTAATCATGTGGGTCAATATATATGAGAATAATATTGTGATAAGCTTCGATCTATATGTGCCTATTTAAATGTTTAAATGGTGAGTAATTAATTCGAACAGCATTTTAGTCTTTTGTGTTGGAAGTCATCCAAAACCGAGGACCCAAAAAATTAGAAAAAGAAAAATGATGATGATCAATCATGATTAAAATATTGCACAATCATTGTTATTTATAAAATGTTTTTCTTCTTGCCAGAATTAATTGTGGAATCAAAATAAGGGCATAAAATCTATGTAATATATATATATATATACATATGTTTGTACGTACGTATGTGTGAGAGATGTATCTAATAAAATCTGGACACAATCTGATCCAGCAATGCAGTAGTTACTGGTCTTAAAAACAAAACATAAAAAAGATTTTTGTTCCAAAAATAAAATAAAAAATCTTATAAAGGAGAGATCACCATTACAGATCTCTCAGATTCCTCAGCTCAAAGCTAACCAACCAACCCCACACATAAACGTATCGTTAGGATTTTCTCTCTCTAGCAAGACTTTCTCTCTCTCTAGTTCTAGATTATAATTTGTTAACAAGAAATGGGTAGTAGTTTCTTTGGGAGACCAAAAATGGGTGGATCTTCGTCACCAACATCATCTTCTTCTTCTCCGGCAAAGAGAGGGAAAAACAAGAACGGTTCTGATAAGCCTAAGCAGCCGCAGAGAGGTCTTGGCGTCGCGCAGTTAGAGAAGATTAGATTACACAGTGAATTTAACTGCAACAGTTTCAATACTTACACTTCTTATCATCAGGTACAAAATTTTACACACATACGTATACAGATCCGTGAAGAAGTAGTTTGGTAGCACTGGTCTTTTTTGAACACTTTTGAGAATTTTATCAAGGGAATTTTTGACCGGGACACAAAAGATGATTTTGATTGGATTACGCTTTTGATCATGATAGCTAATCGTATGAAATCAGTAAAGCATATTCGCATTTACAGCATAATAAACTCATGATCTTACGTAAGATCTAGATCGAATTTTAATTTGGAATGATATAAATTTAGATACAGATTCGTCATGTGTTTGCTTCATATTATTGATCAATATGGACTATATGAATGCTGATAATGTAGGAGGATGTGAGGATGCAAGGAGGATATCCATCCATGCCATCTTCATCATCACCATCATCCGATCATTATGGCTTTCATCCAAACATGATGGTAAATATTATGTATGCCACATTCAATGTTGTGTATATATGTGTATATATATTATGACTAATAGTATCAATGTTTTCACAAAGTAATGTTGCACATCACATAATTGCTCTTAAATGTATATCTTCTTAGATTTAGAAGAAATTTTAATCAGATATTGATTTGAGTTCGAAATCATTTTAATTTCAAATATCTTATTTTAATATGCAAAACCTTCTGGTTACTAATCGTAATTTATAGTCGTGACAAGAAAACAAATGGAATAAAATCCATTTAATTAAAGTCAATGTAAATAATAATTATAATAATAATGTTTTCACTACTTTCTCATAATTCTCTTTGTGATCTCACAGATAAATACAAGTAGTGATCAATACGAGAGAACAACCATAAGATACGGAGATTCTCAGCCTCACATAGCACCAAGGTCCGTAAACATTGTCATAGATCATATATAAAATTTTATTTATTATATATATTTATGCTGTTCAAATATATAAAAGTTATGTTGTTTATATCGTGTTTAGATGACTGTGATATAAAAATAATGTAAAGCTAATAATTTTTACAACACATGTACAGTTGGAACCCGAGCTACGGTATCTTGGAGAGCCAACATTTTGGGGAACCAAACATAACCAGACACTTCTTATATGAGGTTGGTACTTTATATATAAACCCATACCTATATATATAATTATGTGTCAAGAGATTGAATGATTAGTAGATAAGATTTGACATGATCATTTGTGTTAATTGTCTCAAAATTGTATCTTATAATGTTTAAGGATCTCTCTGAATGATTTTTCCCCATCAATATAGGATCCGAGAAATAAATCGTTGGGATCAGGTATTCAGAACTTCGAAACGAGTGACGCAACTGAGCCAGATTTGGAGTTGAGATTGTCACTTTGATATGAAGTCACATTATTGAAAGGAGACCATGGATTTCTTTTACATTCAAAGAAAATTAGGGGAAACAAATAATATATAGCTAGGTAAGGGTTTGATTTGATTTTGGGTATCGGATTTGATATCAAGAAATGTTTTTCTTTTCCTTTTGTCTTAAAGAGCATGCTTGTAAATCTACATGATTTTATATAAATCAAAGCAGTCATAAAGTCATCACCGTATATTCTTAAGCCATGCAAATGCAGTAGAAGGAATTTTGAATAAAAAGATAGATCATGAGCTGATGAGCGAGGGTAAGACTAATCTGCAGGAGGGTAACGGCTAAGTATATCGTATTTGGTAGATGTTCGAATAAATCAAGAATATATAAAAAACTATATTCGTAAAATTATCAGTGACAGTGAGTATACGTCTATCAGTATATATCCTAATCAAGAAAACAAAATCTAGGTATAAAGTAATTTCGGATCAATTTAAATGTTATTCCTACTTTCTTATGATTATATGTTGTGAGAAGAGCCAACAATGGTACGACATAAAAAAAAAGATGTTGACCGATTGCTTTTCTGATTAAGATTAAAATTAATATGTAAGAAACTAATTAAGAACCTATATTTTAATTGGTTGGCGTCTTCGGTCTAATGTGTATAAAATAAATATAAAGCGACGATGCAATAATTTGGACTGATGGTGACTGGTGGCATTGAATAAATAATAACAAGAAATGAAAAAAGGAAACTAAAAGTTTTGAATATATATCTAATTATGATTTCGGAACAAGACTAACAAAAACGCGATCAACATTATCTTTTACTCATTATGAAACTTTTTCTCGTACAATATTTGTCTATTAACCATTGATCGAGATTTATTCTGAATATAATAACATTACAATACTGTTCCAACACCCACCGAAAGTTATTCTTGACTGATCACTAGATTTGATTATTTATATCATAAAAACCCTGAAAACACGTTTTAATGATGTCTTAAACTTTGAGACCTTTATGAGTTTGATTACTCTTAAGTCTAAACCAATGCTATAATAAAAGTTAAGAGAATACACATACGGAACCAATGCTATAATTAAATACAGAACCAAAGCAATAAGAAAAGACAAACCAATGCTGTAAACAAAAAGTATATCGAAAATCCTATGAAACGAGGCAACAAATCTTGAGCTCCGATCATACATGATTGAAAGAACAAAAAATTATAGATATAGTTCATCGACACTATTAGTGTAGTCTCCCGCACGTTTATTCATCGGTGCTATCACAGCCGCGTGAGCTAACAACGTCCAAGTTCACATTTTTATTTTAATTTTTTTATAATATTGATCAAAATCTACATAGTGGTCATTAAAATTTAAGGGAAAAATGCAAATTCAGAGTACCTTTTTAGTCTATCATTTTCTTTATATAGAAGAGTTGATTATTTTAATCGTTGAGTTGTCTAATTCATGTATACATAGTTCATTCGCTGCACGTCAGAAATATTAATTATACTTATTCGAGTACGTCAAAATTAATTTCAAAATATTTAGAAGTTATATATAAGTAAAGCCTTCCCTCACAAACAGATGGTACGTGATCGAATAGAAACACAATCCAAAACGTTTCAAACACCAACCAAATTTGTAAAATGGCCCATCTCCGAGCGCAAACGCTATTCGTTCTGGTGGTCGGGTTAGCGATTTTAGATCGCACATTTGTGGTGGCAAACTTCGACAAGAATATGATTATTACATGGGGTAAGCATCATATTGGTATGAATGGTGGCAACCTTCGACTTGTCCTAGACAAATCTGCAGGTATTGTAATATTATAACACCTTAACTTCAAAACCAATCAATATATATAAATCTATAATTTATGAGAAAATTGATAAATAAACATGCATTTTATCCCAGGATCTGCTATTCGATCAAAGGTGGCTCATTTGTTCGGAAGTGTAGAAATGCTTATCAAACTTGTGCCAGGAAATTCTGCTGGAACCGTCGCAGCATATTACGTAAATTTTTATCTTTAACATAACAGAATAAGGCATTTTATATTTTTTGATTATGTTTAGTACTTTTTGTGATTTTGATGATGGATAATCTTTCTTTGGCTAGTTATCGTCTACGGGAAGTGCACACGATGAGATAGACTTCGAGTTCCTAGGGAATGCGACTGGTCAGCCTTACACGATCCACACCAACATATTTGCTCAAGGGAAAGGAAACCGTGAGGAACAATTCCGACCATGGTTCAACCCGACCAATGGTTTCCACAACTATACCATTCATTGGAATCCGTCTGAAGTTGTGTAAGTAATATGATTAGGGTCGTCTCTTAAGTTTAAACAAACGCTAAACAAAGCTAAGAAATGTTCCCTATCAATGAAGTACCTCATAAAAAGCATAACTAAGGTTTTAAAGAGACAAAAAAATAGATTGGTTTAATTTAAAAAAACATTATAGTACACACTTCTTGGGAAATTTTGTTTTCTTTTCAAGAACTTTTATGAACGTTAAAAACCAAACACTCTTAAGAATCCCAAACTGCTGCATGTTATGTTTTAGTATAATCTCAATGAGTTTATATTTTTTCTATATAAATATGCATACATGGTTAAAGAACGCTATAGATGTAGACCAAAGATTTATCCTCACGTACAACCTATAAAATCATTGTGAATATTTCACATATTCTCAAGACATAACAATCTAAAATGTTAACTTATTTGTTTGTTGCCACACAATAAACATGTGGTGGTCTTATAGGTGGTTCGTGGATGGAACTCCGATCAGAGTGTTTAGAAACTACGAGAAAGAAGGAATCGCATACCCGAACAAGCAAGGTATGAAAGTGTTCGCGAGTCTATGGAACGCAGACGACTGGGCGACACAAGGAGGTCGAGTGAAGACAAACTGGACACAAGCACCGTTTGTCGCCGAGGGTCGTAGGTACAAGGCACGAGCTTGCTTGTGGCAGGGACCGGTCAGCATCAAGCAATGCGCAGATCCAACCATAAAGTCTAATTGGTGGACTTCACCATCGTTTAGCCAGCTAACTCGTTCGCAACTAGCAAGGATGCAAAAGATACGAGCTGGTTTCATGATCTATGATTACTGCAAAGACACTAACAGGTTTAAAGGTGTTATGCCTTCTGAATGCTCAAAGAGGCAATTCTAATTAAAGTTTTTTTTTTTTGGGTACTCATTCCTTTTTCTGATTTCGATCGTAATTTGTTTCTCTTTGTGGGAAATATTGTGTATTTGATTCATCTATTATTTTTCAATAATTATCGTAAACAAAGAGAAGATTTCTCTTTTACTGTTAAACTTTAATGTAAAAGTTAAAACCCTCATAATACAGGAGACTAAATCTCCAAATCTAACGCATATACTTTTACATTTTGAGAGAAGTATCGTTATCATAGAAAAACTTCTGTAACAACGTATAATTTTACATAGATATTTTAAATTTATCTCTTTCAATTAGAAATTTTCTTATAATTTTTTGTTATGTCAAAACTTTTTTTTATAATTTTCAAAAATTAGAAATTGTAATATTTAAAATAGTTTAGATTTTTGATAATTTGCATTTTAATATCGAACTACATACACTAGTTTTGTTTATATAATACTTAAATTTATTATTTTATCTTTTTCTTGTTGAGCTTAAAATAAAATTACTATATATGTAGATATTACATTGCGTTGACTAAAGAGCAAATCATGACAATAATAGGTGTGTCCACGTCACCCAAAGACAAACCTCGTGTCTCGTCTATTCGCAAAATTCAATTGTCGAAGAAATTCAAAGCCCTAAATCTCCTCTATCTCTGTGCATGAATTGATCCAGATTCGGCTTTGATCGGAGCTTCCATGGAACGAACTATCGGCGGCAAGTACAAGCTCGGACGGAAGATCGGCGGTGGCTCTTTCGGAGAGATTTTCCTGGGTCTGTGTTATTGTTTCTCGATTTTTTTTTTTCTTTGGTTTCAAATTGATGCATATTGACATTCCCTTTTTTTTTTTGGCAGCTACACATGTTGATACATTCGAGATCGTTGCTGTTAAAATCGTAAGTTTCAGTTCATCAGCTATTCTGGGGATTTGATTTAAATATGTTCTGTTTTAATTCTTAATCAAGTTATTTGGCTCGTGTTTGACTCTGAATTGACATTCTCTGAATTGATTAAACTCTAATATTGATCATTCGGGCAAGCTTTAAGCTCCTTAAAATGGTACTCCTTAGCTAACAACTATTCTTGATTCGATCATTTTTGTTTTGCAGGAGAACAGTAAAACGAAGCATCCCCAACTTCTCTATGAAGCCAAGCTTTACAGAATTCTTGAAGGAGGAAGTATGCTTCTCATTCTCTTATCTTTCTTTTTCTCATTCCATTATTGTTGGTTGCATTGGTCATTAGACGGATTATCCACTTCTTCATGCAATTCATATCTAAAATGTTTTGTTCATAAGATGCATTAGTGAGTGAGATCAATCATGTCGAAGCTAATTTTTTGGGTTATGTTTTTGCGGTTTGCAGGTGGAATTCCGCGCATAAGATGGTTTGGAGTGGATGGAACAGAGAATGCTTTAGTGATGGATTTGCTAGGTCCAAGTCTCGAAGATCTATTTGTGTATTGTGGGAGGAAATTCTCACTAAAGACAGTTTTGATGTTGGCTGATCAGATGGTATGAGTCTTGTTCTTTATGCTATTTACATACTAAGCTGTTCTCTTGAGTGATGCATTGAACATTCTACTGTTACAGCTAACGAGAATAGAATATGTACACTCAAAAGGATATCTGCATAGAGACATAAAACCTGATAACTTCCTCATGGGCTTAGGCCGGAAAGCGAATCAGGTATGTTCCTGCAATTTCTCTTCTCCATCAGATTTTGTTTTTTGAAAAAGGATTGACATATGATAAGTTTCAGTTATCAGGTTTATGTAATTGATTTTGGACTCGCCAAAAGATATCGTGATGCCAACACCAACCGCCACATCCCTTACAGGTATATTTGTGAGTTGCATGGTCCATATATCGTTTCTACCTTGTGTTCTGTTATCTATCTTTATGAGTTTTTAAGGTCACACTATACAACTTAGTGACTTTATTTGGCTATATTCAGGGAAAAAAAGTATTTAACAGGAACTGCACGGTATGCAAGTTGCAATACACATCTTGGAATTGGTAAGGAGTTGTGTCATTTTTTCTCCTTTATGTGAAGTAGATCATCGTTGCTCATACATTTTGGTCTCTCTTACACAGAGCAGAGTCGACGGGATGACCTAGAATCTCTTGGATATGTGCTTCTGTATTTCCTAAGAGGAAGGTGTGTTGGCTTTTTGTAGAGGTTTACAACCTTTTTCTTGCTTTATACATTATGTCCTATTTTCCTGAACCTCTTTTTCTAGTCTTCCATGGCAGGGCCTTAAAGCTGTTGACAAGAAGCAAAAATATGACAGAATTTGTGAGAGGAAGATATCAACTCCGATTGAGGTCTCTTTCCCTCTAGTGTGCGTTGGAATTTTGCAATTTTTTTTTTAATCCTCAGACTAAATACCCAGATCCCGTTCTTTGCAGGTTCTTTGCAAAAATCACCCTGTGGAGTTTGGTTCCTATTTTCATTACTGCCACACACTGACATTTGATCAGCGCCCTGATTATGGATTCTTGAAGCGGCTTTTTCGTGATTTATTCTCACGGGAAGGTACTTGAAAAAAGAAAAACATCTCTCTATCATCTTTATGATTTCCTCACCTGATAGGACATCATCAATTACTTACCTCCCTCTGTTTTCTTCTTTGCAGGATGAGTTCGACTATATATTTGACTGGACTATAATAAAGGACCAGCAAGCACAGAAAACTAGAAATCAGTCTCAGGTATAGAGTGTATCATCAGCATTTGTTCTAGTTTCTTATATGTATGCATCATCATAGAGAAAGTTCCTTAACGATAGGCTTTACTTGGCTTTGCTGGTTTTACCTTTTGTATTACTTTTGGTGGTAAATGTAGATACGCATGTTTTCCTAACAAAAACAGGTAAATTGTCTTGTATACTGCAGGCTGTTCCTGGGTCTAGCAATGCTCGTGCAAATCCAATGGACACAGGCAATCGTGGAGGTCAGCTCTAGTTAACGATTTTGATTGTGTCACTTGCTGGTTAATACTAACATAGTATTTCGGGTGATGATGTGTTCTTTTCTCCACTTCCATACTTGAACTCGAACCAAGACTGAAATAAAGTCTGCCTGGCATAGATTGTTTTGCTGACTTAGTTTCTCTGTTGTGTTGATGCTAACTCTCTGTTTTGCAGGAGGACCAAATATTTCTTATGAAGCCGAGGTCTCTGAGCGTGTCAGATCGGCTAATGCCATTGGTCCAAGCCCACAGATAAATAAGAATACTGCTACAGGGAGGACTCTGGGTTTTGATCACCCCCACCAAAATAATGTATGTACTCACTCATGCCTTTACTTCTTCCAAATAACTGTCTTAAGTGTCTTGTCTTAGCATTTCACTGTGTTGGTTACAGAGTTCTTCATGGTTGTCTCACAAAAGATTTAACCTCGTTTGCAGATGATGAACATGCCATCCACTTCATTATCTCCTGCGGCAATCCCCAAAACCTCAAATTCTGGGAATGGGAACAGAACCGGTTGCTGGACTTCATCGTTCATGTCTCCGAGGAAATGATGCCCAAAAAAATATCTTGCGTAATTAATTTTTTTTATTTTTGGTGTGTAATTTGATTGTTTTTATTACTTGATTTATGAAATTAAACATGAATAATTTTTTTTCTATACAAATGCTAGAAAAGCCCTCGTGATTCATCTGTTCAACAGAAAAGATTGTTGGACCCATAATGGTGCAATGGTTTGGTGTACCATTTTTTTTTTTAATATACGATCACTATGGCTCCGGGTCCATGGCAAAGATGTAAATTAAAATAAAATAATAATATATTAATATACTACATCTGATTGCAAATTTTCAACCCTAAATCCTTATCTTTATCATCTATGCGCATGATCCAGATTCGGTTTTGATCGGAGCTGCCATGGAACGCATCATCGGCGGCAAGTACAAGCTCGGACGGAAGATCGGCGGTGGTTCTTTCGGAGAGATTTTCCTGGGTTCGTCTTCTCCTCCTAATAATCCTATTGTCCCTCGTCCTTTCCTCTTTGCTTTTATGATTTTTACGCCTCGTGTTTGTTTTCTTCGCAGCCACACACGTCGATTCTTTCGAGATCGTAGCGGTTAAGATCGTAAGTTTCAGCTCCTTGGTTATTATACAAATCCATTATCTGGGGATTTGATTTGGATCTCTCCTGTTTTTAGTCTTTTAATCATCTTTCTGGGTTCGTCTGAGTCTTCAATTAATGCTATCTGAATTGATTTTCTCCCAATTGATTAAACTCTAAATTGACTAGTTGGAAAAGCTTTTTTTAGCTGAGATATGTTCTTCGTCGAGCTGACAATTGTAATTAACCCGATCTTTTTTATTGTATTGCAGGAGAACAGTAAAACGAAGCATCCCCAACTTCTCTATGAAGCCAAGCTTTACAGAATTCTTGAAGGAGGAAGTATGCTTCTCATTCTCTATCTTTGTTTCTCATTCCATAATCGTTGGTTGCATTGGACATTGGATGGATTATCCACTTCTTTATCGATAAAAGGCTTTAGTGAGACCGATCATTTCGAAGAGTTAGATGATTACATCGTCTAAACTAATTTTTTGGGCTACGTGTTTGTGGTTTGCAGGTGGAATTCCGCGCATAAGATGGTTTGGAGTGGACGGAACAGAAAATGCTTTAGTGATGGATTTGCTAGGGCCAAGTCTCGAAGATCTGTTCGTGTATTGTGGGAGGAAATTCTCACCAAAGACGGTTTTGCTGCTGGCTGATCAGATGGTATGGATTTCCCAGGGTCAAGTCTTGTTCTTTATGCTATTTACATACTAAGCTGTTCTCTTGACGGCTACATTGATCATCTAATAATATTCTACTGTTACAGCTAACGAGGATAGAATATGTACACTCCAAAGGATATCTGCATAGAGATATAAAACCTGATAATTTCCTCATGGGCCTAGGTCGGAAAGCGAATCAGGTAACTTTCTGAAATTTCTTGTCTGCATCAAATGATAAGGGATGGTATCATTGATCAGTTTCAGTTATCAGGTCTATCTAATTGACTTTGGACTTGCCAAAAGATATCGTGATGCCAACACCAACCGCCACATCCCTTACAGGTATTTGTGGCCATGGTTCATAGATTGTTTCTACCTTGTGTTCGCTCTGCAGATGATAAAGTTTTAAGTTTAAGGTCACTTTATACAACTTATGGCCTTTACTTGACTATATTCAGGGAAAACAAAAATTTAACAGGGACTGCACGCTATGCAAGTTGCAACACACATCTTGGAATTGGTAAGGATTGCTGCCATTTATTCTCCTTATGTATAGTAGATCGTTTACGCTCATAAATTTTGGTTTCTCTTTCACAGAGCAAAGTCGACGGGATGACCTAGAATCACTTGGATATGTGCTTCTGTATTTCCTAAGAGGAAGGTGTGTTGTCTTTTTTAGAGGTTTACAACCTTTTTTCTTGCTTTATACATTGTGTCCTATTTTCATGAACCTCTTTTTCTAGTCTTCCATGGCAGGGTCTCAAGGCTGTTGACAAGAAGCAAAAATATGACAAAATTTGTGAGAAGAAGATATCAACTCCGATTGAGGTCTCTTTCCCTCTAGTGTGTGCGACGGATTTTTTTTGTTGTTGTTAATCCTCATTCGACTTAGTATCCATATCCCATCCATTGCAGGTTCTATGCAAAAATCACCCTGTGGAGTTTGCTTCCTATTTTCATTACTGCCACACACTGACGTTTGATCAGCGCCCTGATTATGGATTCTTGAAGCGGCTTTTTCGTGATTTGTTTTCGCGGGAAGGTACTTGAAGAAACACTATATATCTTCTTTATAGGCATTCACCAGCATAAGTTACAGACCTCCATCAACTAATGTTTTCCTCTGTGCAGGATATGAGTTCGACTATATATTTGACTGGACTATAATAAAGTATCAACAAGCACAGAAAACTAGAAATCAGTCTCAGGTATGGTTTATTAATCTAGTATAGAAAACGAGAAATCAGTCTTCAGTTTAGGAAATGGTTCCTTAACGATAAGGTTTGCTCCTGTGCCACATTTCGTTTTACTTTCTAACAAAAATATGTTCTTTGTACTGCAGGCAGTTCCTGGGTCTAGCAATGCTCGTGCAATGCCAGTGGACACAAGCAATCATCGGGGTCAGCTCCAGTTAATCGCTTGATTTGTTTCTTGTAGCAATTGTTTCAAAATCTCTGTTTTATTGATGCTCTGTTTTGCAGGAGGACCAAATATTTCTTATGAAGCCGAGGCCTCTGAGCGCGTCAGATCGGGTAATGCCATTGGTCCAAGCCCACAGATCAATAATAATACTGCTACAGGGAGGACACTGGGTTTTGATCACCCCGGCCACAAGAATGTACGTATTCATAAAGTTACCTTTTCCAAAGAACTATTGTTTTCTGCAACTCGCGGCTTGTGTTAGCTTGTCATGCCTGCAATTGTGTTGCGTCAGAACAATAGCTTTAGCACGTTTTGCATCGTCAATTTTCATGAACCATTGAATTATTCAAGCATGATACTGATTCTCATAATGACCCCTTATTTTTGATGAAAACCGCATTGCAGATGATGAACATGCCATCCACTTCACTATCTCCTGCGGGTACCTCAAAAAGAAATGATGGAAAGTCAGGTTTCCCTCCCGAAACCTCAAATTCTGGGTATGGGATTGGGAATAGACCCGGCGGCTGGACTTCGTCATTCATGTCTCCAGATAAATGATGCAAAGAAAATGTAGTTGAAATGGTGAGCTAGATTGTGCGCTATTAATGTGAGTCATGCCCTTTGGGAGGTGTTAGTGACACCAAGTTCTGATTTCTGCTGTAGTTGCAGAGGGAAAAAATGCAATGGTTCTATGTAAATTCTGCCAGATGTGTGTGTGCCCTCGAAGGCGTTCGTTGAAGCTGTAAAGGATGGAGTTTTTCCATGAAAGCATTTGTGTTACACACACAAGGCATGAAGTACTGTATGTTTGCTTTTACATTCAAGATTTTTCCCCAACTTTTTGTATAATTATTACACCGGATGTATAATCTTGTTATGTGATCCATCTATATATATCATTTCTTAGCTACTCACTCTGTGTAAGTTTCCCAAATAGGCATAACCTTGTGCTGCTGCTTGAATATATGTTAATGGATAGTAACATTCTTTGCAGATATCCAGAGCCAATCTTGACCTTGGAGATGTTCTTCAAAAGGCTTACGAGAGCGCACACTTTTCTATTCTTCTTTTGTTTCCCATAGGTTTCTGAGGAAAGATGTTGAGAGACAACATGGGATTGAAGAACCACAGAGCTAAGGACTGAGCCGTTTAACTGGAAAAGAACAAATACTAGAGAGCTCCTGAAGCCAGTCTAAAGTTCGAATCTTGTATCCGACAACTTCAATGGAAACAATATCTTTAGCGCATAAGAGAGGATCCCAACTGTGTAACGAAAAAAGTACTTTTGTTGTATGTTTCGTTCATGATGATTTGATTTTTATGAAACCAACTTTAAAAAAATTTGTAAAGTATTTACTATATGAACCAATTTCATGATGATTTGATTGCTATGAAACTCTTTCAAAATATATTCTTTGAACAAATATTTATACTTTTTGTATACATATGCTTAATCTAGACCGAACCACAAAAAATATTAAAACATAACTGAATTTACATGAACAATGTACATTAAGTCATTAGCAATGTACATTAAGTCATTAACCTAGTTGAATCAAGCTATACATTCTAAGTTACTTTTTTAGATGTTTATTTTTTAGATTTAAAAATCGAAAAACCTAGATTACACACTTCTACAAAAGAGAGGGGTAAAACTCTATTTTCCTAAATCCGAAGAATGGGTCCATATTCGACCTAATACAATTATAATATATAGAAATACGATTATATTTTATTATTTCGAAAGGTTCAATTGAATAATATATACAAAATTAATTGCATGTCCATTCATAATCGGCGTAAAATGGACCACATGATATGATGCAATGACTTCCTTTTTACATAACAGCAATCTTTGGCCTCATTTACCTATTTCGTATATATGCTCTTTGAATTGTTTCCATCTATATAATGTTCTCAAATCTCTTTTTTAATAATAAAAATAAAAAACGAGAATAGTCTCAATCATAATCAAAAATGTTTTACAAAAGTTATGGATAAATGAATTCCGTCAAAGGAATTTCAGATTAATTAGTCTTGAATTTTATAACGACCATATAAATATTTCGGTAGTCCAAGACTGAAGAGTATACATGTTTTTTTTTCTAATAAAGTTCAAGAGTGTGCTAAGGAACAAGCATGAAATAATAGACTAAATGAAATGTTTTGCAATATGCATCTACACATTGCAAACCCACTTGGCCAACATATATGTTCATGATTCTCAATGTCGAAATGAGATAACCACGTAATTATGTTGAATATACATATACCCCTATTATTTTATAAGATTTTAGATGAAATATCACATCATACAACATTAAAAAGGTTCCCGGATGGTGCTGCACTCAAGGCATCCCAGGTTCTTTGTGTCCCTCGTTACAATAGTTTAAACTTAAAAAGATATTAAAGTGAAAAGAAAAGGTTTTTCATTTATTATAAGGACTTTTAGATAGCATATTATGTGCATATATATGCAGGAAGAAATATACGTCTATTTTAAGTTTAGTGGCATATTTATAAAAGACAAAATCAGAGGAGTCAGATTCCTACATCAAATAATTATATATCATATATTGAATGGTGATATAATATTATAATTGGCAACTGGAAAAAGAAATAAGAGCAATTAAAAGGAAAATGCTTAAAAATGGGATTAGGTTTCATATTATTGGAAAGTGACAAACTAATTGCTTATTTATAACCTAGATGCAGGGTTTCTGTGCATTCAGTTTTAATAAAATAACATTATTAGCAGTTAGTTGACCTACTAATATGTATTTTGAAATCAAATACATGAGTTAGTAATGTTAGTCTAAACAGAAGAACACAATTATCAAGAGACAAAACCAAGGGTTTGATTATTTTAAGTTCGTGTTCTTATAAATAGACTTATAAGCAATGTGTGTGTGTATATTAGAGGTTATATCTATTTCTGACGCAGTCGTTGACAAAAAAAAAGTTTATGATGCAGGCCTATAAAATTTAAATCAGCGTGGTTGTTTCTGTAACCAGGCAAGCTGACATGTTCCATTTAATGGAAACAATTATTGTCATATATATTTTCTTTTAGTATAATACTAAAACAAAACTCTGCAGCAATAATTCAGTCAATTAGTATATTATGAGTCAAAACTTTGTTTATATATAAACCCATCTTATACAACAAATCATCTTCTTTTGACCTAACCAACCTGTGTAATTTTAATATAATCGTAACTCTGTAAAAAAATATTGTAATTCTTGAATAAAAAGAAAGAAACTATACATCGAAATGTTGGTGTGTAGTTTTAATTTGATTTCTTTTTTCTCTGTTAGCAAACCACTGAGCTGTTTTTCTAGCGATCGGCAGCCACAAACGCCGTCTTCTCTCCTCCGTCTCATTTCCTTCGTTTTCTAACGCAGACGCAGTCGCTGCGGTTGAACCGCTGCAATCTCCATGAACCGCAATACTGAGTCTAGGAACCGCAGTGATCTCAGAGACCGATCTTCTTCCTGGCTCGATCATAACGCTTCTAGATTTCGAACCAGAGTCTCTGTTTTCCGACAACAACATAGTATTCATCGAAGTCAACTTGTGCTCCAACATTCTCTTCCCATCCATCTCTTCCTTGATCCGCAAGATAACACTTTGATCCTCTTCATCCCCTCTCTTCACTCGATCCATCGACGAGAATCTCTCGGTAGAAATCGAATTAACCATCTCCGAATTCAAAAACATCAAATCCGACGAACTCACGTTGCTCCAACGATTCTTAAACACAACATCCGACACAACGATCCTGTGATTGAACTTACGCATCAGCTTCTTCTCTTCTTTTTCGATCCCGTGTCGATCAAGTAACGGTTTTTCTTTATCACCTAATCTCAGAATCTTACGGAAACTACCTCCGATGCTGAATCTCGACGACCCACCAATTTCCTCTCTCTCTCTTCTTCTTTCCTCTTCCTCCTCTTCTTCTCTCTCGATGTAAAGTTCCAAGCTTGAATCTTCTCTTATCTCAGATTGATTCAAGAACCGGAAACTGTTTCCATAAACAGAGGATTCGTCTTCGATTGAGACTCTGTCTCTGCAGAGAGGACAAGTTGCGTGTTGCTCAAGCCACTGATCGATACATCCGATGTGGAAAGCGTGACGACATTTAGGCAACAATCTTAGAATCTCGACGTTTTCGAATTTAGATAGACAAACAGAACACTCAAGCCCTTGTTTTGATCCTTTCAAAGCGCAGAATCTAAACAGAGGAAGTGACTCGATTGCTGTTTTGTCTAAACCGGAGAATCGATCCTCAGACGAGTTACTTGACCGGTTGAAGAATATTCCTTGTCGGAGCCGGCGATCTTGCCGTCTTCCTTCGACTGTACCTGATCGGAGATCGATGTGGCAACACTTAGCGTAGACGAGAAGGACGAAAGTGAGCATGAACATGATGGCGAGAACTCCGGTGACGACGGCTAAACTCGGCTCGAAATTCTCGACTATGCCGCCGTTTCTGAACGGAGGAGGAGGCTGAGCAGAGACATAGTTATAACTGTGGAAGATCGTAAGAGAGAAGAAAAAAAATTGATACATCGGAACAAGAAGATGAAGATCTTCAATTCGAGAGGAACTTTGTTCTTGCTTCTTGGTTTTCTGCAAATGTTTTTTTTTTTGTTTGAATTATTTTTATTGGAGAAGAAAATGGAGAAAAATGAAATTATGTTGAAGATATGGATCTTTCTTTTATGTAAATATAAATAAATAAATTTACGTCATCTACGTGACAACATTCTTTTATGCTATGGCTTTCTCATTGTCTTCTACTATTCTCTCCATTAACTAAAAAACAAATCACCTTTTGTTGAGCTGTTATTTTCTGACCTCATTTTTATCATATTTACGACTATATAATAATCGGAACTTGTTTGTCATTATAAATAAATAATTACAATTTGCATCCACACATTTGGTTCTTTAGACTGATCTTTTTGATTTGGTTCTCGAAATAGTTATGGTTCGATGACAAATTAAATGGTAATGAACTCAAAATAAATTGTAAATATTTTTACTGCACTAGCCGGAAGTATAATAAGTCAACGACCAGTTGCACATAATTCCGGTAGGAAAAAGAAAAGTCAAAGTTTGCATTTTTCATGATTGAGTGATGGCTTCGATGCAGTATTATTTTAGTCTTTCAATTATTTCACGAAGTAATCTTAAATTTGTTTCTATGAGTAAATTAATTGCTATTTCGGTCTCATGCATGATCAAGCATTTGCGTTGACAACAAAAGAAAAGATTAAGCATTTGTATAATGATACATTGATAGAGAGTTTGATGTATATAATAGAATCACTTTTTTAAAACTAATTAATATATGGACTTTCTTCTTTTCGGTCTGAATCGTATCTTCTCGACTAAATCAAATAGTAAATGAAGTTTTGTTGTTGTTTTATATAGTAGTCACATTTTATTTGACATTTGTTCTTGTGGTTTCGACTAGGCCTCTAGATATTAGGCCAATTTCTTAAAATATTAATCCAAATCGCAGACTAAATAAAGAAAGTGATCAAAATCATTATTTGCTTTCAACCAAAAAAAAAAGGAGCGGACTACAAAACTACTATTACACAAAAGCGAAGAGATATATAGAGTTGAAATGAGGAACAAAATAAGCAGAGAGATTACAACACAGTGGAAAAGCTCGCATTAAAAACTTTGGCTTGAGTTTGATCCGAGCAAGTAAACATAGAAAAAAAAAATGTATGTTCCCAAAAGAAACTCATTACAAACCCTTCCGTTTTGTTTACAAGATTTAACACCTTTTTTCTCCGAGCGACTTTTTCAGGTGTGAGCTGACGCGGCAGTCATTCCAATGGATGCTTCCGGGCTAACATACTCCTCACTTGCATGCCGGACAAACTCCTCCGGCGACATATGTGAGCCATGGCAAGCACATACGATTTTGATCTGGTTTGCGTTGTACCGGTATGTGACACCTGAGATTGTTCGACCATGCGGACCTGAACCAGTGGTTGAGACCCACGGTAGGTTTGGTCGTGCCCCAGATCCTCCAAACTTCACATCCGCCGCCATTCCAGGTTTTATGGCAGAAAAGTCGAAAGACAAAGCGTTACTGTTGTTGTTGTTGTTGTTGTTGTCTCCTGTTGGTCGTTCAGATGCATCCTCAGATGAGGCTTCTTCTGCAACAGGTTGTTTTCCCTCACCTTTCGTGGTAGCTTTTTAAGAGACATAAACAAGTTAACATCTTTGCAAGTAAGGAAGGATCCTACACCGTTTTTAAGGGAAAGGTTTGCTTACACGTGTTTGATGGGCCTCTTCCGGTGAATGGAGGTTGAGAAAAGGCGACAATGCCGCCTGAACCGTCCTTATCCAGCATAGGGAGCTGAACTGGTGAGTATCCGAACATAAGTGGGAGATTCCCAGCGTTAACAGTAGGCTGCATCAGACTTGTAGCTGCTGCGTGTTGTCCAGAGTCTTTTGCCGGTAAAGAGTAAGGTAAACTAGTGACGACATTTTGTGGATGAACTGTGAAAGGTACGGTGTAACTCATGCTGCGGATTGTAGTGAACTCTTCAGCGCCAGATCCGCCATGGCTGTTCTTTCTTTGACCGGCTAAGTTGTTTACAACGTTTGTATCAGTTGTAGGTCGAGTCACGTCGTCCTTTGCGAGGTTTAAAGAAGAAACTCCTCCTACTTCAGATTCCGCTACGTCTTCGTTTTCAGCTGTTGATCCTTCATCTGTGGCGGTTGAAACATGGGAAGCTTTTGTTTTTTTGTCCTGAAGATCAACATGTGACGAGTCCTTGTCTTTCTTCTTTTCATCGTTCATCCCTGGAAACCCAAACTTCCTTTTGTTTCCTGCTTCTTTCCGTGTCTCATCATCCACCCACAAAGGTTTCGTGGAAGCTTCGGCGTCAGTGGCAGGAGCTTTGGATAGGTCATTGAAGAAATTCTGTGGAGGTTGTTGAACCGAATCGCTTCTCTGAGAACCAGAACTCGGCTCAGCTGGTCTTTGAGAAGTAGGATGAAGGAAGTTCTTGAAGTCATCAATCACTTTAGCGCTTCTATCGCCTCCTTCTACCTTGTGGTTCTCCGAGGAGCTTCCACCATTATTGGGGTTGTTACCCTTAGCTTTTCCTGATGATCCTCCACAAGAAAGACCCAAGCTGAGCTCGAGCCCATTATCATCCTCCATTTTTGAAAAAAAATTAGGGTGTTTCAAAGCTGCTCAAAGGATCTGTACAATATCCTCAACAATCTTGTTCATCATCTGAGAATCATGGCACAAAAGGACCCGTTATCCAAAGCTAACAATGAGAATCACAGATGGCTACATAAACATCTGATCTTTATGTCAAAGCTACCAAAACACTCAGAAACATACCTAAGAAACCATTGAAAGAAGAGTGCAGCAATTCCACAGAACCACCTTCTTGCTTTCTACCAGTACGTTAGAGTTCTGTGACAGCAAAACAAAAGACAAAGCCATTTTTACAACTTAAGTTTTGAAACTCCCATTCATCATCATTTCCCTTTTGAAGATCAAAACTAAAAAGGAAACAAACCAAAAAGGAAAGGCCTTTTCGATTCGTTTATGGAAAAAGACACTCACTCTCAGCTAAAAATATTAAATTGCAGAACTAGAAGAAACCAGAGGAGAGACAGAGATCTAGCAACTCTAAACACACTCTACTAACGATTAATAAGAATACAATATGCAGATCTATCAGCTAACGAGCTTCAGAAATACTATCAGAAACCCCAAATTTCCAAACTCTAGAGATCGAAATCATCGATAATTTCATATCTAGATGCGATCAGATGAAACCCAGAACACTAACTACACAGCAGGAGCGCCAAATCAGCTGAAATTAGAGCGATGATTTCGATCACAAAGAAGCTGAAGAAAAGCTATTGCGCTAAAACAAACAAAACAGCCAAAAATCGAAATCAAAGCTGAGACCTGAAACCGGGAAAGAGACGATCAGAAGAAGAAAAAAAACCCTAGCTTCGCGGCGTGGCTCCTGAGGAGTTGCAGCGACTGGGACTCAGGCTAGGACAAGTACGGACCAATTCTTTTTCCATCATAATAATTTTTTTAATTATAATTTTTGGTTACGAGTTTGTCCATGTGAATCTTGTGTATTTTCCTATTTCTTATTTATTCAAGTTCATTTGAATCTTTACATACACATAGACTGTAAGCATGTACTATCATCGTAATAAGAATTTCATTCAATAATTATATTTAGACCGTAGATAAATGTGAATTTCTGAGGATAATGCATGAGTGTAAACTGGGCCCAAATTCTTTAAAATCCAACTATCATGTGGGCTTAAACTAGTCCATAACTATTCACATCTACCAACAGAATTTTCATAATTGCTTCAAGAAGTTTCAAGGAAACACATGTCTGTGCATTTATAAAGATGCAATAAGATGGGCGCCTGAATATTTTTAAATTTCCATTCAAACGAAGAAAAAAAACTTTTTATTAATCTTGTTTTGGTTCCAAAATGCTTGTGAGAAACTATGACATCATAGCAAATAATATAATTACTACTAAAAGCAAGAAATAAGAAGTTTTAAACAAGGGGTCATATGAGAGCTATACATAAGAGCATCATCCATCACATTGTGCTGCTTACTACTAGTGCTACTGTCAGCGATAAACCCCATTGCATCCTGGTGAAAGTTGATTAAGTTAACAAAAATAAACACATAATTGTAGCAGGACTTGAGGAAATATCTCCATTCAGTTGGATTTGTAAGTCAGACGGTCAATTTCTAGACAAATGTGTCTAGGCATCCCATCCATGGTTCTCCTTACAATCGCTTGGTACTCGATAGGGATACCCATCGGGTCACCATTGCCCTTGAAACTCATGTAGAAGATGGCATTGTTCGCCTTCAGCTTCATACGCGGCAACTCCTCTCCACTTTTTTCAGTTTGTATGATTACCTTCTTCATCTCCAGTGGCGGAAATTGCTTCAGTCGATTCTGAAAAACACAAAGTAAAGTTTGATAAGAAAAACACACAAAAATATGTATATTAAATCATAACCAATGAAGCCATTGGAGTAAAGATCATACCTCAGATCCAATCCTCTTCAAGTTAAAAGCAAACTTAGCAAACTCGGCATATAGATGAAGCCAATCATTTTCTTGCAAGTCTGCTTTTTGCTGCTGTGATAAATACAATTCCACAACGTGACATGAATCAGATACCATAACATATATCAAAAAACCAAAGTAAAACCAGATGAAGCAAATTCAAACACAAAAATACCTCGTAAAATTGACCTTTCTCGCCGGCTGCAGCCAGCTTATCATTTGTAATCCAGCTGGGCATTTTACCTTTGTAAAATGCATCTACTGCGTTGTCTTTCCATGCCCTCTCCAAGAAAACAGGAGTAGCCCAAGCGCAGCCAGTAGGAACTGATAACAAGAACTTCCAACGGGTTAAACAAAACAAAAAAAAAGTGTCTAGACTATAGCAAGTTAGAGGACAGCACAATACAAACTCTACTCACCTTTTAGTCTGGAAAGTTCGGTCTATACCATTAGGAATGCCTCTTCCGAAACCATATTTAGGGAAACACAAGTCTGAAAATTGTAAGGAAAATTGTTGGATGTGTCCATGGACTCCAACGTTATGTAATTCAGTGAAACCGCCCCAAGCATCTCAGTATTATTTTTGTTTATAGCAATCAATTTGAGGTTAGTTCCCTATAAGATGTACGTAAAATGTAAATATCAGATGTATAACAAAAGTTTCCATCAATTCAAAACATAAAAGAAAGATTAAATATTGGATTATATTAGATTACCTTCTGAATATTGTAACAGTGAAGTCCCAATCTACCAAGAAGGCCGATGTCGAATGGATAATCATACTTATCTTTGAATACACAGGGAAGCAACCCACCATATGGAAGAGGACAGTAATCAACATCGAAACCCTGTCACAATTGTAGAAGAAGATTGAGCAATAGAAGATGATTGTATTCAAAGATCAGTCAAAGCCAACCACAAAGTCTAAGAGAGCTAATTTATATATATAATCGAACTGAAAAGTAATTAAGATACCAATATTTGAAGATAAAAGAGAAGAGAGATGGAGAGATTACATCGGACTCTAGATATTACCGATAGTATTTCTCCTCGGCGGCAGGATCAACGTAATCGTCATCATGCTCAGGCTCTGGAACAACGGCAGACGAGCGTTTCCGTGGCGGTTCATTGCCATTCCTTCGAACCACGATCTCAGGCTTAAACATTCTCCCCCAATTTTGCCCTAAAACCTAATCTCTGGAAATTACTGAAAAACCGGCTAAAGAGCGATCATACAAAAAGAATTTGTATTAAGAGGGAAAAAAAGGAATTTTTTTCTTATTCAGGAATGGTAAATTGTATTGAAAAAAAAAAGGAATTTTCAGGGAAGTTTTAATTCAATTTTCCATTTTATAAAAAGCCTTTCAGATGAATAAGGCACACTATACTTTGCAATACAATTTGTCTGTATGTACACACATTGGCCTTATCTTTAATTCTTAAGACGCGAGAGAGCAATCTTTGCAATACAATTCGTCTGTATATATGTACACACATTGGCCTCTTGTCTTAAGACGTAAGAGAGAAAGAAAAGAAAGCAGACTTGCTTGCTATCCCAAACCCTGATCTTAAGTTTAATACTAGTATTTCTTTCTTGCTTCATCCTGGATCATCTTAACTTCAAAGACAATCTCTGTATATCCTTGGCACAACATTGATTGCAGAGCACATACGAGGTTCTTGGCCTTCTGTAGCAGGAGAAGCAGAATGTGGCATATATATCGACTCCTCTTCTTGATTGCACCTGATGCAGAGCCCGTCACTTTGACTACGTACCTCTTGTTCTCAACAACCTCTGTGTGATACAGGCACCTACGGAGGAAGCTTTGATAGTCTCCAGTTTCTTTATTTAAGAGATAACTTGCTTTGATTGTTATGATCAACAATTCTGGACCTCTTGCAAATGCATCCACCAACACCCTTATTTAACTGTATTTTCTCTCCATCATCAGTGAATATGCCAACCAATACGGCTCCAAATCATTCATTGCAATGCGGTCAAACGACATTGACATCTTCCTGCCTGATTGAATTCCTCATTAGAGACACATCCTATTGCTTTTTCTTGGACAGATTAGACTACTTGTTCACAAAAAACGGTGATATATTCTGTCTTGAACCAATAAGCATCCGTAGGCCATCATTGGACATAAGGTCTTCTCCTAGATAAATTGGAATTCTAACAAGAGCAATCATTTTGGCCTTAATACATTTTAGTTTTTTTTGTTAAACATTAATAAGTGTTATGATGTCTACTGTCTAGTAAATTATTGAAAGATGCAATAAAGATAGGCGCCTATATATTTTCTAGTCCCGACTACTTGAAAATAGTTGGATATAAGAGATAAAACTAGAATAGATGCCCAAAAATACTTAATAGTAACGTTATACTATTGGCATCATATGGTCCTAAATAAATGTGAATCGACAACATAAGATTGAGTTTATACAATTGAAATGATGTAATCAAAATTTCGTTTTGACAATTTCCTCTCTTTCTTTGTAGTGGTCTTCCAACAAACTTGATTTTTAAATTTCCATTCAAACGAAAAAAAGCTTTGTATTAATCATATATGCATGTGAAGAAACTATGACATCATAGCAAATAATATAATATATATATTAAAACAGAAGTATTTTTAGTACTTGCTTCTAAACACTCCTAAAGTTTTTAAAAAAATATATATTAGAAATAATTTTAAAATTATTTCAATTTATTCCAAAATTATTTAAAAATACAATTTATTTTATATATACATTTAATTCCAAAAATTAAGATTTTTATTTAGATAACTAAATATTTCCTTAAATATAGGTTGTATTTAATTTAAAATTTAAACTATTTAATTTTTTCTATCAATAACTTTAATTTCGAAAAATAAATTTTGATTTAAATTACTTTAGACTTCTTTAAATATATGTTAGATTTAGTTTGACATTTGAAATTTAAATAATATTTTCAGAATAATACATATCAATAATATGATTGATAAATATGTTATTATATTTATTTTTAATTATATTTAATCAAACTAAAATTACGTATATTAAAAATAATAAATATTAAAATTATATGGTAATTTGATGGGACATATTAGATTTTTTTAAATAATTTTGGTCTTATGCGGGTTGGATTATCAAAATATGCAAGATATCAAGATAAAAATTATTTTAAAATTAACAAATATTTATATAATATAGTGATATGAACGGACATGTTAGAATTATGGTTTTATAACCACGGTTATTTTTGGATTAATAGAATGAGTGAATTAGGAATATGTTTTTATAATAACAATTATTTTTTAATTAATAAAATGACCGGATTAAAATTACGTTTTTGTGATCATACTCATAATAATATTAGAAAAAATTAAAAAAAAAATATATCTAAATACAAAAATAAAATTTTGTCACTTATTACAAAAATTATATATCTAAAAAAAAATATAACTAATTTGACTAAAAGCAAGCATTCAGATAAGTTAATATTTTAAACAAGGTGTCATACTCGGAAGGAAAGCTACACATAAAAGCATCATCTATTGTGCTACTTACTATTAGTGCTACTGTGAAACAGCGATAAACCTCACTGCATTCTAAAATAAAGTTGATTAAGTTAACAGAGATAAACACATAATCGTAGTAGACCTTGAGGAAATATCTTTATTAAGTTGGATTTGTAGGTCCGAGAATCAACTTCTAGACAAATGTGTCCAGGCATCCCATCCATGGTTCTCCTACAATCATTTGGTACTCGACACGGATACCCATCGGGTCACCGTTGCCCTTAAAACTCATGTAGAAGATAGCATTGCTCGCCTTCAGCTTCATATGCGGCAACTCCTTTCTGTTCTTTTTAGTTTGTATGATTACCTTGTTCATTTCCAATTTTTTTTTTAAAAAGATTCTAGACTATAGCAAGTTAGGGGACAACACAATACAAATTCCACTCACCTTTTAGTCTGGAAAGTTCGGTCTGCATTATTAGGGATGCCTTATGTGGAACCATATCTTGGGAAACACAAGTTTGAAAATTGCAAGGAAAGTTGTTGGATGTATCCATGACCTCCAACGTTTTGTAATTTAGAGAAACCACCCCAACCATCTCAGAATTGTTTTTGTTTATAGCAATCACTTTGAGATTAGTTCCCTATAAGATGTAAAATGGTAAAATATAATATCATATGTAAAACAACAGTTCCCTCCATTCAAAACATAAAAGAAAGATTAAATATTGGATTAGATTAAATTATCTTTTGAATATTGTAATAGTGAAGTCCCAATATACCAAGAAGGCCGACGTTGTATGGATAATCATACTTATCTTTGAATAAGTAGGGAAACAATCCACCATATAGAATCGTATATGATCCTACAATTACATAGCCTTACAAAACTAAGTGCACAATTACTGACCAATGTAATTTTGATATACCTTATTTCATTTTCTTTTTGTAAGTACATGTTGGGCTATTGTAATATCTAACCTAATAATCACATTGAGGAGATGACACAAATTATACAAAGTATTCTTTCTTAGTTATAAAGGATTATGCTTGTCATATCATCTTAACATAGTTTTACATATTTAGCTTTGTATTGAAAAAACATGTGCATGGGATGTATGTAGGATACAAGTGCTTTGAGTTCTTTGTTTTTAAGTGATTTGGTGAGTTCTATGCTCTCTTTTATGGAGCAATTTGTGACAAGTCAAACTATACTCCCATCAAAGACGATAAAATAAAAAGATTGCTTTTAGAGAGAAAAAGTATTGCCTTTAGAAAGATATTAGTCATACGAAGGTTGCAGAATGCCGTCTCCACCAGATTATACACCATCACAACAAGAAGATCCTCACGTATACATTGCTTCGGGAAAGAGTCTGCGTACCTTAGACGAAGAAATTACAGTTTCATCATATTGGAGTTGGGAGCTGGGCTTGCCCTTTTTCACTCCAGATTATGAGACTATCAAAGTAAATAATATCTATCAAATTTTATTATAACATTAACTAAATTACTAATAATCAATGTGTTTTAATGTTTTTAATAGCGCATTTACTGAGGACTTATGTATTAAGAATCAGTATCCATGCAGTGTCCCGTTACCGTGTTAGTTAGCAAAACGGAAAAGCCATTGGATAGTGAAGACCATTCAATGTGGCATTTATACCTTTAAGTTTTATGTTAAACATACATTAATTAATGTTATGATGTCTACCATCTCCCCACGGCTTTTTCTTGATAAACATTAATTAATGTTATGATGTCTATTATAATACCATATTATAATATGGCCATAAAAATATTTCTTGATAATGTGTCCAACAACGGCTGTCCAACAACGGCTGTCCAACGACCCTCTTTTTATGATGTCTCCAGTCTCCCCACGGCTTAAAATTGGACCATAATATTCTTTATATGTTTTCCGTCAAATGAAGAATTTAGCTTGTGATTGTGGCTATTTCATTTTTGTCCTTCCAACGAACAATTTTATTTTTTTACGACGGCGCTTTTCAGTAAACTTTTTCTTTGGTCACCGTTAGCAGACGTATTAGATTGTCTTAATTTAATAAGTTTTTTTTTGTAATAAGGGTTCTTAATTTAATTAGTTTCGTACGTGTGTTTTACATGATTACATACATATATAACGTGTTCTAAATATAGTTTACGTTAACAGAATATATATATATATATATATATATATATATATATATGTATACTACATGAATAGTTTACACGCAAGGAGTCGATGCGATTATCCTCTTGTTTCATTTGAATTTTTTAAAAATGGATGTTACATGTTAGCATGATAATAAATCCGTAATTAATCACTTCTATATAAATAAACCTTGCTTGAGATTTTGTTTTCCTAATTACATATACTATTGTCTATAGTATATACAAGACGAAGTAGTAATTTAGAAAAAAAAAGATAAAGAAATTACTCCAACAAAGATATAGGGTGCAGCTGAAAATAGAGGGGAATGTAGATTAAAATAAAAACTAACTAGATTCTAACTCCGTGCATCGCACGGGAATATTTTTTATTGTTTAACGAATTTTGTAATATAATTTATGTTTTTTGAGTTTAGATATAATTATTTTTATAAATATATTTTTTAATAAGTGAAAATATTGATTTTTGTGTTTAGATATATTTTTATACTATTAAAATTAATTATGATTATAAAATATAATTTTAACCCGTCCACTAATATTAATTCAAAATGATTTATTATGAAAACATAATTCTAACTTTTCCGTTCATATTACCGTATAATATAAATATTTGTTAAAAGTTTGAGATGTATTAACAGTATTATTTAGCATTATAGTTTTCTAAAATTTAATCAACGAAGAGAGTGTACAACTGGTTTTTCAAACCACATTATAGTGTATGCAATAATTTTTAAAAATTTTTTATGTTTTTATTTTGTATGAAAAATATATTTTTGATATACGTGTATAATTCAAAATTAATGATTTTAGTTACTAAAATATTTTTAACCCAGTTTTTATATATATTTTTAGTTCTATGAATTTAAAAAAAAATATTTTTAATATTTAAATTATACATTTGAATTTTACCTATTATTTTATTATTAATTTGTAAATAAATCATAATCGTAAATATATTATATAAGCAACATAAATATCATATCATTTAAATCATTATAAATATTTTATATTTCAAATATGACCATTATTTTTCATATGTGAATTATATTTTTTTCAAAAATTTTAGATATTTTTGATAAAAATGTTTAATAGTATAGAAATTATTTAAATTAGAATCTTTAAATCAAATCTAAATTAAAATCTGATTTATTATTTTAATCAAATCAAATCTAAATTACCTATATTTAAGGAACTCTAAAAATATTTAAATTAATACTCCCTCTGTTTCATTATAGTTGATATTCTAGGTTTTTTTTCTTGTTTCATAATATTTGATTTCCTACATCTAATTAATCTATGTTTCTTCTTTAAATTGAATGAATAATATTAATGAAGAAAAAGTAATAATAAAAATAATGAAATCAGTTGTAAAAGTAACTTAATTAACAAAAATAAACAGTAAATAATTGAGCATTTATAGCTTTCTTAATCTGTGTGTAAATATTCAGAAAATCATCTATAATGAAACAGAGGGAGTAACTAATTTTCGAAATTAAATATAAATAATTATTAAAATTACTTTTAAACACTTAAAAAAAATTAAGAGTGTTTGGAAACAAGTACTAAATGTGCTTCTGTTTTAAGATAATAGATTACTGTGAGATTTTTCTTATAGTGCATCAATCAGGTGAAAAGAAGCAGAAAAAAGAAGAAGAAGACAATTTCCGACTAAAAAGGGGAAGGAAAGACTTATTATAGAGGGTATTTGTCCTCCACATAATACCGGAGGAAGAAACAATGTCCTTCTATTATCCAAAAAAAAAAATTAAAAAAATAATAATTATCCCTTAATTTTCCTCTCTCTTTCTCTCTTCTTTCTTATCTCCCCTATTTTTACTCTACTACACATACTAAATTACTAATCACATCACGTCTATAAATCTTTCACCGGCTCTAGGCCCACCCATAATAGTTGAGCATATAAAAATATCCACGTTTGTTATAACGTGCGTATACTATATACTAATATAATGCATTTGCATGTACATAAATAAAAGGAACCCAACGGGAAGATATGAAGGCTCACGAGAAGCATAAAAGAAATGGCAAGAGAGAAAAAGAGATAGAGAAGTTATGGGACACTTTTTGATTGGTCTTCTTGTGGTTATTTTGTTTATTGGAAATGTTATCCAAGAAGCAAATGGTGAAATATCTCGATCAGTTTTGAGCAAAATAGAGAGGATGAATAAGAGAGGTCCTTATTTGGGGATTGTAGCTCCAAACAACTTTGAGCTTAATCCTCTTCTCGCTTCTCAAGCCTATGTTCCATATCCCTCTTTGCCCTTCATCGATTTCGCTGGTAAAAATTGTTTTCATTGTTATTGAAAATGTACATGAATAACGTTTTTAAAATCAAAACTATAGATTCATCGAATCAATTAACAAAGTCAACTATTTCTTGTATAGGTCATTGATTACATCTATAAAATACATAGATAGGTACCTAAATTATTGATATGTTTTATATAAAAATCACGCAGGTAGAAGATTTAGATTTGGAAAAATATCAAACCAACGAGTGGTAATCGTGATGACGGGATTAGGAATGGTACGTTCATTTACCAAATACAACTCTTTCCCCTTTTTGTAAAAAAAAAAAGTTTGATCCGTTGATATAATTAAGTTTTATTAAACAATAATTAATATACATATGAACAGGTAAATGCAGGAGTAGCAACTCAATTACTAGTAAGCCTGTTTAGGCTGAAAGGAGTGTTGCATTATGGAATCGCTGGAAACGCAGATGTTAACCTAGAGATCGGTGACGTCACTATTCCTAAATCTTGGGCTCACACTGGTCTTTGGAATTGGCAGGTCGGGTCTATTAACTTACCAAATCTACTATAATATACATGTATGACCTTGCTTGCGAACGATATTTAACCAATAGCAGCTATTACTTTTTTTATTTTGTTGCTGTTGACATCAGTATACCAGCTGTTAAATATTGTCACCATTTTGGATGACTGATAATAACGATCTAGGCACAAATGTCAATGGCCTTATAGTTATATGTTTGCATAAATATTAGATGTTGAAAGTTAAAGCTATAGTACATGTTCAAAACCTACTATGATACATCAATTGAAACTATGTAGATCTAAATATAAGTATATATTACCGTGACATTCATATATTTTTGGTGGTATCATATGCATATCCTTAAATGCTTTACTCATTTTACAAATTCGAATACAGAGGTATGGAGATGGAATTGACGACGAGTTGGCTTTGGAAGCCGGCGGAGACTATACTCGGAATATTGGTTATCTCCAGTTTTCCAATTACAGTAACCAAACCGAGAACTTGCTCAATAGAATTTGGTACCAACCGGAAGAAATATTTCCGGTCACCGGAACTCCCGAAGTCCGGGAACACGTGTTCTGGATTCCCGTTGACAAGTCCTACTTGGATCTTGCACGCCAACTCGAGGTTTGACAAATACTCACATATTTAGATCTGTTTTGATTTTCATAATTTATTTTATAACCAAGTTGCGTTTTCGTATATATTTGCAAATATCTACAACACGTTAGTCCGTTAGGTGACGCCTATATTAGATATATAATATACATATTTGACTATATATATATTTAAACTTCCACGTTTCATGGTCACGCTCTATAAAAATCACTAATATCCAGCTATACATGTATAATGTAGTTCGAAAAAATAAGGCATCAAATGTACGTTAAATAGATTCGAACTGTACATATATGTGCTATATGTAGAATTTATTAGATTGTTACATTCTTATCAGTAAAAAATGTTCCACTCTTATGATATTGTTGCGTCTTCTATACGTGTTACATTTGACACATGAAACTATTGGATTGTACGTGTTACATTATATGATACGTGAAATGATTACATTCTTATATTCAAACCAAAAAAAAAACAGGGCACGAAACTACCACAGTGCGTGAACACCACGTGCCTTCCTCGAGCACCGAAGGTAACCATCGTTGACCGTGGGGTGAGTGCAAGCGTCTTCGTCGACAACGCAGCTTACCGGACTTTCCTCCGCTCCAAATTCAACGCCACCGCCGTCGAAATGGAAAGCGCCGCCGTAGCTCTCATCTGCCACCAGCAAAGCCTCCCTTTCGTCGTCATTCGTGCCCTCTCCGATCTCGCCGGCGGTGGCTCCGACGTTTCCAACGAGGCTGACTTGTTCGGCAGCCTCGCCGCGCAAAACTCCGTCGATGTTCTCGTCAAGTTCGTTGGTTTGTTGCCTCCACACAGAAGCCATAAGATTCAATCACAATAGTGTGGAATTGTGGATGTGTATTCTAAGTTCTAATAAAGAGTGTAACGTAAAAATAAGATGTATCGATCTGTTTTCTTTTTCTAATAATAAGAGCAGCTTTGTTTTGTTCATCTGTTTAAAACTTGAAGCTATATATTAGCAATTTACGTTTTGTTAATGTCGGGTTCTTTTTTAGGATCGGTTTTGGTTATTTCTATGTGTATATGATCATCGTAACATTACTCCTTCCGAGATTTGAATTTATTTCGGATAATGATAATTTATATTGTTAGGTGGAACACATGAATCTCGCATTCAATCACTAGTATCAAACCTTCATGACATGTAATATTTTTTTATGCTTGGGAAAAGCTTTCAGGAGTCATATATCTGGATTTACCGGATATATCATTATAAAAACATCACACTTCGTTTTTGTTTTGCAAAATACAATATCTTTTTTCTTCTTCTTTCTTAAACGCTTAGAAAACCTTCATAAAAGCTTATGCAATTAATGAAAGACTGTTTAGCCAAAAAAGAGCCATTATCAGCAATAAAAAGATAGTATAAATCGATAACAGAACATGAATATTGATGCCATGATAATGGATGGTACACTAGGATGTGATAGTATCGAATATTTATTCATGCCTATCAGCGTCTTGTTTTTTTGTAAGTTTTGTTTTAGGCAAATAATCTAATTGTTGTACACTTTACTAATTTTAAGCTTGTTAGCAAACATGTCTATATTATCATAATGCTATGATTCGGTGGACCAATCTTGTTACTTTGAACCAAATTTCATTTTCATCAGAATCATTATTTTTTTGGTAACAAGGGTTTGTCAGAATCATTATTATCATGTGTTATAGTGTAAGCGTACGCATTTACCCAAATTAGCGTAAGGGTAAAGCACACATGACATAACCAGAAAAAGAAAAAAAATATTCGCAATTACACAAGAGATCAATAATTTTTTGTTTTATTTTCTTCGTACGATTTTCAATTTTTTTTTTTTTTTTGAAAAACCTCATTATCCCGCTCCTATCGCAGTTTCAAAATTTGAAATTTGATTCGGTCAACTTTTTTATTTGAAACCGCTGTATCACTCTCACTCACTATTCTCTCTTTCATTTCGGCTTCTCCTTTTTCTCTCTAGTCTCTACTACCCAGAAACCTAATTCCATAACCATCTCCGAGATTTCGTTGATTCTCTCATTCATTCCTTCTGATTTCTCCGTCTAGGTCACGAGATCGACACAGTTTCCGTCTCAGAAACTCTCATTTGCCCCAACACCATGGCTACCAAACTCCCGCTGCAGAGCAGCAACAACGTCAATGTGGGGAAGAAGCCGGCGGCATCGCGAGCCGGCGGGAAGACGATCGAAGAGATGTACCAGAAGAAATCGCAGCTCGAGCACATCCTTCTCCGTCCAGATACTTACATCGGATCTATTGAAAAGCATACCCAGACTCTCTGGGTATACGAAAACGAAGAGATGGTGAATCGTCCTGTCACTTACGTCCCTGGCCTTTACAAGATCTTCGACGAGATCCTCGTGAACGCCGCCGACAACAAACAGAGGGATCCGTCGATGGATTCTGTCCAAGTTGTGATTGATGTTGAACAGAATCTGATCAGCGTCTGTAACAGCGGAGATGGAGTTCCCGTCGAGATTCATCAGGAGGAAGGCGTTTATGTGCCTGAGATGATTTTTGGTCATCTTCTGACTAGCAGCAACTACGATGACAATGTGAAGAAGACCACCGGTGGAAGAAACGGGTATGGTGCGAAGCTTACTAACATCTTCTCCACTGAATTCACCATAGAAACTGCCGATGGGAAGAGGCAGAAGAGATACAAGCAGGTACCAACAATGGATTTTGCTTCTGTGTCTTTTGTTTGCATTTACATTGATCTCGTTTGGTATTATGGTGCTTCTCTTGCTGATTAAGGGTATTATCGATTGATCACAGTAATTTTAGGAACTTGACATTATCTGGTGATATGTAGGTGTTTACAAACAATATGGGGAAGAAGTCTGAGCCGGTGATAAGCAAGTGCAATAAGAGTGATAACTGGACGAAGGTCACTTTCAAACCAGATTTGGGGAAATTCAGCATGACTCATTTAGAAGACGATGTGGTTGCTCTAATGAGTAAAAGAGTGTTTGATATTGCTGGATGTTTGGGAAAGACAGTGAAGGTGGAGCTGAATGGTAAACGAGTTCCAATCAAATCGTTCAGTGATTATGTTGATCTTTACCTTACCGCAGCCAATAAATCAAGGACTGACCCTCTCCCAAGGTTTGTTTGTTCTATGAACGTTTTTATTGATCACCTATATAAGTAGACTCTGTATTGGAATTGATTTTGATCTTCTGTTTTTTTTCTTGTGTGAGATTAGGATAACTGAGAAAGTTAGTGACAGATGGGAGGTGTGTGTGAGCCTAAGTGAGGGACAATTTCAGCAGGTATGTGTTTGAGTGATATTATCTTTCTCTCAACTCATCTCATGACGATTGAGTATAACTTTTAACAATGTTTTCTTCTGTTACCAGGTTAGCTTTGTCAACTCCATTGCCACAATCAAGGGTGGCACACATGTTGATTATGTGACCAGTCAGATCACAAACTACATAGTCAATATCGTGAACAAGAAGAACAAACACGCCAATGTTAAGGCTCATAACGTGAAGAACCACCTGTGGGTATTTGTCAATGCTCTGATTGACAATCCTGCTTTTGATTCTCAAACAAAAGAAACATTGACTCTTCGACAGAGCAGTTTCGGGTCTAAATGCGAACTTTCAGAAGATATTCTGAAGAAAGGTATGTTTTGCTTCATCTGTCTAGTTGGGTATCACTGATGTAACTGGTTTCTAGAAGACTGCTTAAATATGTTTTTTCATGTCATTTTTGTTCTAGTGGCTAAATCCGGAGTAGTAGAAAATTTGCTTTCATGGGCAACTTTCAAGCAGAGCAAAGACCTTAAGAAGAGTGATGGAGCTAAAATTGGGAGGGTTCAAGTTGAGAAGTTGGAGGATGCAAACGAAGCTGGAGGGAGGAACTCCCAAAAGTGTACACTGATATTAACTGAAGGAGATTCAGCTAAAGCTCTAGCTGTAAGTGGTTTTGATCTATTGTCAGCTAACTCTCTATTTTTACTTCAACATAGCTAATGCTCGTTATGTTCAGATGGCGGGGCTGGGTGAAGTGGGTCGGGACTATTACGGTGTGTTTCCACTTCGAGGAAAGTTATTGAATGTCAGGGAAGCCAGTACCACTCAGATCACTAACAATAAGGAAATTGAGAACATTAAGAAGATCCTTGGACTAAAGCAAAATATGGTGTACGAAAACGTTAACTCACTGAGATATGGCCATATGATGATCATGACCGATCAAGTATACTTCCTATCTTTACACTTAGTGCATTGTTCTACATATATGTGTGTTGTCTTTATATATGTTCATTTGATGAAATCTTTCTGTCCACCTTTTTCAGGATCACGATGGTTCCCATATAAAGGGGCTGTTAATCAATTTCATCCACTCTTTCTGGCCGACGTTACTTAAAGTTCCATCGTTCCTTGTTGAGTTTATAACACCGATTGTGAAGGTAAGTATAATACCTTCATCCTTGCATAATATTTTATCTTGCTTGACATAGTAGATACATGAATTTTAACAACTGCCCTAAACTTATCTTACTCAGGCTAGCAACAACAGGACTAAAACGGTTCTGTCATTTTACTCAATGCCCGAGTACGAAGAATGGAAAGAAAGTCTTAGGGGTAATGCAACCGGATGGACTATCAAATACTACAAGGTTTGCTTCCTAATGTAACTATTAAGACAGCAATTTTGGAAAGTGCTTATGTTCTCTGCTTAATTATAGTCCTTATGTCTTTCTAGGGGTTGGGTACAAGCACGTCTAAAGAGGGCAAAGAGTATTTTAAGAGACTTGATCTTCACAAAAAGGACTTTGTCTGGGAGGATGAACAAGATGGTGAAGCTATTGAGCTTGCATTCAGTAAAAAGAAAATCGAAGCCCGAAAGAATTGGCTTTCGAATTTTGAGGTATGCTGGACATCTGAATTTTCCGTAAAGATACCTGTTCTTTGCCCATTGTATCTGCCTGTTCTGATGTTAGTTTTCATTCAGGCTGGCACTCATCTTGACCAGAAGGAACAGAAAATTACGTACAGTGATTTTGTGAACAAAGAACTTATCTTGTTCTCAATGGCGGATCTCCAAAGGTCAATTCCCTCCATGGTTGATGGGCTAAAACCTGGTCAGCGAAAGGTTCTTTTTTGTTCGTTTAAGAGGAATTTCATCAAGGAAGCCAAGGTCGCCCAATTCGCTGGTTATGTATCGGAGCACTCAGCTTATCATCACGGCGAGCAGTCTCTTGCCAGCACCATCATCGGTATGGCGCAGGATTATGTTGGCAGCAACAACATCAACCTGCTGCAACCAATTGGTCAATATGGTACACGAACTGCGGTAAGTATAGCTGATAGAGCATTCATTACTCATCTTGTTTATCCATTCTCGTACTCATCTTGGTGGACATGATGGTGGTCGTAGGGTGGAAAAGATGCAGCCAGTGCAAGATACATTTTTACTAAGCTTTCTCCAGCAACAAGGGTCTTGTTTCCCAAGGATGACGATGTCCTCCTTAACTACTTGAATGAAGACGGTCAAAAGATAGAGCCAACATGGTAATCCTTTGCTCATCTAGTACATCTATTCCGACTTTTTCTTTTTTTGGCTAGTTAACTTGATACGTTAATGCTTTTTAGGTACATGCCCATCATTCCAACAGTATTAGTCAATGGCTGTGAAGGTATAGGAACTGGGTGGAGTACTTTCATACCAAACTATAACCCAAGAGAGATTGTTGCCAACGTAAGGCGTCTACTTAATGGTGAAAGTATGGTGCCTATGCATCCCTGGTATAGGGGTTTTAAAGGAACCATTGAGAAAACTGCGTCCAAAGAAGGCGGGTCAACCTACACAATCACTGGTGTGTGTGAGGAGATAGATGAAACGACTGTTCGTATTACGGAGTTACCAATCAGAAGGTGGACCGATGACTATAAGGAATTCTTGAACGCACTGAAGACAAATAATGTCCCTTTTTTTCTGGTAGAATGCCTAAAATCAGAAACTGTGATTGTATTCTCTTATACGTTTCTTTCTTATTTATTCTGCTTCTTTCTTTCAGGAAATCAGAGAGTATCATGACGAATCGTCAGTGCACTTTGAGCTTACAATGAGTGAAGAGAACATGGCGATAGCTCGGCAGGAGGGCTTTCTGAAAATGTTCAAACTCACCACGACAGTCGGTACAACCAATATGCATCTCTTTGATGAAAAGAGCGTGATAAAGAAATATGCGACTCCAGAGCAAAGTAAGAAAAGACCCAAATTGTTCAGTCTGTTTTTCTTCTCCATAATATACACTGATATCTAACACCACCTTGCAGTTCTTGAAGAGTTTTTCGACCTCAGGCTCCAATACTATGAGAAGAGAAAGGTTCGAAATCTCAAACAATGATTCAGTCTTTTAGAGGTTTATGATATTAAGGCAATGGTTTAACATCAACTGTGTGATATGTATACAGAAAATTATGCTGGAGAATATGGAACTGGAGCTACTGAAGATAGAAAACAAAGTGAAGTTCATTCTTGGAGTTGTCAGTGGAGAAATAATAGTGAACAATAGGAAGAAGGCTGATCTCGTCCAGGAATTGAGACAGAGAGGGTTTACACCATTCCCAAAAAAGGCCAAGCCCGTTGAAGCGGCAGTTGCTGGAGCAGTCGATGCAGATACAACTGAAGAAAACTCAGATGCTGCTCCTGCTTCAAGTTCAAGCTCCACGTTTATAACTGGCTCAGAGTATGACTACCTATTGGCACTGGCCATAGCAACGTTGACTCTAGAGAAAGTACAGGAGTTATGTGGAGATAGAGATAAAATGAAGGAAGAAGTTGAGGACCTGAAGAAAGCCACACCAAGATCCCTCTGGCTCAGAGACCTAGCGTCTCTTGATGTAGAACTAGATGTATGGATTCACCAAGCTATCCTTTTATAACGCTTTGCATAGCAGTCGATTAACAATTTGTCATTGATGCAATGTTTTTTCCTTACATTGCAGAAACTTGATCTGAGCGATGCCCAAGCTGAAGAAGAGAGAAAGGCAACACAAATCAGGCTCAGGGCCGGTAATGGAGCACCAGCAAAGGGTAGAAAACAGCAGGTGACAAAGAAACCAGCACCGAAGAAGACCACAAAGAAAGCCATTGAATCAGAAACCACAGAGACTTCCAGTTCAGCAATGGACACAGGTAAATCTAGTTCTCAAGTTTGGCATTTCTTTTTCATGTATAGATCTCTTATATACATTTCTTTACGTTTTTTAAAGAGAACACCGTTGTGGAAGTGGCGAAGCCAAAAGGTAGACAAGGAGCCAAAAAGAAGGCGCCTGCTGCTCCAGCTGCAAAGGTCGATGAAGATGAGGATGAGATGATGGATCTAGCTCAAAGGCTTGCTAAGTACAGTTTCGGCGCCACCTCTGAGAATTCAAGCAGTAAGATTTCTAATAGCAAAAAAAAAATGTCGTATTTTTGAGAAAGAATCCACAGATCATGAAGTTAATCTTGTATTTCCTGCGGGTTTATCAACAGAAACATCGACAGCAATAGCTTTGGATGACGATGATGACGACGTGGTGGTTGAGGTTACTGCAAAACCAGCAAAAGGAGGAAGAAAACCAGCGGCGAGTAAAGCAGCGAAGCCACCGGCAGCTCCGAGAAAACGCGGACCAGCGGCGAGCAAGAAGCAGCCAGCGGCGGAGGTTGTTAATGTGTCGCCGGATAAGAAAGTGAGGAAGATGAGATCGTCACCGTTTAACAAGAAGAGTGGTTCAGTGATGGGGAGGTTAGCTGTTAGTAACAACAATAAGGAAGAGGAGGAGAGTAGTGAGACTGTGGCGGCGTCGTCGGGAAACTCAGCGAGGCCTCAAAGAGCAAATAGGAAGCAAATGAGGTATGTGCTGAGTGATTCGGAGAGTGAGTCTGGTAATGATTCTGAGTTTGACGAGATCGAAGACGACGAAGATGAAGAGTAGATAGAACCAACTCGGTTCCTTTGGTTACTTCTTCCTTTGTATTTTCATGCTATCTCTCAAACTTTGAATTCTCGTGTCTCTCTTTATGTTCCCTTTTAAGACTTAGGTGTTTTAACGAGCCCAGGAGGCTTTTGTTTGGTGGTTCTTTATAACATTTTGGTACATTTGGAAAATAATCTTTAGCCTACACAACCCAAATTTTCTCTTCTAATTTGGTACACTTGCAATCTGATGTGGAAGTTTTTGACTGGGAGGAGCAACATGGACTTGGTTTAAGGTATCAGACCAATATTAATTTGATCTCACTTGTGGTAATTGTACTTTTAAATCCAAGCTGAAGTGAGGAAATTTTCAATTCGATTAATAGAAAAAATGTCACCCAATTTGAATGTATTGCGTATACAAAGGGTATTATTACGGCTCGAACATAAAATCCTTGAAGGGCTCAAGACATACTCGTGTATATCCAAATGAGAAGTAACGTGAAACTCCCAAGACAAAACACTACTAGCTGGATACCAAAAAGAAGACAAAAGTAGAAACGATGTCGTATTCCACAACGGTCGATACGTGTTTTAACCTAACCGTTGAAAAAATCAGACTTTTTAGATAGAAAGGATATATGGTTTCAAATGGTTTATGGTGTGTGTTTTCGTTTTGCCAAGTTTTTGAAATTTATTGAGAGGGACAATAAAGTTGCCCTTTTTGAGACTTTTTTTTTTTTTTTGAGACTTTGACTTTGACGAAACCTGAGAATCCGACACATTTACTCTCATCGCTGCTCTCTCTCTGTCTCGACTCTCTACAAAACACATTTCCCTCTTGAGAAATTAATTAGTATATCGAAATTCACACTCTTTTGTTCTGTACTTTCCGTGGTTGATTCTCACTGCAAGCGTCACTTGTAAGCTCATTTCTAGTCTTCTTCAGCACTCTTCTTCTTCCTTGTCTTTAACTGCTTCTGTATTTGTTCATATTTTCCTCAAGTCTTCTGGGTTTTCGATTCTTGTTCTTACAAAGAAGATGAGCGCTTCCAAGTTCATCAAATGTGTTACTGTCGGAGACGGAGCTGTCGGAAAGACATGTATGCTTATCTCCTACACTAGCAACAAGTTTCCCACTGTGAGTTTTCCTCAAATTCAGACTCTGTGGCTTTCATTTTCAGAGATTTCATCTGGGTTCTTGGTATTTCCAACTGGGTTTAGCTTGAAGAAGAACCAATGATTTCTCTTTTGGTTTATTCCGGTTAACAATTCTCAAAAATTTGATTTGATTTTTCTTTTAATTAGTTTCTCCACTTGGGTTTATGAGATTCTAGAGTTTGGGAAGAGATCTGGTTTCCTTGCTTCTTTATTCTCCATTTTTCAGTTTCTAAGGTTTCCTCTAATGCATGATGCGTGATTCTTGCTGTTTGTTCATGTTTGTCAGGATTATATACCGACTGTGTTCGATAATTTCAGTGCCAATGTCGCTGTGGATGGACAAATCGTGAATCTAGGGCTATGGGACACTGCAGGTAAAAACAAAATTTCTAATTTAGTTCTGAAACCAGTGAACCAATGATTTGAAACTGATGATTCAGAAGTCTTCTATGTGTCGGATCTTTCATACATTTGTTTGTTTTATTGGTGTCTTTAAGGTCAAGAAGATTACAGTAGGCTGAGGCCATTGAGTTACAGAGGAGCTGATATTTTTGTATTAGCCTTTTCGCTTATCAGCAAGGCGAGTTACGAGAATGTACTAAAGAAGGTAAATGTTTTGATTCCTCCTTGGTTTGGAATAGACTTGGATTGTGAATTATGTGAATGTTGATTTGTGTACATACAGTGGATGCCTGAACTTCGTCGGTTTGCACCAAATGTTCCCATAGTCCTTGTTGGTACAAAGCTAGGCAAGTCTTTTTTCCTTTCGGAGATTTTTGTTTTTTGTACTTTGTTTTGAATATCTATTGGCTGATACATTACGTCTTGGTCTTCTTAAGATCTCCGGGATGATAAGGGATACCTCGCGGATCACACAAATGTCATTACCTCTGCTCAGGTATATATTGCGTAATTGGTTTTGCTTTTGAAATGAATCTTTAGACATGAATGAAGCTTTCTCAAGCTTATGACTTTTGGTGGAGACAGGGAGAGGAATTGAGGAAGCAAATCGGTGCAGCCGCTTATATCGAGTGCAGTTCCAAGACTCAACAGGTAAGTTAAGTTCCCCTTCACAGAAAGAGGAATGTTTTGATGAAAAAGTCAGAATCTTTTTTATGATTCTTTTGCTTTTGATTTTTTTGTTAGAATGTGAAAGCAGTGTTTGACACAGCGATCAAAGTGGTTCTTCAGCCTCCAAGGAGGAAGGAGGTAACGAGGAGTAAGAAGAAACACAGAAGATCCGGTTGCTCTATTGCGTAAGCGCTTTAAAGATTGTATCTTTTCTTGTTTTACTCTATGAAGATGTTGCTGTAAAATTTTTACAAACAAGACTCTTATCAATCTCACCTCTCATATACCTGCGCAGGAGTATTGTCTGTGGAGGCTGCAACGCGGCTTAGGACACAGCATACAAATCTCGACAACTACATTGTGACTCTCTTTCTTCTCTGGTCGTTTTTTGTGGTTTCCTAGTTTGAAATTGGAATTGTGAAAGATAAGGGAACTGTTGGTTCTCTTATTTGTATGTGAAACTCCTTGTCTGTTTCAGCTTGTGTAGATTTGCAGACTCTGTCTTTTTGTCTTGTTAACAAGTTAGTGGATTCAAATTTGAAACTTTTGTTCTTTGAGGGACTTGTATATTGTATCACTAAAACCAGACTAAACCGAAATCGAACCAAAAACTATTATGAATCCAAATTGAAAGAAATCAAACTGAAAACCAGTTTACTAGTAAACAAACGAGGCAAAGTAACATTAATTAAAAAAACAGACTTCATGCAGTTCAACAGTATATATAATTTATATTCAATGAACTATGCAAATAGTATAGACAAAAATTTGTTCCAACTTCTAACCGGTAGTAAATTAGTTTGGTCAATTTTCTGCTAAAAGGAAAAAAATGGTGGAGGGTAATCTAGTCATTTACTATCTGAGAACGGGATCTTTTTTTTTTTTAACTGGGGAAATCGTTAGTGTAGTATAAATGTATCATCATCATCAAACCGGGAAAGGGAAGAACAATCTGTCCAAAACGACGCCGTAATAAAAGAGATGGATAAACAGCCGGCGAGTAGCTGGAGTATCCATACCCGGCCGGAGATAATCGCCAAGTATGAGATCTTCGAGCGAGTCGGATCCGGAGCCTACGCCGACGTCTACAGAGCTCGACGTATCTCGGACGGTCTCATCGTCGCGCTCAAAGAGATCTTCGATTACCAGTCGGCGTTCCGGGAGATTGATGCGCTCACCATCCTCAGTGGATCTCCTAATATCGTTGTTATGCACGAGTATTTCTGGCGAGAGGACGAGAACGCCGTGATTGTGCTCGAGTTCCTCAGGACGGATCTCGCGGCGGTGATCAGAGATGCCAAGAGGAGGAAGAAGGGATCATCAGGCGGGGAGGAAGGAGACGACGGGTTTACGGAGGGGGAGATCAAGAGATGGATGATTCAGATTCTTTCCGGCGTTGATGCGTGCCACAGGAATTTGATTGTCCACAGGGATTTGAAGCCTGGGAATATGTTGGTATCTGATGATGGAGTGCTTAAGCTTGCAGATTTTGGTCAGGTGATTATCATGATACTGATGTTTGTTGTTTCCATTGTTTGATGCACGAAATTGAAAAACCTCTAGATGATGAACCTATAAACCTTGATTAATTTCTGGATAGAAAAAAGAATGCTTCGTTTAGGAGATGAAGAGTTCTTTGATTTTGCCTATTTTCAGCTCCTCTTTATGTTTTTACCATATTTTGTGTGAAATTTTCTCTTGGGTTTGTAAAAAAGGTGTTTTGGCTTCATGGCTCGTTTACAGGCTAGGATACTCATGGAGCCTGATTTTGTCGCTTCAGATGAAAACCAACATGCTTACAAAGTGGAAGACAAAGATGGAGAAACCAGCAGAGAACCGCCTGAGGTGATTCCTGATTATGAGAACTCGTCTCAGCAAGGGTCTGATGGTCAGGAACGAGAAGTGATGAGTAAAGATGAATACTTTAGACAGGTGGAAGAGCTCAAGGCTAAAAAGGTTGTAAGAGATGATACCGATAAAGACTCGAATGTGCATGATGGAGACACATCTTGCCTTGCAACGTGCACTGTTAGTGAAATGGATGATGATCTCGGTAGGAACTCTTTTTCTTATGATGCTGATGAGGCATTGGATGGTGAACAGGGTTTGATGACATCTTGTGTGGGAACCCGATGGTTTAGGCCACCAGAACTGCTCTATGGATCTACAATGTATGGGTTAAAGGTTGATCTATGGTCGCTTGGTTGTGTGTTTGCAGAAATCTTGTCTCTTGAGCCTTTATTTCCAGGGATTTCAGATATTGATCAGATCAGCAGAGTAACCAACGTGCTCGGAAATTTAAACGAAGAGGTCTGGCCAGGTTGTGTCGATCTACCAGACTACAAGTCAATCTCATTTGCTAAAGTAGAATCTCCTCTTGGTATAGAAGGCTGCCTTCCCAACCATTCAGGGGATGTGATATCTCTGCTCAAGAAGCTTATATGTTATGATCCAGCTAGCAGAGCTACTGCTATGGAGATGTTGAATGACAAATATTTCAGTGAAGAGCCTCTTCCGGTTCCAGTTTCTGAGCTCTATGTGCCTCCGACAAGGAGTGGACCGGATGAGGATTCTCCGGGAAAGTGGAATGATTACAGAGAAATGGACTCAGATTCAGATTTTGACGGCTTTGGACCCGTGAATGTAAAGTCTACCAGTAGTGGATTTACAATAGAATTTCCCTGATCTTGAATGGCATTTAAGCACGGCCGTCTTATCTCATCACTCTGTTTTTTTTTTTTTTTGACGGCTTTGATCTCAGTTTTCATTTTTGTATTTTCCTCTCATGTCGGAGTTTGTTGAATACCATGATGAGGCATTGAGGCCATGAATAAAGCCAATCCTTGTTGTCATCGATATTTTGCTAATTCTATTTACCAAATTACATAATCAAATTCTTAGTCCCAGAAGTAGTCATTGGACTAAAACTGTAGTCAGCATTTCAATGAAATCCACTGTATAACCATAAATGTCTTTTTTGACATGGATTATTGAATTATTGAATATCTTCCATCGATTTCGTAAATTTCAGAAGTGTAATCATATTTTGTGCGTCTGATTCTTCCATAAACGTGAACGTTATATTGCCAAGAAAAGAAGAAGGAAAATCAGAACGGCCATTAGATTTTCGACTCCATGAATTAGCCTATAGTACTATCATGTTAAGTATTAAACTTGAGGGGCTATTTTGAAAATCTAACTAAAGTAGAGAGGCCAAAATATAAATTAACGACAGTTTCCAGCATCTATCGGGAAGTCTCCCTAGGTTTTTTTTTTTCCCTTTCCGAAACGGACATCGAGATTCCAGGAGTAGGGGTGCTTGACAATCGGAGAGAAATGGGGTCGAACGAAAGAGATCAGCATCACCCGCCTCACATCAGCAGTCTCGTCGTGCGGCCATCCGGAAGCAACGACGGAGAAAGCGATCGCCGCGCCGCCGCCGCCGGAGACTATGACCCCGGAGATTTCTCCCGTGACCGGCCCTCATTTGCTCGCTCGGATCGACACAAGGGTGAAAATGGTTCGTATCTCTTCCAACATTATTAAAGCCCAGTTCTCTTTTCTGCTCAGTTTCTTCTTCGTTGCAGCAACTGCTACTTGGAAAGATTCATTACGTGCGACTGTTCTACTCGATGTTTTCTTTCCGTTAACTTGTGAAACATGCTCATCTATCAATTTCTGAGTTAATCGATACTGTTATGTTTGGTTATTTCGCTAGCATTTGGTTCCTATGATGTCTGTAAGTTCTTCTGAAGTAGAAGAATCTCATTTGCTATAAATGCTTTAATGGATTGTATAGCTAAGAGTTCAATGACACTTAAAAGTTGTTGTACTATGAATATTGCACTGGTATAGATTCATATCAACAGTCCTTGTTCAGTGTAAAAATGTAAGAATCTTGAGCTGAGTCTTTCGGTAATGCAACCATCTGAGAATGCTATTAGGGAACCTACAGACTCATGGTCTTTGCTCCAGTGTTTTATCAGTGATGTGTAAACAAAATCTCTTTGATGATATTTTGGACTTTCTTGTCTGCTAATATATACGTTCGTGATTCTACTGTGAGGAGTACTTGCAACTTGCTGACTTGATAATAGTTTGAACCTTTAACTATACTGTAGTTGACCCAGCCTCTCTCCTGCTGGCTAATTTTTGTTTTTTTTAATTGGGGTGTAGGACATAGAACTCGTGCAAGTTCTAGCTCACCAGCCCGTCGTGCATATGAGGATCACCGACATTCTGATCATAATCATTCAGGCGCTCCGCCTCGTGGCCGTGACTTGAGCAGCAGAAGGGAAGCATCTGGGAGACACAGAGACTATTCACCACCTTATGCTAGAGGTGGAGCTGGTGCTCGTCCCCATGGAAGAGGTTTTGATGGGCCTGGACCTGCAGATAGCATGAGCAGAAACAATAATCCAAAGGTGCAACCAAGAGATGGAGATTGGTACTGTCTAGATCCATTGTAAGTAACCTTGGCTATATCTCAAAATCTACATAAGTTTCCCAATTCATATACTATATCTTTCTTTTGTTTTTGTTATGGATACAGATGCAGAAACTTGAACTTTGCGAGACGAGAATACTGCAACAAATGCAAGAGGCATCGCTATGTACCAGCCAACAGTCCTCCACCGCTTCGTCATCTTCCTCCTCCCATGAATTTCTCCCCGAGAAGAGACTTCAATGGCTACAGGTCTCCTCCACCACGTGGCTGGCCCAGAGACTACCCGCCACCTAGACAAGACCATCCCACATGGAGAGACAGAGAACGAGAACGAGACCGTTTGCATTACTCTGACAATGAGTACCCTCCTAGCAGAAGTTTAGCACCTGACTGGGTCCGTACTGAGCCGCTCCCGAGACCTCACTATGAGAGACGGCCACCTCCTCTCAGTCCACCGCTTCATCCACCTCGTGGTGGCAGATTAGGACGACTTTCAAGAGAGAGAAGCAGATCGCCGCCATTGAGACACGGTCCACCACCACCGCCATTAAGAGGCGGTCCACCACCACCGCCATTGAGAGGCGGTCCACCAGCACTCAGGGATTACCACCGTGACAGTTACTTTGATAGAAGAGGGCGAGACGATCGGCGTGGTGGCAGAGACAGAATGGGAAATTCTTACTGATACAAAAACTGTGTATGTCTTGAGAATGTTGGTTTAGACTTTAGACAAGTTGAAATTTTTGCCGGAAAAATCAAAATGTGACCTTGCAAATTTTGGTGCTCAACAAAATGAAAAAAAAAAAGCCAATCTTGATTTCTCTTTCGTAGTTGTAGAAATGGGCGCAATCACAAATACGCCTTCTTTCTTAAAGTGGCCTCTCTCTCTGCTTCCAATGTGATGCATCGGAGTCAGTCACGAGTGGGTCTGTGTACGTGTCGGTTCGCAATTGGGATATATCTAAATTACGCAAAATTTTTAAAGGGCTTTTTGGATACTTTGATCGGAGGAAATCGGACGGTCGAAAGACAACAAAACCTAAAGCTTTTATGAATTTAAATCGTTGGATCGTCGTATTTAACGTGATCCGTACGATGCGATTGCCACGCAAATCTAACCGTTCAATATAATCCAGAAAATTGAAATTTCAAAACATGTTAGAGAGAGGGAGGAGGAGAGATGCTGCGGAAGAAGAAGAACAAAACCGAAAGTATTTGCTTTTATTTTTTTTTGTTTTCCGCTGTTTTAAATTTCTACCAAATTTTTTCTTGAGGGCTTCTTCTTCTTCTCCTCCTTCATCGTCTTCTTCTAGAGCTAAAACCCAATAGAACCCTAATTCCCCATCTATCTCTCTCTAAGCTTATCCCTTTTTCTCTCTCTCTATACACGCGGATCAAATTCAAAGTCCCGTTTGAGCTCTAACAGCCGCCGAATCGGTTCTGATTTCTTTCCGCGCTCCGGCGGGATTCGGATCTGGATTTTTCGTGTGTGTTTCGTGAGCTGATTTGTGGAATTTCTCGTTTTTTCTCGCGGTGGTTTAAACTGTGTGATTTTCTCGGGGGAAAATAGAAAAGGAAATTTTCTGGGTTCCATCGAGATTCGAATTTTCGTTAGATGGATGAGGGCGGTGGAGGAGGCGAATTCCCGCCAAAAAAGGACGGTGTTGAAGAGTCTAGTTTTCCGGCGAAGACGCCAGCGAGGCAACTCGACTTCACTGGTGGCTCCGATGAACATTCAGTGTCTAAACCGGCTCCTACCGTCTTCGCTACGGCGGCAAATACCATCGCCACTCCCTCTGTTCCTTCACCAGCTGCGATAACGACGCCGACGACGACTCGTCCTCCTCCTCCGGCGGTGGGAATCGGTCAAGTACGACCGACGTTACCGGTGGCGACGCCAAATCCGCCGCCACAATCACAAATCCTTAACGCTTCAATCAGGCTTCCGTAAGTTTTATCTATTGAACCCTTTTTGCTTCGTCCTTGAATTAGTCTCGTTTCGATATTTTCTGAAGAACAAAATTCAAACTTTTTGTGTGTAGATATGCAGAAGTGTGATTTAGAATTATGAAAATGGTTTAACTTTTAACTTTTAAAATTAATTTAATGGCTTCTGTTCAAGGATTAAGCTTTGATATCACCGGAAAGGTTCAGAATTTTCAAAAATTTGCTTCTTTTTTCGCAGAAAGCCCGAGTCTCCAAAATCTAGACCAAGGCCAATAGTGGAAGCTAGAGATGGAACCCCTCAAAAGAAGAAACAGTGTAACTGCAAACACTCACGCTGCTTGAAGCTGTAAGTCTTCCCATTCATGTATCTGGATTGTGATTTTATCGAAAACTTTTAATGGTATAGTTTATCTATCAAGTGATCCCCTCTTAGTTCCGGGAGACATTTTGGTATGGTTATGGGATTATTGGAGCTGTTGCATGTTAATATCTTTTCCTTTCTCTGCTGCATTCCTAAGACTTGTGCATTACAGTTTCTGATTCGGCTTTACTTTTTTTAACCTCCATAAACTTACACTGTGCAATATCTTGTCAGGTATTGTGAATGCTTTGCATCCGGAACATATTGTGATGGTTGTAACTGTGTCAATTGTTTCAACAATGTTGAAAATGAACCTGCAAGACGAGAAGCTGTTGAAGCAACTCTGGAGCGGAATCCAAATGCGTTCAGGCCGAAAATTGCTAGCAGTCCGCATGGTGTACGGGATAAAAGGGTACGAGGTTTAAGGCATATCGATGTTACTGATAAAAGCCATTACATTTTCAGTTGTGGGAAGACTTTGGTGAACTTTTGGAAGTTCTTTAAGCTTCTAAGTTATTATGGGATGCTTAAACTGTTGATTTGTCTTTGCAGGAGGAGATTGGCGAAGTTGTGTTGTTAGGGAAACATAACAAAGGATGTCACTGCAAGAAATCTGGATGCCTTAAGAAGTATTGTGAGTGCTTTCAAGCAAACATTCTTTGTTCCGAGAATTGTAAATGCTTGGATTGCAAAAACTTTGACGGAAGTGAAGAGAGACAAGCTCTGTTTCATGGGGAACATGCCAACAACATGGCTTATCTCCAACAACAAGCAAATGCAGCCATTACCGGAGCTGTAGGTTCCTCTGGCTTTGCTCCTGCTCCAGCACCTAAGAGACGGAAAGGTCAAGATATTGTGTTCAACCAAGCAACCAAAGATTCATCTACGCATCGACTTGGACAGTTTCAACAGGTACCCAGTTACCATTTTAGGATATGCTTTCTTTTTGGTATCCTTTTTTCTTGCCTTTCTTAGTGAAATGAAATCTTATTATTTGTGTATAGGCAAATAGTGGAAGAACTAGTGGCCCAACCTCAGGCACATCTCCGTCACCTGTTTCTCGTGCTGGTGGCAATGTTCCATCGAAGTTTGTATATAGGTGAAAATTATGGTGTTCACAAGTTATTTAGCTGATCCAAGAGCTGCAACAAAACTGACTTATATGTTGAATTCGTTTGAAGGTCCCTCTTAGCAGATATAATCCAACCGCAGGATGTGAAAGCGCTTTGCTCTGTTTTGGTCGCTGTAGCTGGAGAAGCAGCAAAGACATTTACAGGTGCAACTTTTAGTTTAAACTCTTTATTACTGAGGTTGTAGCTCTATATGTATTATTCATTGATATTCATCAAAACTTGTCTCAGATCAAAGGAATGAAACAGAAAGTCGGGTGAAAGATCAAACAGAAACTTCTTTAGCTACTTCTGCACAAGATCAACCCCAAGGCAATAAAGATGCAGCTGATGTGGAGATGGTTGCAGCTGATGAAAATCAAGCTGATAAGTCAGTCACAGAGGATCCCAGTTCAAATGGCGCCGATCCCTCCAAAGCAAAGCCGCTATCTCCTGCAACTCTGGCTTTGATGTGTGATGAACAGGACACTATCTTCATGGTTGCAGCAGCTTCACCTAATGGTTCAGTGGACCCCGGTGGCTGCGGAACAAACTCACAGGGCCAATCAGAGGTTTACGCAGAGCAGGAGAGAGTGGTATTAACCAAATTCAGAGATTGCCTTAGCCGGCTTATCTCCTACGCAGAATTAAAAGGTACATTTGCTTCCTCGTGTTTCACACCCAACTCATCGAGAAACATTCTTCTCTAAAGTTTGTTAAGTTTGCAGAATCAAAGTGTTCATCTTTAGCAAGAAGGCATGTACAGTCACCTGCAGCAACCACGACCACAACCGTGACTGTGAAAACCGAGAATGGGATTCAGCAAATACCACCGGTTATGAATGGAGCTTCACGAACCACTACTCAACCTACAATCAACAAACCGCAGCCTTTGCAGCTGACGACGGCAACAAATACCTCAAACCCTCATCATCTTCATAAACCTCCACCTTTATCAGAGAAGAAAGACATCTGAATCAGAGGACCGTGTCTATGTTATGATTTAGAAACATTGGCCTAGGGCCTAATTTTAATAAAATACTCTTAAATTTTATTTTTTACAAAATATTTTACACTATAATTTGAAGCTCACATTTATATCTTTGAAGTTTAAAAGAGAGGTTTTTAGAAAAATAAACTTTTGTAGGATTTGAGAGTAACATATAGTAAATCAATTTCAGAAAAGATGTAAGTGTCTAGTACAATTAATAAGACTTTGGGTTGATATAATTAATTAAAATTATCATATTTCTACTCTCTTTGACCCCCCCCCAAAAAAAAGAATAAAGAAAAAGAAGGTATTTATGCAATTTTCTTATATTATTCGATAAGAGACGAAAATACATGAGAATTGTGAACGATGTCACTACAAACATTTATTTAGAACATAAAAGCTGTTTTATTTTTAACTGTTTTCAAGGAAACACCTTAATAGCACTTTATCTTGAAACAACAAGAGAAACTTGAATTATTCTGATTTAGTGACTAAACACCTGACGCCTCTCCTTCTGCGTAAACTTGTTCAAACGCATTTTTAGCTGATTACTATTAAACTCCCTTTTTGCATTCACAATCGAGACCTCGACGATTTCGGTTCGCTCTGCAGCCAAAAACCGGAGGTTTCATTATCAATTACAGTCCATAAGACCGGGAAAATGAATAAATCGATGATAGCTGGAATAGTACTGCATTCATAAGCTTGGAAATATTTCTTTCATAGAACTAAGTAGGCTATAACTACACTACATGATCATATTTTGTTTTCTTTGCAACCATAGCGTCTAAATTTTTTGTTCTAGCCAACTACAAAAGCAATCAACATGGTTCATGCTAAACTTGAACTCAATGGTATAGTCTCGAGATATTGATCATTCATCAAATGCTCTCTGCTAACTGGTCATTTGCAACAGATGAATGCATTTGATCATTCACCTTAAATTCTATTCTCATATTGTTTATCGATTATTCATAAAGGGAACTTGGTAGGTACTATGTTCTCCACATCTTAAAATTGTAAAGAAAGATGAGAGACTTTACCAAAAGCATTCCATTCATTGCCCTTTCCTCCAGATACCTCGACGGTTTGAAAAAGCCGCCATAAGTCTCCGACAATCTCTTGAGCCTTTCATATATGTACTTCGGTCCAACCGTGTCTGCCCAGAAAAGAAGTCCCCCGCTGCAACAAGGTAAAAAAAAATGCTTACCATAAGAAATGATATCACAAAGGAAAAAGTTTGTTGAAATAGTGACTTGTTAGTAAGTGACTAGAAGAGACTCAACAGAATAAGAAAGATGGATATTCATCATGAAGTGAAAATCAATAAGATCAGAGCAAAAGCAAGAGATTTTCTTTATGGGGATTATGCTATAGAATCCTAACCGGTAAGAAGGAAAACTCATTCCAAGGACAGACGCAACATCCAAGTCTGAGGCTCGGATCACAACTCCTTCATCTAGGACACGGCATGCCTCGTTAACCACAGGGAACAAGATCATCTCTACAATCTCCTTATCAGTTACTGATATAGGCTGCAGAAGAAGGACAAGACTGCATTAAACTTAGAAAAATAATACCAAAACAAGTACTGCTTATATTTAGTAAGACCTCTTTTTTTTTTTGGTCTTACCTTCCCACCGGGCATGATATTAGTAAGTTTCCTCGATTCCTCAACAACTGAAATCACTGATGGATCGGGTTTTGGTTTGCTCCCCTTTTCGTATATATAGTATCCTCTTCCGTTGATTTTGCCTGAAGCCGCAAATGTTAAAAGTCGGCAGATGAGGAAGTTGCAAAGGCAAGAGCAATGACATACCATTTCGTCCACTCTTAAGCAGAAGCTCGGTCAATGGAGAGCTAAACATGCGATCACCATAGGCCTTGGCATATATATCTTTAACTGCTATTCCAATCCCGTGTCCAGCCAAATCACCAAGCCTGAGAAGTGAGTCATCCCAAAAAAATTAACGTTTCTTTAAATGCTGAGAATAGCCATACAGTAACAAAACAAGGAGGAAGAGATTTACTGGAAAGGACCCAACGGCAAGCCAAAGGAGGTAATAACGTTGTCGATTCTGAACAAGTCAACACCTAGATTGACCAACATATGTGCACCTTGTGTATACGGAAAGAATGTCCTATTCACTGCAAAGCCTATGCAGTTTCCAACCACCACAGGAACTTTCTTTATGGCCTTACCAAGCGCCATTAGATCCAGAATCACCTGAGCAGAAGTACTCTCTGTACGAACAATCTCGAGAAGGGTCATCAGATGAGCCGGGCTAAAAAAAAAAAGACAAACCTTTGTAAAATTACATTGAAAAAACGAAAAGCATATAAATCTTCGAGACATTGGAAACACAGAATGACCTGAAGAAATGTGCGCCAACAATGCGATCATTTGAGTTAGTCTTTTCCCCAATTACGTTGAGGTCGATAGTAGATGTATTGCTCGCCAAAATGCAATGTGGTGGACAAACCTTTTCGATTTCTTTGAATATGTTTTGTTTCAACTGAATGTTTTCAATCACTGCCTGAAAAATGATACACGAGTTGACCCCCTCTTAGAACTAACTAGATATAATTGAAATAGCAAAGCAGACAGTAACTGCTAAAGAAGGCAGACCTCTATGACCATGTCCACATCTTTGAATTCTGTGTAATCGAGTACTCCCTTGAGCATAGAGAGGGCCTTGCCTGCTTTATCTTGCGTCAGTTTTCCCCTAGATACCAAGCCTTTGAGATTTGCTGTCACAAGAAAAAACGGAACTTTATTGCTATGGAATAGTAATAAACCATATTATCTATCATTTCATCATATGCTATGGATGCTTCTTTTGGCTCAAAACAACTCATTTAAGTGTCTATACACCTCTCTAATTCCTTAGAGCTGCATACTTTCATTTTAAACATTAAATCTAAGAAGACCACAGAAATGAACCTTTTTACAAAGCAACCAATCATTTTCAGTGAAGAAATAAATCTGGGCCGGCTCAACGTATTAAAATCTAGAATGTTGCTAAGACAGCATTTAGAATTTTCGGTTTGACCACGATAGGCACTTCTATTAAATAGCAACTGGATATGCTCTGGATGAGATAATAACCTTCAACTGATTTTATTCCTTTCTGAAGGTATTCTGAATTTATTTCTTTGAGCACAACTCTTATATTGCTTAGAAGTAGAGCAGTAGCGATGCCAGAACCCATCAGACCTCCACCAATAACTGCAACTTTTTTCATCGGTCTTGGTTTCAATCCAACGTCAGTTACATTAGGCACCTGAAATTTTGTTTAAAACGATGCTAAGGATGAACGTTGAATGTAGAAACTATAAGTACTAGGAGCAACAGATGCACTGCAATTAAATGTTAGTAAATTCCTGCATGTGGATACAGCTTTAGGAGAATTAAAAAGGTTTGGCCAATCTCACCTTTGATGTTGCACGCTGTGCGAAGAACACATGAACAAGTGACTTTGCGGTGTCTGATAGTACTAATTGCTTAAAAACTTCTGCTTCCTGCATAGTGAATCAAGGAATTTAGGTACGTAACCAACAAGGGAATTAGTGGATACATACTTGCGAAATAAAGCAGGGTTGCTTTCCTAAATTAACAACAAATAGGATGTCCGATGTGCACAAACTAGTAGTATATAAATTATGTCAGAGCTATTGAAGAGAGTAAGGAAACAAGAAAAATACAGGAAACGTCGAATCCTAATGAAAAATTTACCTTAAGAACCCCACTATATCCTCCATGGATGATTCCTTCTTCAATCACCTCAATGCAAGCATGGTGCTGAGGCATATTTGGGGCTATCTTCTTGGCTAGTTGTCTTGCATTCTTCAATATAGCACGAGCTTCAGATAAAGAACCAATTTTGTCGGTCCTGTGTAGTGAACGCAAAAAGGGTTTACGTCCAGCTGCAATGTCTAGAGCCCACTTTCTGGAGGTGCTCAACAAATCTCCAGGTGGCACCAAAGCATCAATGAGACCCAGTTTCTGCCCCTCCTCTGACGATATCGGCTTCGAAAGCTACAAAAGCACCAGAATATAGTTGAACAAAATTATCAGCCAAGTCAATAAGATTTTAGCAAACTTGGCAATGAAAATGTAGGTAAATGCGGACAAAAGCAATCCCCACCAGTATCATATCAGTTGCTTTTGCAAGGGCTACTAATCTTGGAAGACGTTGGGTTCCTTCATAGACACAATTAGCTTGATTATTTACCAACCACTATTGAAAGCTATCCATTGATCTAAAGAATAACTATCTAGAAGAAGACCAAGCTGAACAAACAAATCCATACCTCCAAAACCTGGAATAACTCCAAGTGTCAGTTCAGGTAAGCCTAGTTGAGCTTTTGGAGCAGCAACTCGAGCATGACACGCCTAAAGATTATTGGGAGACAGAAAAATAAACACTAATCAACACAACAATAAAAAAAAAAGATACTTTTAAAACTGCAAGGGGAAATAAACTTTAAAAATCCCACCATTGCCAATTCTAAACCACCACCAAGAGCTAATCCTTCAACTGCAGCAACAATCGGTTTCCTACAGTCTTTGATATCAGGAAAATAGCATCAACATCATGTCGTGCAATGGTTTCAGGCTACCTTATTGAGAAATATATCAGCCTTCAAAGATAAAGAAAAAAACTTTGAGATTAAGCTCAAGACCTTCCATAAGGTTGCACACAAGATCAACGGATACTTCAGGCATAAGCGATATATCCCCTGCCAAGAAATGAGGTTGTCAAAACACAGGAACCAACATGCTTCACTGTAAAACTTACATCAGAAGAAACTTTACCAGTCTTATGAACCTGCTGGAAGACATTGATGTCAAAACCACCCGAGAATCTTCCACCGTTCCCTGAAATCATCAATTATGCAAGCACCTTAAGCAGACAACAAACAAGAATAAGAAAAGGATTGAAATTTCAAACCCTCTAGCTTAAAAGAAAGAACAAACAAAACAAATTTACAGAAAACGACACAAACTCGCATGATTCTCTTGACAATATCGAAAGTCTCAGTGAGCGACACTAAAACCGATAATCAAACACAGTCGTAGAGATTAACGCTACAAATCAAATCGTTCAAAACAGGAGAAATCTAAACAAAAGTAACTCAATTTTGTTTACCGGTTAGCACGATCGCCTTAATATCACTCCTCTGATTCGCGTCTTGAAACTTCTCCTTCAACCCAGAAATAACTGTAGAATCCCACCAACCAAAGATAAAAAAAAGTCAGCTCAAAACAGAAAATTATTTTCAGATAAATCGTCAGTGATCCAAGTATTGAACTTTACTTGGACTAGCCAAAGAGTTAACAGGAGGGTTTGAAATGGTGATCACAGCAACACCATCTTCCCCTACTTCCATCGTCACTCCAATCTTCTTCGCCATAGCTTAACAACCCAAGTTTTGATTTTTCCTCCCAAGAGAGTATTTGATGAGATTGGAAAATGAAAAACTATCGACTATCGAGTTCGGTGCCCGAAATCGGATAAAGAAAGATCTGGGTTTTGATAAAGTTGGGCCCTTTGATGAATCAGGCGTTACGTGATTGAGAGATTTCTCTTTCCTAACTTGTTGTTTCGACTTTTTTGTCATATAAGCAACCAAATCTGGCTAGTAACAAGGCCTAATCAAATATTTAATCGGGGCCAGGTTCACCTAATTAGAAATATTGTACCCTATTAAAATAAACAGAATATTTTGCCGCCAATTTATTAAATAGAATTAGCTAATCTAAAAAGATTTACAAAAACAAAAACAAAAAAATTAACATTACAAGCTGAAAAAACTGAAAATTACAGGTTGATGGAATTGAAGAACTGCAGCTTACCGAGGAGGCAAGGACCTTCTTGCTCTTCTTATTTTCTTTATGTGATGGCTACATTTTCTGTAACACAATGGAAGTGGCTGAATATGTTCTAGCATGTATATACAAAAAAGGTTAGAAACACTATAAATTATATTTTTATCATTAACAGAAAATTTTGGGACTCTTTGAAAAATAATTGGGTAGGCCATCAAAAAATATTTTACAGGCTATACTTTATATTGATATTTTACCATCCAATATATCTTCTGCATTTTTACGGAAGTTCAATTCTCTTCATAAGAAGGGATGAAGAACTCCCAAACTTTTATTTAAATTGATTAAGGTCCAATAGTGTTTTAAAATTATAACAGCAGAAATAAATTTATTATCTTCTCTTAACAATTGTAAGCACAAACGCAGTTAGATGTTCCGGGAGTCTTGGGATCGTCAAGACATTTTCCAACTCCGTTTAACTGCGCAGAGCAGTGTAGTCGACAATCGCTAATCTCACAAAAATTGGCTGGATCAATAGTCTTCTTACATCGCTTTTGTCCCACAAAATTTTCTTCCATTGAAAAGGCTACAAGATATATCAAACAATAAATGTTATGATCGTAGTCAAATCGCGGTCGGATTCAAGTCATAGACGACTGTGTAATGTAGTGTCCATTTACGTCATTTTCAAAAGTTTTTTTTCAAGACTCGATAGTCTCTACAACATCATATATAGAGCTATTTACAAGCGCGTGTGTGAATGTGTTATTTCCTCCTTCTGACACATTTCACACAGATTAAGAAATTAATAAAATATACAAATATATTTCTAACTAATATATTTTTATAACATTTAATTACAAATATTATTATCTTTAAATGAGGGGTAAAACAAGAAATAAAAATAAAAAGTTACATTGAAAATGCAGAATGACACTCTTTTTAAAATAAAAAATGAAATCTAAAACGACACTTATTATGAAACGGAGGGAGTAGTAAACAGTACGTAGATTATTATCTTAAAACCTCTAATCTAACAAAAAGTGAGAAAATCTACATATATTTACCACTCCATTGGGTTAGTATCTCAGTTCTCGTTATCGAGGAGATTATATGATTCTAGGAACAGATAATTTTATCATTCCACTATTATTTACAATAAGTGGTTCCAAATTTAATGCGTTTCAAATCAAAACAAAATAAATAAAAAAATATGTTACCATAAAAATTCGTTGTAAAGAAAGATAAGAGAACACATGAAACAATCAACAAAGTAGCAGACTTCATCACTATTTTGTGTAAATAAAATTGAAGTTTCTGTTTATCTTTGAATGTCTTAGGCTGAGTTATTATATATACATAAAGACCAAAAAAAGTTTATGTGTTTACGTATAGAAAATTAACAGAACAAACAATGCATACGTAAAGTACATATACATGAACGCATAAGAAGTGTGTATTCAGTATTCGCAAAACACATAAAATTGGTGTGTTTATGTGTTACGTGTAGAATGAACGGGTCACTCGAGGAAGATCAAGGCTTACATCGGTTTTGAATGAAAATAAAGCAAGCCTTGGTCCTTGACGACAGAGATGAGCAGTGGCTTGACACAGATGATGCCCCAGACCCGGAAGAAAGATCTTTAAAAAAAAAAATAGCTTATGCAAAAAACAGACCCGGCCCAACGAGAATATTGGAGGTCTTTAGAGCATGTATACTGGTGAACCCCTCTTTGATGGAAGATAACATTGAAGATGCTGAATCAGTCATTCATCGATGGATTTCACCTCAACTTCTCGACTCCTCTTCATCATCTTCTTCTTTCTGCTGCATCTCCTCGTTTTTCTCCACCCCTCACCGTTTCAAATTCGCCGGCACACCCACCGCAAAGTTGAGAAGTTGAGGTATCGAGGATTTGAGAACCAGAAGCCGGATTGCAAAGAGACGTCGACATCAATGAGTAAGCAGCGCGAGAGGAAAGGAGAGATAGCGCCGACCTATCAGAATCGGCAAGAGAGGAGATCGAACTTCCGTCACCGTCCTCCGACTGATAAACCCCAGAGAGGAGAGAGGAATGCTTAGAGACTGATCCCGATCAGAGGAGATCCCTGAAACGACAGCGGCAGTTGCCGTGGGTGTGCCGGCGGATTTGAAACGGTGAGGGGTGGTTTCGAAGATTTGAATTTATCGCAGATGCAGAAACTGAATTGGGAGTATTGGAGAAGAAGATGAGAAAACAGCGATGTTAAAAAAAAATTTTGCCAAAAAAAAAAGTTGTCCCCAAACACAATTACTTTTTTTGATCAATGGCAAAGTTCCACGTGTCCAATGAACCCGTCTCTTGATGAACCCGTCTCTTTAATATTGGGCTTTTTTTCTTTTCTTTTAATTGTTTTTGTCTCAAAATCTGGGCCATGAACTCCTCTTAATACTCTAAGGACATAGTCACTTTTTAGGTAATTTCTTTTCTTTTTTTGACCAAATTTTCATTACTTAGGCCATTAAATGCGCATGAGCTAGACCATTGCAATATATCCTGTCTATCTATTTGGGTCGGACTTGACAATTTTTTTTTGTCGGTCGGACTTGACAATTAACCTTCACAAAATTATTTTCTTACGGATGTCACAGAAAAAAGCTATAAATACTATTGATCTTATGGATGATCTACTTAGGTAGGAAGAAGATGTCAAGAAAGAAAAAATCACAACAAAGAAGGGTAAAAAACTCCGAGCATTATACAATTTAGTTAAACACGATTTTGATCTTATACAACTGTTAATGTATTATTACAGGAACTCCAGAAAATCTAAAATTTGAACCAACCCAAGTATATATAAGTCTTTGGGGGTTTTTCCGAAGGCCATTGTAATGATTTATCCAATTGATAGATCCACTAAAAAATTTAAGGTTTAGGAATTTGATTTTTTTTGTATTCACTAATTAAGTAGCTAGTACTATAAACTACACTATGTTTTGTTTTTGTAATAAACGTTGTGTCCCAAATATTTTTGTTTTTGGTATAACGATGAGGGGATATCCGAATTTGATTTTGGCTCAAGTTCAACCGACTTGAATCGTCTGACTAACCCTAAGGATAGACAGATTCGTCGAGAAAGCCTTGTTTACCTAATTTTCTATGAGTGAAAATGTAAAGAGAAGAGAAAGGCCAGGCTATATAGTATATGAAACCCTTGTGATATGAGGACAAAATAGCATTAAAAGAGGTGAAATAACTGAACTATAAGTTAGGCCCAACGAACAACTATTTTACTGGATTCAGCTGTCATTCTTAATATTGCAGATCGATGCATGTTTATATAAGTTGGATAGAATAATATTGATACTGATCGAATCTCGTGATCATTTATATTTTTCAGTGACCATTAATATTCCACTTGTTTGGCTGTGTAGTTCAGAATCAGGCTGTGTAGTTCAGAATCAGTTATGAATTACTACTTAGATATCTCAACTCTTTCAACGGGACTTTTTGTCCATATGGATTGTAAATCCAAGTCCGTGTGCTTAAAAAAACGGGTCGATCGTTTGAAACCCTTCTAAAATATACAAAATCAAAGGGGTTTCGTTTCGTTTTTTCTTTGATTTTGTACCCAATGGTTTAGATTGTGAAGAAAAACAAATGCTCTAAAATTCTTAGGTATTATTATTTTATTTTTTTTGGGGTCGAATCTTAGATATTATCTTTACTGTGGTTTAATTTGTGATTTTTGGTTAAAAGAAATCTAGTTTTCTAGGAGTACTGAATATTTCGCACAGAAAAAATGTATATAATATTCATAATTCTTATAACCTTCTACTTTTGATAAGGGTTTCAGTTTCAGGATCTTTTTGATATAAATAAAACAAATTTTTTTGTTTGTTGAGATTAACATTTATGGTCTGTTTTGAAATATTGCTTCGTTTCATAAGGTTATAAATTCCCTTTGAAGGCTTGAAGCTTGTAGATTTGTAATATTAATATTACATCATCCTTTCTCGAGAGATATTAATTTACGGATTTCATTTTTTAATCACCATATATATGTGTATATATATATATATGTATCACTCCTTTTGTCTTCCAACCTGTCAATTCAATGCACATTTACATGCTCTATTAACTTTGGGCTTTGGGTGCAGCCACATGCTCTGCATGCTCCCATTTATTGCACTTGTATTCTATATATCTATATATCTTATAAGTACTATCAACATTTACATTTCTGTTTTTGACATCTATATTTTGAGTCCGAAATTTATTATTGTGGATTGTAAAAACGTTCGTTTATAGGAGACTGGTTATAAAGACTTTAATGTCAAGTCGTATCTTCGTACAAGTATAATAGTGACGCAACATACGTTCGTATATGGCAATTATATATCAATATGAAGAAACGAAATGCGAGTTATCTCTGGTGGTAAAACTAAGAGCGCCATTTTTTTCTACACAAAAAACAAACGAGCAACTTGAATTATAATTTTTTTTTTTGAGAAAATTGATTTAATATCTCTTAACTCTAGATTTTGACTCTAGAAAACTAATACGAAATATACAAGTACACAACTTATCTCCACGACTATATCTGTCACTTTATAATTTTACTGTATACATATAACATATAGAGTAGTTGAAACTTCAATTGAAAGTCACATTAGACGTGGAGGGATCTGCATCCAACAAATAAGAGATGAGATGGTCCAACATTCATTTACAACTTCTCTCCATCTGTCCCCTAATTTTTAACCCTTCATTGTCCTATATAAACCTCCTAATGTGTTATGCACTCTTCACTACTCTCCCCACTTAACAAACACACACGATAGAATAAAGTTATAAAAGATGGCAATTAGGTGTTTAGCCTTGTTCCTCGTTGCTCTCACGGTGGCTCAATCTGTCACTGCGACAAGACCGGCCCCGGCCAAGAATGTTGGAGCTGGTCTTGACGACCAAAAGAACTTTGTTGCGTTTGGTGGCGTCGGTGGAGCTGCTGGAGTTGGTGGTATTGGAACAGGTCTTGGTGGTGTAGCCGGTGGAGTTGGTGGTGTCGCCGGAGTTTTGCCTGTAGGTGGAGTAGGCGGAGTAGGAGGAGGAATCGGTGGTCTAGGCGGTGGTTCAGGTCTTGGTGGTGGTTCAGGTCTTGGTGGTGGAATAGGTGGTCTAGGCGGTGGCTCAGGTCTTGGTGGTGGTGTAGGTGGACTTGGCGGTGCAGGCGGTGTAGGTGGAGTTGGCGGTTTGGGTGGAATTGGCGGTGGAAGCGATTGTGGTGGCGTTCTTCCTCACCCTTAATGATAAAACGTTTTTTTTTTCATAATTATTAATATTTGTATCAGGTTTATCATGTTTTAAGTTTTTTTTTTTTCCGATGTTTATGTTTAAGTCCTTGTTTGTTTTCTACTCCATATATGCTTTTGTTTTTGTTTTCATGCTGTTTGTTATTAATTACTTGTGAGAAACCTTGTGCTATCAATAAATAGAGTATATTTTTCGTCTTGCAAAACAGTGTACTTACTTGTGTTCCAAGATATTAGTTTAGTTGCAATTTGCATACAGGTACATATCAAACGTAATCTCGTTTGCAAGGGTTGACAAAAAAAAAGTACAATTCGATCTATTGTAATAAGAAGAAAAATATTAGTTTTTAGGTTAAACAAATATCATTATGAACGAGATTTCGATTACAAAACTAAGCATATACGTCTCAGTGTTACATTTAAGCAGTTTATTACCTGTAGCCAACAATCTACATGCCTTTAACCAAAAAACAATAAAATAGTCGACAGATAATTAGAGAAACCCGAATATCATCGGTGTCGAGTATCGTATTATGTATGTGATGAATGGCGTATAATGCATTTCTTTAACTGTTTTGTAACAGGGTTATACGGTGGGAGCTCAAACAATTCATGGCCCATGAATCATGTGTTTAATTATTATAAATATTACAATTATTACCATTGGATTTATTTCCAACAAGGGATACAACTTATAACCACCAAGCACCAATTGGTAAATATGTATACCAAAAGAGAACCCTCTTTTAAAGCTGAAGTTAGTTCAAATCGAACGAAATAAATTTTCTAACATGTAGCTGAAGTTAATAGCTTAACAATTTAAAAGTTAAATAAAAGAAAACGATTATAAGTAACTTTCGACCAAAACAAACCTCCATGTGTTTTTTTCTTAAATTTTCATGTTTCTCTCCACGAAAGGATACCACAATTACAATTACCTACGTTTTTCATAAACTTTGACCACACTTCTTTGTAAAACAGGAGAGTATTCTACCTTTTGTTTCTTCTCTTCGGGCCTAATGCACCAATAGGTTAATGTTTTTTTGGGTTAAAATGCACCAAGGTTTTTATTACTTTATATCTTTGACAAAAAAATACATTAAAACCATATTTTCATCATGTAAATTCTAGAATAAAATTTAATTAAATGTTCGATCTCAACCGACGAAAAGTCATTTAATTATCAAAATACACACACTACCGAATTAAATGGATGGCTGTACAACAGCATCTACAAAACGATATCATTAGATTGGAATTATTTATTTCTTGGAAAAAAATCATCTTTCAGTCCGTGTTATTTGTAATGCATGAATCATCTTTTATCATCATTTTACGAAAGAAAACCGGGAAAAGATTTTAGGGTGTTTGACCGCTTTAAAAAAGAATAAAAGCTAGTTGAAAGCCTTAAAATAGTAGTTAAGAATCTCTAAAATCTTTATTTTGCCGTCTTAATATATCGTTAAAAAAATTAACAACATTGATTGACCGCTTAACACAGCCTTGGCGGAACGTTAGTTACCGCGTCACCACCAGTCACTTTCGTTCTGAACGTAAATAAACTTAAATTTGATATCAGAGCGTTTGGTTAAAGCATTTACATTGGCAATAACTATCTACACCGGTCATTTTTTTGAACGTGGTCTCTCGTCCTTTAAAAGGACACAACACAACCTATGAGGCAACAAACATAATTAACTCAAAATTTATCTTCTTACCTTCTCTTCTTTTAACCAAAATTACCGTTCTTGACCCCTTGAGTAAGGTTATGGCGAAGTCGTTTTTCACTCTCTTCTTGGTTCTTGCCCTAGCCTCAGCTATTGCCTGTGGTGCAAGAAACGTCCCAGGGGGACTCTCTGACCAGAAGAACTACCTCGGATACGGTGGGGGATACTCCGGCATCGGAGACAATGGTTTACCTTTTGGTGGCGTCGGTGGAGGTGTGTCTGGTCCTGGTGGTAATCTCGGTTTCGGTGGACTTGGCGGTGCTGCTGGTGGAGGATTAGGCGGTGCCTTGGGCGGTGGCTTAGGAAATGGGTTAGGCGGTGGAGTTGGTGCCGGAGCTGGTGGAGGAAGTACCGGAGGAGCTCATTTCCCTTGAGTTGTTACTTTGTGTTTAAGGTTTCGTACGGTCCTTGAGCTAGGTCTAGCTTAAGATAATGTCAGGGTAATAATAACATTCATGTCTTTTTTTCGGTTTTGGAGTTTGGAAATTTCATTAGCTGTTAAACGTGTGTCTTAAGTTACTATGGTGTTCTTAGATTTGGCCTCGTGTCCTTGTCGTGTCATGGCTTGGTCCATTTTCAAATTCTATTTTGACCATTTTCGAGTGTGTCACTTAATGAATTAATGTCAACATTTATGATTACTTTTCATTAAATACTTTATAGTATAATCTCTATCAATAAATATGTATGGAACGTACCTCGAGTTAGTTGAAGTTCGACTAAATAAATGAGAGAAACCAAAAAATAGACATTGTATTTAAGGAGATGAGGGTTTTAGTTTTATATGACATTGAATAGATCGATGTAACAAGTATTTATATAGGCAAGTAAAAAAAATTTATCCGAAATTTTTTTGTATAACAAGTAACCATAGAGTAAAGGTAAAGAAATAAGAATACGACATACTTATCAAACAACACCTACGTAAATAGATCTACGAAGTTTTACTTGAAATTATTGCAATAAATTTTCGTAAATATGAACAAGTGTTGGGGTAGTTTAGGTGATAACATATTAAAGTCGAAATAAGTGAGTTCCAAGGTAGAAGGGAACCTGACAGAAAAACAAACAGTCAAACTTATTATTGAATTGACATTGCAATTGAAAATACTGTTTGCGAGGTTGGTTTTGTGCATTTACTCCTCCTTCTCTCTCTTTTTTTACTTGCCTATATGTGTGGGGTAGGATATTAGACCATGATTATTGCAAAACTAAATAAAAAGGCTTAAAAGGAGAGGGATCGATTCCTATTTGTGCATCGATTCTACTTACTAGGTGGCACCATAGCATTCATTATCTTTATTTTAATTAAAAAATTATCAATTATTAATTTTTTTTTTAAAACCCAAAAGATAGTTAGCAATAATCATATAATAATCATGGTTTTTTACAAAGGTTATTTAACCCAAAATAAATCTTAAAATAATGCTAAGAAATCCAATACGGTAGTTAGCAATAATCACGCTCTTACATACTTTGCGCCAGGTGAAATTTAACTCATGATATATCAGGAGTATTTTTTATTTTTTTGTTCAAAACTCATCGAGAATTCATTTTATAATACTCTCAGAAATGTGATTTATAAATTGGAATAACATTTTATATCAGTCTTCGAACTTTGTACCGTTTTTCAATCCGAGACTATTCCAGCCGATTCTATCAAATACTTATTTTTGAAAATATTCCTTTTTAAGAAGTAACCGTTTTTTCACGAGTCATAAAGTCAGTTGAATTGGGAGTATGAAACCGGTCTGGTCATGTTAATCGAAGTAGTTTGTATTAAACAGATAATGCAGTGTTAGTCACAAAACCAAAGATGAGGATGAGGCAAGTGAACACGGGAAAAGAGTACATGTTCCATTTTTTGGGTCAAATACGTGTTTCATTTTACTTGGGTCAAAGCGAAGACAACATGGTCCTATCCATTTTTTTGGAACAATAGCAAATATTTCCTTCGATTTGTCTCTTGATCTCAATTGCTTATGGACCGTACGAGATAATGATCTACATGGGATGTTCACCATGATATAATGAATGTTTGGATTCGAGAGATCCTTTAGACTTAGTACGAGTTTAACCCAAATTAAAGAAAATCTAACCATGTAGAAGATTCATTATAATATGAAAGAAGGTTTGGTATTCTTTAATTTGGCCAGGTTAGGCAAACCCTCAAATGTTGTTATTAATTATAATAACGTAACGTAAAAGACATGGATAATACTTTATGATATAAATAGATAACCAAAAGTTTCCAAAATAAAAGTGTAATATATTATATAATGAGAGAGTTTTCTCTCCATCTAGACTATCCATCAGCAAACTCATAAAGCTTAACATTTAAGTATATTTAAAGTATGCATTTAATAAATATATTAATGTTTGTTAATATATTTAGTATAAATTAAATTAAATTAAAAAAATTATAGTATAAATAAAAAATCAGTGATAATTAGATATTAATAACTAAAAACATTGTAATACTAACTGGATTAAATATATATCTATTCTTAAAAATGATAAATTATTAAATTGAAAAAATGTTTTAAAATGATGATAATTAAAAAAAAGCAAAATCTATTATATAATGAGAGAGTTTTCTCTCCATCTAGACTATCCACATCAGCAAACTCATAAAGCTTAACATTTAAGTATATTTAAAGTATGTATTTAATAAATATATTAATGTTTGTTATTAATATATTTAGTATAAATTAAATTAAATTAAAAAAATTATAGTATAAATAAAAAATAAGTGATAATTAGATATTAATAACTAAAAACATTGTAATACTAACTGGATTAAATATATATCTATTCTTAAAAATGATAAATTATTAAATTGAAAAAAATGTTTTAAAATGATGATAATTAAAAAAAAGCAAAAATAATAAGAAAAATAATAAGAAAAATAGAAGGAAGAAGAAAAATCAAAATACAAAAATAGAAGATATTAAAAAGATGAAAAAGAATAGAAATTAAAGACCATGAAGAGGAATATGGATAATAAAAAAAAAAAGAACACAAAGCTGATGAAAATTTTTTTTGAAAAATATGAAAACAAAGAAAGAGAACAGAAGATAAAGATATCAAAATATGAAAATATGAAAATGGAGAAGAAGAAAAAAATTAACAAAAATGGATAAATATGATGTTTAAATTTCAAAAAAAGGTAAGAATAAATGATTAAAAATTATTACTGCGCAACGTGTAGAGCATTAACAAAAAAAAATAATTTTAATACTGTAATAAAAATCACACAATAGTGACAGACAAAATATAAAAGTACATGAAATAAAAAAAATTAACAGAAATTAATAACATAATTAAGAAAATTTGTTATTATATACAAACATTAATAATGATTGTACAATGCAAATATAGAAAAAAACTATTAAACTATAAAAAATTTATCCAACAGATTATTTTAAAAAAAAAACATATAAAAATATAAAACACATAAAAATATAAAATAAAATCCGCGCGAAGCGCGGACTCAACCCTATGAGAGTTTTCTCTCTATCTAGGGTGTCCACATCAGCACCAAAAATGAAAACTAAATTTAATATCTCAATTAATTCACACACATTAATAATTATTATTTTTCACTAAAAAATACTATTACTATTACTAAAATTAATAATTTAATTATGTATATACTATTTATAATTCTTATATTTTAATTAAGAAAAATAATAGTAAAAAATGAAAAAAAAATAAGGAAAAAAAGGATGATAAAAGAAAGTCCAAAGACGATGAAACAAATAAAAAAAAAAGGAGAAAGAAGGAAAAGTAAAATATAATTAAGACGACACAGAGGAATCCGAAGTAAAAAAAAAGAATACATATTCCAAACAAATAAAAATAAGAGACGCAAAATAAGAAAAAATGAATTTTTTTTAAAAAAAATTAGAAGTCGAAGATGATGAAAAAAAAAAGATAAAAGATAGAAAGAAGAAAACACAAAAATGATGAAAAGCAATTTTGAAAAATACATAAATAAAAACGTTGAAGATTAGAAAAGAGACGATAATATGAAGATAGAAAAAATTAAAATTCATGATTCAATTAATTCCCACATTTTAAAATAGTATTATTTTTTAAAATATAAAAATTAGTACTAAAATTAATGACTTAATTAATTCAGACATTTTTATAATAATTATTTTGTATCAAGAAAAAAAAAGTAAAAATTGGAAAAAAAATAATAAGTAGAAATAGTTAAAGAAAAAGACGATGATGAAAACAAATATCAAAGAAGATAAAAAAAATTTAAAAAAATAATAGCAAGAAGAAATAATCAAAATATAAAAAAAATTACGCAGATGAAGACAAAATAGACGAGGAATAATACATATACGAGATAAGTAAAAATAAAAGATAAACTAAAATCAGAAAAAGAAGATGAAGAAATACTGAAAGGAAAAAAAAAAAAATAGAAGTCGAAGAAGATGAAAAAAAAAAGGTAAAAAAAATGAGGAAGAAGAACACAAAGCTGATAAAGAGGACTTTTAAAAAAAAAAGAACAAAAATGTTAAAAATGAGAAAGAAGAACAAAAATGAAACTAACAAACTATAATAATATAAAAATGAATAAGGAGTCTAATAAAAAATGAAAAGACAAATATGATGAATTAACTGTTTAAAAAATAAAATTTTGCGCAACACGTATATCATAAATAAATCTAGAAGTTAATATATATATATATATATATATACATAGAAATATTAATAGAAGATAATAAAAACAATAATTAAGAGAAATTTGTTGTTATATAGAAACACTGAGAATGATAACTAACCGAACATATTGTGTTTTTTTATAAAATAATATATAAAACATATAAAAACACAAACATAAAATAAAATCCGCGCGGATTCAATCCTAGTATATACAGTTTAGAAACAAAAAAAAGTGTAATATATTGTTAGCCAGAAGTAATTTCATCCGTTCATGGTTGAGGTTTGTAAGTAATTTTCTTTTTAATCAGAAGTAATCTGTATTTATATGGGTTCGGTAAATTAGTCTAAATTTTGGTTTAAGATATGTTTGGTTTATTAAACAAAAATAAAAAATAGTTTCATGAAACACTATTTTTATTAGAGATAAATACCAGACAATGCTGATCATATCTTAACAAAAGTTACCTTAACATTTTTTTGACAGAAATATTCGAGTGTATAGATTTAAAATTCTAGATTAGCTTTTTTTATTCAATTGTAAATTTGAAATTACTTTGGATTGTAAACTTAATAAAAGAAATATTAGTCGACTATGTTTGTGTATCCAGCATAAATAATAAATTGATAACTAAAAAATTATATTATAACGTTCAAATTTTGTTCTTAATATATTAACTTGATCAGTATATGAGTCAAACCTTTCATCTTCAATTCTAATCAATGCACGATCACGTAAATAATTTAGAGCATGACTCATCATTAATGCAATGCAGTAACTTTAGAATTTAATTAATCGTGTACCGTTTCGCTATTCCATTATAAAAAGAAAGCAACAAGAACAAAAACTATTCACAAATGTTTACTATTATTATTTGAGACAAAAGTATGAACAACATCACACCATTTCTCTTGGCTATTTACATTTTTTCAGTCTTAACATGTCAAGATCGTATCTTAGCCGGCCGCTACAACGAGAGACGTCATAGTCCCGAAGATTTCCGAGTGGCAAGTCCAGGTGATCAATGGTTTAACCACTGGTGAAACTCTTTTCATCCATTGTAATTCTAAAGACAACGATTTAGGAGAACATAATCTGAATTTTGGAGAAATATTTTCTTGGAATTTTGGAGAAAATATGCTTCACTCAACTTTTTTTTGGTGTTATATGAGCAAAGATGATGGTCATATGAATGTACAAGTGTTTTGGGATGATGTAATCTTGTTCCATAGATGCGGTTGGAAAAACTGCGTTTGGACCACTAAAACAGATGGTGTTTATCTTTGGAATTCTGCGATCGGCGAAGATGTGTTGTCAGAAAAATGGGAAGTAGGATGTTGAAGACGTTTTTTTAGTAATTTTTTTATTAGATGAATATTATTGATTTACGCAAAAAAAAACAATTTAATAATAAAGTTTTGTTTCTTTGTAACAATAATAATAAGTTTTTGTTGTCAAATTTTTTGGCTACTATCCATCATTGATATAGTTTTGTTTTGTTGTTAAAGAAAAAATAATTGTTAATATACAACCCAATGTGTAGAGAGACTACACAAAATTACAAATTATCGCAAACTCATTAAGATTACTAAATTTTATATCTATTATTCAAAAATATAGCGATTTATTTTTTTGGGAATAATCATTGGTTCAACATTTCGGAATGAGATTAGTAAGCCATTCTTGATTAGTTGTTCTAAATTCGAAACTCGTATATTAGCCATTTTCATGAGTTTTATTACTATATTAAACTAATCATTTTCTTAGAAAATTTGAAAATTCTTTGATTTTCTATTATTATTATTTCTATTATTATCTCTGTTTTTCACTCCACTCAAAACTTATAAAACAATCAACTGAACCCAAAGCCTTTTGTTTTACCTGATTTTATTTAAAAAATGACAAAAAATATCTTTTAAAAGTAATACAAAACCAATTTGTAGATTTGTTGCTTTACTACAAAATATGTGATTTCCATTGATTATATAAACTCAATAATCGGTACTTTGAATTTATTTGTTTTTTATAAATAGAAGTTTGTGCTGACGAACAAGATAGCAGTCATAAACTCGATCGATTCAGTTTATATTAATGAGATACATAATATATAGTCATATAAATTATGGTTTTGAGAAAAACTATAAACTGAATGCATTTACATCAAAGAATTTGTTTTAGTTTTGTTGACATTTGCATAAATAATTTTATCTTGGAAAAAATATCTTTATTTCAAACATATTTTGGTAATATTTTATTTAATAAATATTAATATTATGGTACTCATGTGCAATATCTTAAAAAACTTATATAAGATTATCCAAAACAAACACACAACAAATAGGTGGCATCCGGAGACGGTTTGACGCATTTTCCACCTATAAATGGTACTTCAATGCAATGTTGATTGCAGTCTGGAAACTTCTCGCATGGACCCTGCACAATGAGTCTACTTCTGTCGTGATCCGCTTTTGTAGATTCTGAAATTTATTTTGTTTTCGAAAAATTAGTATTAGATTCAAAAACATAAATATTATTTGATATATATGGATCTTTTTCCATTGTTACGATGCCATATCTAATATGTTTTCAAAACCTTAAACTTTAAATTGCTGGATTCTACTGTTTTAATTGTATTATAATAAATTATAAAACAACCAGATTTATTACAAGAAATCCACAAACTAGAAAAAGAACACTGGCTTCATCACCTAACAAAATCTAGACTATCTATCTAAGAATTTGTCTGTTGTAGAAAAAAAAGCTCACCGTAAACAAAAAAAAAAGACACAATCAACTAGTAAAACAACATAAAAACAAGCTGAAAAATTATAGCTCCTGCACTACGGAGGTGTTGACCAAAAAAAATTCTTCCAACTTTTTAAGTGGCCCATGTATAAATGGACATTATAATAATAATTAAAAAGAAAATATAATCAACACAAAAGCATAATATATAATCCTTTTGGCATACCTAGGGTAAGTAGAACAACCAGACATAAGAACACAAGGAAGAAGCATTTGCTCGATGAAGCCATTTTGTATTTAGTTTTATAATATATGCCGATGAAATTGAATAGTTCTCAAAAGCCTTCCCAATACATATATATATATATATATTATATGATGGATTCCTGTAAATATTTTTCTATATAAAACTGGATTCACTAAAATTTATATTCTCTAGAATTAAAGATATGTTACTTTATAAAATTGGATTCACTAATATTTATAGTCTCTACAATTAAAGATATGTTACTTTATAAAGTTGGATTCACTAATATTTATAATCTCTACAATTAAAAATATTTATTCAATAAAATTGGATTCAATCTAAAGTAGATATGTTACTCTAACAGATTCTCGTTTTTACTATATGCATATTTGTTGAATTACAGGATGGATGTAATGCTGATTTGTTTCTAAAACCAAATATCGTTAATTTGAGTGGAAAAAAATCAAGGATGAAGTTTACAATCGTACATTTGAATAGTATTTGGAACATAACCATATTATATGCTTTGATTTCGAATTTGGGGTTGTCCAAACATCGACTCAGGACTTTATAACTATAAAAAAAAAATTCAAAATTTTATTCCAAATTACAATTATCAAATGAGTGTTGTCTTCCCTTCTAAAGTACAATTAATCATTGCAAATGTTAGGGTTAATAACAGGAGTTGTGGTTAAAATTTTATTAATCGTTAGAATCAAGATTTTAAGGTATAGGATTATGTGATCATGCATATCATTGAAGTCTATTTATATAGTTTTCAAAATTAGGTATAGCATTCTACTTTTTATAGCATAGATTTATGGTCATTTATAAACTAATGCTCCTTCATTTTTTTATATATTCCATATAATAAGCATGCTGTAGATATATCAAAGTAGCTCTCTGAAAAGTTAGTTTTTTTTTTCACGAGTATTAGATCTTCTGGTCTGGTGGTTATAATAACCAAACTGTTTTAATGTTCTTCACAAAAAATTAAACGATGAGGACGACTAGACGAGGCTAGTGAACATATGAGAGAAGAGTACACGTTTTTGACGACTCAATAAACGAAGGAAATATTGTCCCATTTCATTTGGGGTAAAACGAACAACACAACACGGCTCGCTCCATTTTGGAACATCAATAAAGAGTTTCTTATATATCTTGTCTTGATCTCAATTGTTTGTGGACTGTACAAGAAATTGTTTTGTCTGGTTTGTCTCTTTTACTCTTTATAACCCGTGTCATAGGGGTTTTAGACTGATCTAAAAATGAGATTCACCGTGATCTAATTCATTGTTGGAATCGAAAAATCCTTTACAGTTGTTCGACAACAACCAGAATTATGAAAAAATAATCATGTTTTGTTCGGCTAGATCCTTTGAATTTTATACAAGTAAAAATCTAATTAGAATATATTTTATTTTGCTACAAGAAAATTTGTTATCTATGGTAAACACCCATTTGCATCTAACCAGATTGTAGGAAAGGTATTGTGGTACGAGGTTCCAAATCTGATACCACAGCAAGACATTGAATTCTTCACTCATAGTATATCTCCATCAGAAAACTTTAAGTGCATGGTTTGTTGTGTTATTGACAATTGATTATTATAGTTATAATTATAAAGTGATCATATATATATATAATATATCACGTCAAATATATTTGTTTTAACACGTCAAAAATAATATATATGTGTTACCATAACGATATATGCCGGTATATAATAATACGTGTATGTAAGTTCTGCATTTGATATTAAACTATAAATCGGACTGCATTTGCATCAAATATATTTTTTTTGTTGAAGGATCTGCATTATATTTTTGGAACCTTTTTTATTTGAAATATTAGAACACTACTGCAATATCTTGAACAAATTATATATAATATTTTGGATAACAAACACATACAAAATCAAGGGCAGGTGGAGCCAGTTGGATGCATTTTCCACTAGCATAATGTGATTCAATGCAAGTCTGATTGCACTTTGGAAATTGTGTGCATGTACCTATCAGAATGGGTTTCCCTTCAGCTTTTGTAGCTTCTGAAATTTATATTGTTCTAAAAGAGATTAGTGTCGTATTCAAAGCATAAAGAGTCCTTAGACATGAATCTCTTCTCTTCCATTACTGTATTGTAGCAATAAAAACGTATATAGTATGTTTAAGGGAGATACTACAATATCAAATAGAAAATACAAACTCGTAATTTAATTTTGCATACCTGAGATGAAGAAAACAGCGAGACATAAGAACACAAGAAAAAGACATTTTCTCGATACAGCCATTTAGACCCTTTTATTTTTATTTGTTCTGTGTGTTGTGTGTGCGTGTTTTCCTTTTCTTTTTAGCTAACAAAATTATATAGTTCAAAACCTTTGATATATATATATATATATATATATAGAATGTTTGAATTCACAATTTTATTTATATGATATATATACACGGTAAGGTATGTTTTTGACTGAGACTATTAGCATTGAATACTTGTTACATTACATACCTTTGGTTTTAGGATTTTAATTTGACTTTTGTTGTCCTTTCTAGGAAACTAATTTATATATGAAGAGACCAAACCCGAATGTAGCACATAGATTATGGTAATACCTCATATGAATGTAAACGTGCCTTGGGGTGGGTGATGTAATCTTGTACCATAGGTGCTGTTAGAAAAACTGTGTTTGGACCCCTAAAACTGATTGCGTTATGCGACAAGTGAAAATGTGTTGTCCGAAAAATAGAAAGTTAGATACTGAATACTTATATTTGGTAATTGTTTTCTTATTTATGAATCTCATCGATTTAGGCAGAAAAAAAAAACAAAGTTATTCATGCAAAATTTTTTTTCGAGAATTGATATCCTATAGAAAAGATTGAAACGATTGTCGCATCAAAACGGTGAAAAGTGCAACAAGATACGATGGAAGGTTGTTAGACTATGTTCAATGGAGGTGCTTATGAAGAGTGCTTAAGCAATTTTTTTTTTTTTTAAAACCTAAACAATACATAAATATAAATGTCGACGCTTAAACAAGCGTGAAAAACACCAATACTCATCTCTTAACTTCAAATTAATAATTAAATAATATTTAAACACCTTTTTAGAGTTGCTACCATTAAAATACTCTTAGAGTTATTCCTGCGCTCGTCGCAACAACCAACATGTCAAAATGAGATTAGTATATTAGTAAACCATATTTTATTAGTTGTTATTTAAATACCAAAGTCATAGATAAACTTGAGTATTAATTCTATATAATTGGTTCATTAATGTTTATGCTTTCTAAGACGTTCAAAAACTTTTAGAACGACCAATTAAAACCAAATATCTGTTTTCCTAGCTACTGCAAAACAAATGGAAATTCGTAAAAATTAGTATATGCAAAGCGTTTTGTTACTTTTGTATATGGACTTAGTTTATAAATTGAATTGCCTTATAAATTGAATTACTCATAAATTAAGTATTATTAAATTGCCATATAACATAGTCAAAGTATTTAATATATGGAATATAGCCGTTCGAATTTTGTGTATATATATACCCATATGGGTACGGTAACACGTATTTATTTCCGTACTGGTTACAAAAAATTATTACATCTCAGATAAAAATGGGAAAATATTTACTGAGTGTTTTTCTAATTATCATCCTTTCCTTTGATTCTATAAACTCTCGTTTGTTGCCTCCTCTCTTCAGAAAATTCAACGTGGAAATTGTAAACCAGCTTAGGTTTCACAAAAAAATGGAGGTTCACTGCAAGAGCAAAACTCATGATTTTCCAATTACGTATCTTAATATCGGCGAAAGTTTTCAATTTAAATTTACTATCAATCCAAAGACTCAATATTGGTGCAATTTATGGCAGGTTAGAAATACATTTTAAGTTTCCAGATATATTTTCTATTCATAAATAGTACCAAGTATATGTATTACGGATGACTGATGATCGTTTCTTTGTTTTCTTATTGAATAACTTAATCGTATGAAGCTAAATTTTATATGATTGTTAGATTTGATTCAGAAATTTGTTTGAGGTTGATTTTGAGGTTTTAGCAAAGAACACAGACAAATGTATGATATGTAAAATTATGAGACATTTTTATTTGACTTTTTTTTAATGGGATTTTACAACTTGACTGGATTTTTTCGACTAAATTTAGTTTCGGTTTAATTTATTGCATTTCTTGTTATATAATCTGCTCGGTTTATAGAATCTTTTGGTTCATTCATATATTTTGATTCAGTTTAATTCAAATGTTCACTCTAATATTTATTCGATCAAATTTGTATCTTACCTTCAGGGACCAAATTACAAACACCATGTAGTATTTGATGCGTTTCTTCCGGATAAAGATTTTATAGATGGCACATGTACTGGAATGGATCCTAATGTATGTAGGTGGATCGCAAAAGAAGAGGGAGTTTATGTTCTCAACAAAAAATTTAAAGGAGAATATTTTATGTATACATGGGATGCTCCAACAAAATATGGAGAAATCTCTCCAGTGAACGGACCCTCAAGTGAATCTGAATTTGATTTATAAAAAAATTAATAAAGCCTATAACTAATTAAAATCAGATATATACATATATGATCTTGGTAATGTGTAGAAGAGAAAAATAATAAAGATTATAATTTGCTGGTTCCAATTTACTTAAATTTCATATCCACATTTTGGTTTCAGCCCATCGATTAGGACCGTGTTTTCTAAGAACGTAGCCGAATCAGGCCCAATAGTTATATTTATCAGTTATGAACTTGCCTTCTATTTGGGTCCAAATTGGCCCACATTCTGATATACCAAAAAATGTAAAAGCTAATTAAAAAGATTTCTTCCTCCCAAAGCCAAAAATCTCAAGTACATAGAGAAACAAACAAAGCTCTCTCGGAAGAAATCGAGAGAAGAAATCATGGGTCAAGGACCGTCCGGAGGTTTGAATCGGCAAGGAGATCGGAAGCCTGATGGTGGCGACAAGAAAGAGAAGAAGTTCGAGCCGGCGGCACCACCGGCTCGTGTAGGGAGGAAGCAGCGTAAGCAGAAAGGGCCTGAGGCGGCGGCGCGACTCCCGACGGTGACTCCGTCTACTAAGTGCAAACTCCGGCTGCTGAAATTGGAGCGGATCAAGGATTACTTGCTGATGGAGGAAGAGTTTGTGGCGAACCAGGAGCGGCTGAAACCTCAGGAGGAGAAGGCCGAAGAAGACAGATCTAAGGTTGATGATCTTCGTGGTACACCGATGAGTGTTGGAAATCTGGAAGAGTTGATTGATGAGAATCACGCAATCGTTTCTTCTTCTGTTGGGCCTGAGTACTATGTTGGGATACTGTCATTCGTTGATAAAGATCAACTTGAACCTGGTTGCTCGATTCTGATGCACAATAAGGTATGTGAATTTAGGTTATTTTTTACTAGGTTAAGGTCCTATTTGCTTGGTTGATGGTTCGGAAACTTGAATGTTGCTGTTTTTGCGGTTTAGAATTCCTCTTCTTGTTCTTGGGTACTAATTTCGTCTTTGTTTCTGAGTTGGGAATTTTTTTAGGAACTTGTGAAATGTTTTTGATTCGGACGTAAGAATAGTTCAAAGAGTGACTTGACGAACTATGTTGCCTCTTAATTAAACCAATTCTTCCGTGTGAAAGTAGTCCCAGTACTGAGATGTTCCTATTGGTTTTGTGCTAGGTTCTCTCTGTTGTTGGTATTCTCCAAGATGAAGTGGATCCGATGGTGTCTGTGATGAAAGTCGAGAAGGCTCCTTTGGAGTCGTATGCTGACATTGGAGGTTTAGAAGCTCAGATTCAGGAGATTAAGGAAGCAGTTGAGCTCCCTCTAACTCATCCTGAGCTGTATGAAGACATTGGTATCAAGCCGCCCAAGGGTGTGATTTTGTATGGTGAGCCAGGAACTGGGAAGACACTGCTTGCTAAGGTTTGTCTTTCTACCTTTAATCTAATGATTATTGGTGCCTATACGAAGTATAGCTTAGTTCACTATTTGCAGTCTCATTTACGTTCACTGGGTTGTTCAGTTGAATCTAGAGTAAGTGAGTAACAGAGGCCTTCCTTGTATCTAGCTGAAAAAACCTTGTGGAGGCGTTACTGTAAGCAGAAAGATTTTAAAGGCCAGACCATTGTTAAACTGGTTACCTGGATTTCAGAAATTAGATCAGCGAGAAGATTTTTCTCATGGACAAGAATCTTTTGAACTACTAATGTCTTCTTTTCCTTTTGTCTCCGCTACAAGCATGAGATTGTCGCATTTTGGTGGTTGATTTTATGTTTCATGCTTGTTATTACTTTACTTTTGAACACTGTCGGAGTGAGCTCTTCTATCTTTGTTTTCTTTCAGGCGGTGGCTAACTCTACATCAGCTACTTTCTTGAGGGTTGTTGGTAGTGAGCTGATTCAGAAGTATTTGGGAGATGGTCCTAAGCTTGTAAGGGAGCTTTTCAGAGTTGCTGATGACCTTTCACCATCAATCGTCTTCATAGACGAGATTGATGCTGTTGGTACTAAACGGTAGGTCAAAACTAAGAACACAAACCTGATCCATACCCCATTGATAAATGGCATCTGATTAGTCAGTTTTTTTTTGAACAAACAGGTACGACGCTCACTCAGGAGGTGAACGTGAGATCCAAAGAACTATGTTGGAACTTCTGAACCAGCTTGATGGATTTGATTCAAGAGGAGACGTTAAGGTCATCCTCGCGACAAACAGAATCGAGAGTCTTGACCCGGCACTTCTTCGACCTGGACGGATTGATAGGAAAATCGAGTTCCCTCTTCCAGATATAAAAACAAGAAGACGCATCTTCCAGGTAAACTAATTCTGCTGAGATAACTAATCAATGGCTTGTTCAACAGTTTCTTGTTCATCGAGTTTATGGGGGTTTTTTTTTGTTTTTTTATATAAAATAGATACACACATCGAAGATGACTCTCTCGGAAGATGTAAACCTGGAAGAGTTTGTGATGACAAAAGACGAGTTCTCAGGAGCTGATATAAAGGCTATATGCACTGAGGCTGGTTTGCTTGCTCTCAGGGAGCGTCGTATGAAGGTAAAGACTCTGAGCCATTCAGTTCGATCACACACACACACACCTCTTGGGAAATCACTAGCCACTGAATCTAATGTTTGGGTTTTTGTTTGATTATGTCCGTTTAGGTGACGCATCCAGATTTCAAGAAAGCCAAGGAAAAGGTTATGTTCAAGAAGAAAGAAGGCGTCCCTGAAGGCCTTTACATGTAAAATCATCATAATTTTCGCCATTACTGGCTTCCTCCACACTCGTAATACATTTGCTTTCTGGTTTCTTTTATAACAGTCAGTCAGTTATTAGACTCTTTTTTATCTTTGTGATAGAATCATCTTTTAAGTGATTGTTTTTGTGAAATCCTTGCGTTTGTAAAATCTCGATATGAACTCATCTTATCTGGAGAAGAATCGGATGAAACAAAAGGCATCTTCTTTTCAAGGATTTTTAACATTCGGATTTTGTTTTGAAAAGAAAGATTAAAAACATGAATTTCCAATAATTTTGTAAACTAAAAAAAGAAAAACTACAAAATCGTTATGCAATAAACAAATCGAAACTTACTTTAAATATTTCTATAGCAACCGAACTGGGCGCGCAAGTGACTCAGCTAAAGCAATGTTGAACGTGAGAAGAACAATTCTTAAAAAAAGGAAAACATTAAACAAAAAGGAAATACAGCAACATTGAACGTTAGAAATATTCTTAACATCTCCTACGTTTGGAACAATTCTTGTCACAATCTCAATCTCTCTTGGACTCACATCTCTGCGACAATGGAAACAGTACATGTCACTACACATGCAACGGCCCAAGATCCCTCGTCGCTAGGTTTCTTAAGCACGGTTTTTATTAGTATAAGTCGAGAAGTTGATCGGTGTACTTGCAGATGGTGATAATATCTCGAGTCTTGGATCTTACTAGAATTCTTCTTTTCGTCATCCACTAGTTTTGATCACACTCAAAGATTTCAGGCAATGAAAAACTCCACGATGATGTCTTGTCTTAATGCGTAACTGATCGGATTGTTGCTCAAAGCCAACGGATAGACAGACTTGCAACAAATACCCTTGCTCGTTACAGTATTCGTCAAGTCAAGTTGACTCATAAAGGGAACATCGTCTTGCCTACGGATTAGGACTCAGAAATATGTCCAATATGTTTGGTTAAGGTGGAATCGATATCAGAGAGTACTGGACCCAGAACCGAGCTTAGCAATATGGAGTTCCGAAGCGGTATAAAAATAAATAAACCACAATTCACAAAAAATTAAAAACATCATCGCTCAAATTTCATACAAAACTACTAATAACTATATCATTCAAAATAAATAAAAATGATAGTAAACGATAAAAAGTTTCATTTTAAAACACAAATTTTCTCTCATTTTTTTTGACAAATTCACTAACCAAACTTTCAAAACCAAATTTTTAAAACTAAAATTTTCAACCATATTTTTTAATGTCTTAGATAGTCAAATCACTCAATAACTCTTATTAGATGCTTGAATGAAGATAAGACTTTATCAATTTCAACCAAAACTCATTTAATCGTTTTCAAATTCACAAAATAACAGTACATATCTAAAATTTTAAATCATACTTCCTAAAACTTAATAAATTAGCCAATTATTTGAAATTTGTTTATAATTTACTCTAAATAATAAAAAATCTAATATTAGATGAAATAAATTGATAACTAATATAAATATTTAACAAAATTAGCAAATGCCAATTATAGTTGTTATGGCAAAAAGTGCAAATTTTTTAAAACTTCAGCGATGAAGAAAAATATAGTTGAAAAAAGGGAATTTAATAATTTTAAAGCATAATTTATTTAATTGATTGAATTGCAGCAGTAGAAGAAGCACTAGTACAAACATATTCATCGGTTTGCAAGAAAAAAAGCTTTTCCTGATGAATGATCTCCTTTATAGCAAAAAAAAAAAAAAAAAAAAAATAGTCGTCGTCTGGCCCCTCGACAGTCACTGGTACGCGTTTTGAATATTTCTGGGTCTAATTTTCGTAACTTTATGGGCCTTAGCATTAAGCCCATTTTAAACATAATCGACTCAGCTGATTGACGCCGAAGAGAGAGAGAGAAAAAGACAATAATCTGGTATGTATGTAATCTTTGAAGTCTCTTATCTCTCTATCCACGAAACAATAGAGGAAAAAAATAAAAACACAAAGAGCAGAGGAGACAGACAAAATGAGATAAGGATTTGAAGCCTCTCACCTCTTTCTTTCTTCGTTTCTCTCTGGGCTTATTTTTCATGCAAGAAAATTTTCACTGAACTTAGCGGTTTTCTCGCCTTAGTTTCTCTGGCAGAATTTTCGCAGAGCAAGGCGAACTAAAGGTAGCTCCTTTAATCAGTTTTACTCAAATGGGTTTCTTTCAATGTAATTCTGCAATCATTCTACGACTCTTCGCTTGTTATCGTGATAAAAATAGTCCCAAATTTACTGACTTTCTTTTCCTTCAGTTGTGGAGATTTGTTTAGTTAGACTGCAATGATATTTCGATTCGAATTGAGAAAAGAGTAGTATTTTCCTCAGTTGGTTTCTTTATTCATTATTTGTTCTTACAGTGTGTCATGCTCTATGTGTAGTAAAGTGACAGTTTTTAGGCACAGTGAAGATGGCTACGATTACTTCTTCTTCTATCAGCAAAGCCTGGCTCATTCCTGGAGCCGCTTTTACCGTAAAGAAGAACGATTGTTCCATCAAATGCTGCTTCTCGCGTAAAGCTTGCAAACAGATACCATCATCAACGCAGAGACTCGTCTTGCCTCTTTCGACTTCACTTGGATTGTTTCCTACTCATGGAAGGCAGTTTGTGTTGCATCCTCATCGTAGTAGAGCCACGGGGACTGATGTTGTGGCAGTAGAGGAACAAGATTCTCCTCCTGTTGCTGACGAGAATTCAAAAGGAGCAACCGATGCAAATGACAAGTCAGATGCTGCTCCTGCTACTACTACAACGTCTCAGTCAAGGGGAGCACCAAGACCAGGGAGGAAGAGCGAAATGCCGGCAGTTAAAAACGAGGAGCTTGTTGCTGGTGCTACTTTCACTGGGAAAGTACGAGCGATCCAGCCCTTTGGTGCTTTCGTCGATTTTGGTGCCTTCACAGATGGATTAGTCCATGTGTCTCAATTGAGTGACAACTTTGTTAAGGATGTTGCGAGTGTTGTCTCTGTTGGGCAAGAAGTGAAAGTAAGGCTAGTGGAAGCTGACATTGAGGGAAAACGTATTTCTCTTAGTATGCGTGAGAATGACGATCCTCCCAAACGCAATTCCGGTGGTGGTGATAAGCCGAGAGCCGGAGGGAAAAGGAATGCTTTAAAAGGAGGGCAGAAGAAAGAAGATGGGTTTAGCTCAAAGTTTGCGAAAGGGCAGATGTTGGATGGAACGGTGAAGAATCTAACGAGGTCAGGAGCGTTTATAACGATAGGAGAAGGTGAAGAAGGGTTTCTACCTACGAATGAGGAAGCAGATGATGGGATTGGAAGCATGATGATGGGTGGTGGCTCTTCGTTAACAGCTGGACAAGAGGTTAAGGTCCGTGTGTTGCGGATAGCAAGGGGACGTGTTACTTTAACGATGAAAGAGGAAGATGACGGTAAGTTTGATGAAACACTCACTCAAGGGGTTGTGCATACAGCCACGAATCCATTTATGCTTGCTTTCCGTAAGAACGAAGAGATTGCTGCGTTTCTTGACAAGAGGGAGGAAGAGGCAGAGAAGCAAACTGCTGAGAAACCAGTAGAAGCTGAAGCCTCTATCACCTCTGATAAAGTCGAGGAATCGTTATCTGAAACATCTGAAGAAACAGATAAAGAGGTTCTCTCATCAGAGACTCCCAAGGTAGAAGAAGAAGTAGTGACAGAGGCCAAAGCTGAAGTTGATTCACAGGAAAAAGAAGAGCCAACGGAAACACTAGCTGCAGCAGCTGAAGCTGAAGAGGTGGAAAAGATTCCAGAAGAAAATGCCAATGTGATGAGTTCTGAGACAGTAACCGATGTTCCTCCAATTCCAGATACCAAAAGTAGGCTGCGTTGCCTTCTTGTACATTGACTTGGTTCATTGTTTTAATGTGTAATAGCATTGACGCTTTTCTTCTACTGGTGACCAGGTGAAGAGGAAATCTCTGAGAACTCTATTCCTCCAAATTCAGTCACAGATGAAGTTTCATCTTCAGAAGCTTTACCCAGTGAAGAGGTTCAGAAGGAGGAAGTGGTGGCTGAAGTACCTGTTGCTGAAGCCGAGACTCCTACCTCTGTAGTCACAGGAGCTTCTTCTGAGGAAAGTGGCAACAGTGCTACTGCAGATGAAAGCATCAAAGGTCTCTATTTCACTTATCTTTTGCTTGTTTTACATTCAGCTTCATGGCCAGATGATTTAATTGGAAAGTTCAATCTATTGTACAAAAAATACAGGGGGCATTTCACCAGCTCTTGTGAAGCAGCTGAGAGAAGAAACAGGGGCGGGAATGATGGACTGCAAGAACGCTCTCTTGGAGAGCGAGGGTGATATGGTCAAAGCTCAGGAGTATCTCCGCAAGAAGGGGCTAGCGAGCGCAGATAAGAAAGCTAGCAGAGCCACAGCCGAGGGAAGAATCGGTTCATATATCCACGACAGCAGAATTGGTGTCCTCTTGGAGGTTAATTGTGAGACGGATTTTGTCTCACGTGGCGACATTTTCAAGGAACTTGTTGATGATCTGGCGATGCAGGTAACTCCAAGATTCTAGCTAAACCATTTTCTTCATTTTGGTGTAACTGAGAACATAAATTGACATGACATTGTAGGTGGCTGCGTGCCCTCAAGTAGAATATCTTGTCACAGAAGATGTTTCCGAAGAAATTGTGAAGAAGGAAAAAGAGATAGAGATGCAAAAGGAAGACCTTTTATCCAAGCCGGAGCAGATAAGGGAGAAGATAGTGGAAGGTCGGATAAAGAAGAGGCTAGATGCACTTGCATTGCTCGAGCAACCATACATTAAAGACGATAAGGTGATAGTGAAGGATCTTGTTAAGCAGAGGATTGCAACCATTGGAGAAAACATCAAAGTAAAGAGATTCATCAGGTACACTCTCGGAGAAGGCCTTGAGAAGAAAAGCCAGGACTTTGCTGCTGAGGTTGCTGCTCAAACTGCAGCTAAACCAAAAACTGAACAAGAGAAAGAACAGCCAAAAGCTGAAGAGCCCAAGGAAGCTGTTGCAAGGTGAGAATTTTTTTAATCTTTGCTCTTCTTGACAAAAGCTCTTAAAAGTTTTGGCTATAGAAAGGTTAAAACTTTTTGCAATACGGTACTGCAGTCCAGCAACTGCAGTGGTTTCAGCTGGTCTTGTTAAGCAGCTGCGCGAAGAAACAGGAGCCGGTATGATGGATTGCAAGAAGGCATTGGCGGAGACAGGAGGAGATCTTGAGAAAGCACAAGAATACCTCAGAAAGAAGGGTCTTTCAACGGCTGATAAAAAATCAAGCAGGCTTGCAGCAGAAGGGAGAATCGGCTCGTACATCCACGATGCTCGGATTGGAGTTCTGATAGAAGTGAACTGTGAGACTGATTTTGTTGGAAGAAGCGAAAAATTCAAGGAGTTGGTTGATGATCTTGCAATGCAAGCAGTGGCTAATCCACAGGTAAGAAAATTTCTCAGCTGAAACAACGGCTTAAACCGGTTGGTAGTATCTGACCTGAAATGTGTTCACGCAGGTGCAATATGTATCAATTGAGGATATTCCAGAGGAGATTAAGAAGAAAGAAAAAGAGATAGAGATGCAAAGAGAGGATCTTTTGTCGAAACCTGAAAACATTAAAGAGAAGATTGTTGAAGGAAGGATCTCAAAGAGGCTTGGAGAAATGGCATTGCTTGAGCAGCCTTACATTAAAGATGATAGTGTTCTGGTTAAGGATCTTGTGAAGCAAACGGTGGCTACTCTTGGTGAAAACATCAAAGTCAGGAGGTTTGTGAAGTTTACTCTTGGAGAAGACAACTGAGAGAGAGAAAATTCAATTTTTTTAAATAAGGGAGCTCTCTTTTGTCGTGAGTTTTAAAGCAAAGTCTTCCTTTTTTTTGTTTTGTAGACAAAATCTTCAGTATTTCACCTTTGATTAGTTTTTAATCAAAAAGCTGTAATTTTTTTGTTCATGAAATGATGAGATTGTGCATTTTTTGCGTCCTCTACAATTTACATTTTACAATATCGGATTATGAAACAATGGCAGCACTAGACGGTACGAAACGAATAAAATAATAATAATAATTAAACGAAATCAAGTAATTATCGGATTATGTTTTTATTTAGCTAAAAAAGTCGAAACAAAAAACGAATTAAGGGATCTCTAATGCATTAGACTACAGCTTAACTCGGAGCTAAGCATTTACTATTATTTGTGATAATTTAATTTCTATCTGGGCTAAAAGCTAGGCCCACCAATGTTTTTAGCCCAATAAATTAAAAGGATGGATAATAAAGTTTGTGATTTGTGAAGGAAAACGAAAAATCTGTGTCTTAGCGTCTCTGTTGATTGTCTGCGCAGGTTCGGGAATTTCTTTCTCAATGCATGTTCTTTGATTTAAGTCATTCTGATTTCTTTTTTTTAGTTTCTGTGCCTTTTCGAGATCCGATTCAATGTTCTTTACTAGTGAATTCTAGGTTTTATGATTTTGAGAGGTCTTCTTTAACAATTTGGAAATTTTCTTCGAATGTGTGGTCGAAATTCTATATTTCAAATTTCTTCTCGTTTGGATTCTGTTTTATTTGGCGGATTTTTTCTGGTTTCATTCATAAATTTGTGTTCACCATCCATTAAATTGGGTTTGAATGTCAGTGTATTGAGATTTGAGATCAACTTGTTTTAAAAATTGCTCTCTTTGCATTATCATGAAATTTGGAAACTTGAAATCCCAAACACTCTCGTCTTACACAGATCAAAGTTTTTTCCTTTCAAATAAAGCAATACGGATTTTGAAAAAGTAAAACATGTTTTGTGTCTGGGATCACTCCACTAGCTTTCTTCTTATCTCCAAGGAACTTGGTCATTTCAAGAAGCAAAAGTTTTCTACCACTTGATTAGAATTTAGTTTACTGAATGATTTGACATAGTGAACTGCATAGTGCTTACTAATTCAATTGATATTAAGTTTACTGAACGAAATTTGGTCTCTTTACAACACTAGAAAGGTCGGTTACTTAAGGAGTTGCAGAAACAAAATCTTGTTTTTCTTATTACTTTTACATGATATTCATAGTGATGACAGATCTTATGATACTTGATTGCTGAAGTCATTGTATGTACTGTGTTGTTTACAGATGAACTTTGGGTTGCCGAGTATTTCCTGGTTTAATAACAACAGCTCGAAGAAGGATGTAGCCATGGTAGAAACCGTGACATCGACAACTTCTCTCCTGGAGCAGCCAGATCGAGGGAAAGGCTTATTCGATATAAAGATATGGACTTGGTCACTTAGTTCTGTTGTTCCTTGGGCTGCAACTTCCGGTAATGGGAAGCAGAAACCCACTACTATAAATAGAGGGTTAAAAAGGCATGCCGCGTCTCGCAGGTCCTCAAGATCAGATAGTGTGACTACTGTTTATCGGTTTAGACCCTATGTCTCCAAGGTTCCGTGGCACACAGGACCGAGGGCGTTTCTTTCTCAGCTTTTCCCGCGGTACGGACATTATTGTGGACCCAACTGGTCTAGTGGGAAAGATGGTGGTTCACTGGTCTGGGATCAGAGACCTATTGATTGGTTAGACCATTGCTGCTATTGCCATGATATCGGTTATGATACTCATGACCAGGCAGAAATGCTAAAAGCTGACATGGCGTTTCTTGAGTGTTTGGAATCGAACAAGCGTGTTGTTACAAGAGGAGATGCTCAAGTTGCTCACTTTTACAAGACAATGTGCATAACAGGTAACTACAATGTCTTTACGTTTCTCTCTGTGACATGCCGCTTAGGATCTATGTCCTAGGTTGATTGAAACCAGAGCTGTCTGTCTTTGTTGGTACTCGTTGTGATATCTGGTAATGGCCGTCTTCAGTTAATGATATATCCTGAAACCTTCTGTATCGATTGCTCTCAGGTCTCAAGAACATTCTGATACCCTACAGAAGCTACCTTGTGAAGATACAATATGGGCAAAATCTACTCGACTTTGGCTGGATAATGAGCAACCTTAGCAAGAGAAGCTGGAGTTTTCAAAAGAATTGAGACATAACGAAGCAAATCGGAGATGCTTTGCGATCCCTGTAAGCCGTTGGTGTCTTCACTTTCGTTTTGTACATAGAAGTCGTAAAGAGGAGGAAACTGAGGATTAGGTACTGTAATATAGATAAATACGTTTTAATATGAAAATGTGGAAACGCTAGTAAGTCGTGTGCATCTTTTATCTTTAAAACCCTTTGTACATGTTTAGTAATGATTCGTATGATTTTGTTTGAGTCCAATAGTTCTAACAAAGGTTCTATATCACTTAAACGTAAACTCTGTGAACTACAATCATTTGGTCTAATGAGGTTTGCTTCCAGAATTTTTGAAGATGTTGCACTTTTGTACAATCATTTGGTTCCGCTCTGGTGTACCAAAACCAAAACTGGAGCGTGTTACATAGATATAAAAATAAAACCGTTTACACACTACCAACCTTTTTATACATACGAATTATGAAGTCTTCCTTGGCAAACACACATACACAAACCCATATGATCCTTTTGATTGATTAGAGACACGAGTAAGAGGAAGAGGCCTTATTAGAGCTTAGAGCTTAGTAGAGGCTGTTTAAAGAAAGATCGAACATTACTCTTAGCACACCAACACACCAAAATACTTGAAAACAAAATGGCTATTACATTTCTTAAAAACATCTCTTTTTCCAAATCATATACTATCACACGTAAGGGCATTTTACTAGTTCCGGCTTCTGCACTTCTCCATCACCCTTGGAGCTGCAAACAAACAAGATTTTTGTGTAAGCGATAGTTCTTCATTTCGTGCAGTATTAAATTGCTAGTGTTTAGGAGCTCTTCAAGGGGCGTCTTTTTCGAGCTCTTCCCCATTGATTATGTCTCTTTTCTCTGCAAAGTGTTTATAGACATCTTGCAAGAAGCTTAAGAATCATGAAAGTATTAGAAGGCAGTCTTGGTTCAAAAAGAAGACCACCTTCTAATACATCTTAAAACGGAGCAGACGAGTGTGGAACAGGTTGACTCTGCGAAAACAAGGGTGTAGAAAATAAAAACTAACCTAGGCCAATAGCCTCAGAGCTCTTCATGATTCTCAGCTTCTTGCAGGAGCATATAAACATTCTGCAGAGGAAAAGGCAGGAAAAACTTCAACGATCAGGATTCTTCAGCTAAGCTAGAATTTTGTCCTTAAAGATAGACATACAAATGACCAAGACTAAGATACTATTAGATGTAAGGATACAACAATTAAGCTGCTGATTGATCTCAGAGGTTTCTTAACATTAGCAATCAAAGACTTACTCCCAAGGGACATCACCAACCAGCATCCAGTCACTATCTTTATCTTCATAGGTGACAACATACTCAGAACCACGCAAGAGATCGGTCAAGCGACTCTCGTTTAACCCATCTCGGCCACACCCTTTATGAGAGCCAAACTGACCTGAAAATACCCAAAAAAATAAAACAGTTTACTAACTTAGTCATATGTCTTTTCTCAACGAAGGAAGCTAGAAAACGTTACCAATAGTGAAGCAACTGAACATCTTTTCAAGAGCAGAAGAGAGTTCGACGTAGCTCTTGTAAGTCTTGAGATCGATTTTCCTCAAGTAAGGGGCACCTTCCATGCTCACTTTGACATACAAGCAAGGCTCTGGTCCAGACTTAGCTTCTGCTTCAGTCTCTGAGTTATTATTATTATCACCACCTTGTTTCTGAGATTGAGAAGAAGCCATTGTGTTCTTCCTGAATGATCTAATTGGTGGCCAACCCACCACTTGTGCCCTGCTCACTCAAAACACATAAAAAAAAATCATAAAAGATCTAAAACAGAGATGTATCTGTGACAGAGATTTTCCGGCCAAAAAGGAGACAGCTTTTATCTTACTTTGAAGCTGGAGCTACTGCAGAGCTCTTCTTCTCCTTCACTGAAACGGCCGGTTTAGCGTCTTTCACGGCTGAGCTACCGGGACCCGTAACCGACCCGACATCAGTAATTGATCCAGGAGAGAAGACCCATTTGTTAGACCCATTAATGGCGTCGGAAAATACCCTTTTGGCCCCTGACACAGGACATGAGCTCTTGAGAGACAAGAATCTTGGGTCGACTCGCTCCGGTGACCCGGAACCGGGTAAACCGAGTCTCAACTCGGTGGCCTTGAAGAAATTCAGACCGTCTTCGTCATCGTTGTTGTTGTTGTTGTCTCTGGTTTTGGTTTTGTCAGACATTGATGTTGCTTCCATGGTTGGAAACTCTGACAAAACTATGTAATCATGCTCTGCTGCTACAGATTCAGGCATTTTTCTGATAATAATGTGGAGAAACTTTTGAAGCAGTTTAGTGAGTAGAAAAACAGTAAAACACTTTCTGCGAGAGTGGGGAAAACAAAAACAAAAAACATGAGCTGAGATCAATTGTGATTTTTTTGGGGAGATGATGGATGTTTCAGAGAAATGATAAAAAGGTGAGAGCTTTTATTTTTGTTTTAACTTTTTAGAAATTTGGCTCCAAGTCGTATTTACAAAATTATACAAAAAAGGTAATTTATATATATATATATTTATAATCAATATAATTAGAAGTAAGTTCTTTCCTCTTTGGGGTTTAACAGACAAATCATCACAGATTAGATTTTCTTAAATGTACTACTGTCTTTAGATTAATAAATTGTTTATACACGACAAAAAAAAAATTGTTTATACATGTATGAATCTATATATACGTAACACGTACACATCTACTTCCCGACAGGTCACTGAAAGCGTCCAGGAATCTTTCCAATTCTACCCTTGTCCCTCTCATTCTACTTTTTTATATTTTATTTTTACTTTTGTAAAAAACGACTTGCTTTTTCTTGTAGGCCCATGTTATATGCTACCCTGCATATTAGTAGCTAAAATACGCTTTTATTCAATTCACCTTGATGTATGCATCCAAATGTTGAAATGAGTCATTAGGTTTTCTTTTTTGGGTTAACCGAAAAGTTCCCTAGGCTGGAAATACTTGTGAGAAGTCTACAAGTGTAGGACCTATTTCGAACTTGGATCCGAGAGTGTGTATAATGAGTCATTGATTATTTCATGAACTCATTCATTTCAAGTCTTTTTTTTGGATGAACGAGAGTTATCTTCTTTTGGATTTATTAAAATCAGTGCCTTATATGCATTCGTTTAGCCAGTGAGTTATATAAACAACTAATGAGTTGTGAAGTTTTTTGTCACTGCAATATCATTTCATACAAACATTATAACACTACATATGATTTCTCTAACAACGGCGATCCATCCAATCTTCACAACCTATTGTATAAACACTAACACTTTTAGCTAACTACGCGTTTCACAATCGAATAGAGATTATTAAGTCGCCAATAATTGCAATGGAAGATGATTAGACTTGAGGATGAGGGTAAGTAGAGAATCTCGAAAAGTTTTTGGGCCCATGGGCTTCTCATTATTGGGTCCACCAGAAGCATGAAAAGGGGAAAGAAACAGTAGGGGTAGGTCTTTGCCACTTAGCCGCAGTAGCAATATTGAGCAGTGTTCCCAAAAAGAATTGTGGTCTCCACACACCACTTTTTATTTTACTGAGAGTTGGATTAAAGTCTTAAATAGGTGAAATTCAAAAAATAAACGATCAAGGTTAGTTTTAGTGTGTTTGATACTGTTGCTTATCAGCTTATACATCAAATTTCTATCGGATTTAATGTATTTTTGTTTCATGTACTACATATTTACATCTTTACATTCATGAAAAGTTCATAGTAAAATTTGTATATTTCTATCTTCATATTTTATAGATATATAGTTGTATGCTCCGGATTCTAAGCCAGTTTTTATTAGAAGGAAAGTTCAGAGATTCGTGGGGATAAAACGAGAACGTGATATATGATATATTACCATTTTCACCAACTAGTACTAATTCCCTCTTTATTAAATCATTTGTAACGACGATATATATTATACTTATGTAAGAAAAAGACGTGTAATCTGCAGTGTTACACCATGCATAGTAATTTGGTTAAAGCTTCTAAGGTGAATTCATCTTTGGATCTTATCCTATACCTTTTTAGATTTGTGTTTTAGTGTAAGTTCGAGGGTCTTAATCATAAGGTGCCTTTCTTTTCCTTTTCCTTTGTATCTCTCTTTTTCTGGGCAAGTTTTTTTGTCGTTTTAAAAATATCGCATCTTAAATTGCACCTTAACTCGCCATCCAGTCCTACCATTAGTTAATTACAAAGTTACGTACATAGATAAGTAAGGATAAGAATATTTCTTGAAATTTTTATCACTATAGAAATCATATCAAATCGATAAGCACTAAAGATTTGTTGGAGTTGAGCCCAGCGTATTAACTTAACTCTGATATGTATGGATCATTGTTGCTTCGGTGTGGCGATTATTTTTCAGGAGTAAAAATACATTTAGATTGATTATTTCTTCAGTATATATACTAACAAAAAATCAAGATGACATTACTAATGAAAGTTATGCTATTAATTTCCCATTTTCAATATGTAAATCTGCTACTTTGAAAAGTATGTTTATTCAAGCGGTATGTTTGTAACATAAGTCCAGTAAAAACACCATCATTTCACCCGAGTGACTGAATGACACAAGTACAAAATATAGTGTTTTATTTGAAAAACGTGTAAATATGAAAATTTAATAAATACTTTAAGTAGTAGAACAAAAAATATTTTTAACAATTCATAACTATCCCTCACAAATTTTACTCTATCAACTCTGATATTTCCTTTATTCAATGCATGTTTCACTATCATTGTTATCACTTATCAATCATCAAAGGTTTTTTTTTTTTGGTTAATGCTTATCATCAAAAAATTTGGTATACATAAAAATAATATTTGATTGAGTAGTAGTAATATAGGCATGAACGATTTTATTTGTTTTTCTAGCTTCTTAATGTAGTTCCGCTATATACATATTTATATTCTTCCTTTGATAAATGTATTCAATTGTTTTACGTCCGCAAGAAATATATATCTTGTTAAAACAGTTACTCAGGGGATAAGGTTATAATATATCATTAAAAACGTTATTCAGGGCTAGTGTCTTCTTTTTCGTTATATTCGTAGTGTAAATTTGTATGATTATATATTCCTTCAAAAAGGTTATTCAGTTATAGTCTTCTAATTGTTATATTCGATTTTAATATTCTATTTTATATATGACATGGAAATTATGACTAATTGAAAACTATGAATTAGTTGGGGATCGAGTGGAACTACACTAAACTTAAAAATGTTAAATCAGTGGACGATCGTACAATAACAGCGGTAGTGAAAGATCGATTTATGTCGTAATCGAAAAAAAAAAGAACAAAGGGACAGTGTGAATCTTTAGACAAAGCAGCCACTTAGCCCCTTGATTTAACGTCGATATAGAATCTCATGCTCCATTATATTTCATAACCTATATTGCGAATTTATCCGACGACTATAAAATGATTAGAATGCTACATTTTACGGCTTTCTATTTGTCGTCAAAATTGGCTCTCCTCAATTAACTATATGTGATAATATATGTAATAATATATTCAAATATACATATTATATTAGATCTTCGATATCGCTAAGTATTGTCTCTAAACTTACCATGCGTTCATGACTTCATGTTAAACTTTTTTTTTTGTTTTGAAAAACAGACTTCATGTTAAACTTGAATGATATGATCGTATATGATTCCAAGTATAAAATTATTATTATCAGTGACTAAAGCTATTACCATGCGTTGTATTTGTTATTATCAAATACTGCAATCATAAGATTCATTAAACTAGCATGTATATATGGTCTACATTTTAGAAAGTGCTTGATATTGGGAGATTGACTTTGTCAACCAGAGTCGACGTTTCTAAGTCATAAGCCTCAATGATAAATGCTCCATATGCATATTACGTTCCACTATCAAGATCATGGGGGAAAAAGCTCTTACCATATGAATACATGATGCTTATTCTATTTAACGACTTCGTATATATTAATTTATCCTTTGTATAAAATAAATTTGATTTGAAATCTATAATCTATTAATATTTAATCTATAAGTTCGAGTGAGTTTGGTTTAATACAATTGCGAAGAACCAAAACCGGTTTTTTTTAGAGCATTTTCAATGAATAACTCTATATTTTACTTCATTTTAAAATAGAGTTATGTTTTACTTTGTTCTATATTTAGATTAATTCCTTTTTTACTGAATATTGATTGACCTCTGATGATCTCTAGATTCCAATTATTGGAAAAAAAAACAAGTCAATGAGGCTTGGTGCTGACAATCTTTTGTTAAACCATTTTTTAAAATCAGTCGGTTATTAGTGAATTTTTCAATTGAGTTTTTTACCCAAATAATCACGGAACTGATGTAATCAAAAACAAACAAACAAAAATTTCACGGATATATTGTCTCGTGAATCGTTATAAACCGAATTTGAAACTTATATGTTAGGATTTGATATAAGGATTCACTTATGTTTATTACTCCTTATAATTTTAAAACTTTTAACATTAGACTTTGTACAAGGCCCAAGCTTCTGGTATGTAAAATAAGTAACCCAAATAAGCTATTATGGCCTAGTAATAAAATCAATCGCAAAAATATATTTATCTTTAATATCTAAAGTATATATACAATTATATATGTGTCAATTAGTTATTCAATAAATGATATTTTTACTTGTAATATTTTATTTTCTATGAAAACAATATATATATTTTTTAAACAAATAATTAATTGAAACTATTTTTGCGTAATCTCCTTTAAAAACAATATTTTACGTTATTTAATTTATTTATCGGTGGATTCTAACAATAATTTTTCATGAATTTTATCAAAATTTATAAGGAACTTAATGAAAATAAAATCATTGTAATGAAACAAAGAGGTATATAAAGGTTTTCTGTATTCTAGCACATAGTCACACACACATATATATATATATACACACTAAATTATATGCAAATAAAGTTCACATTCTGCAACTAAAACAAGAACTGCCTACAGCAATCTTGCTAATATAGAAATCTATCTAACTAATAATAAGAAAATTGTGGACACACTTTTTTTTCCTACGGGCCTATGGCAAAATGTGGACACTGTGTAAGGGTCCTTGATGTGTAATCGCGTAATAAAAAACTAATCAATGAGTTGAATAACTATTAATTAGCAATATTTATTAACACAAGTTGTCATTGCTCCTCCTAATGATTTAAATCCCTTTTTTTAGGCCTCCATGATTTAACTCCATATGTAATCACTAATTATGCTGACTTTATTCCAATACATATATATATATATATAATATATACATAAATAATATATATACTATTGTTTTAAAATGTGTCCTGTTAAATTCTCTAAAATCGATATTGCAAATAAGCTCAAAAGAAATGCATATCTTATTGGTTCGTCCTCACAGCAAGAACAAACTATCTTTTACAATTACTATAAGATTTTCATTTTTTCTTACCTGAGATATATAGATAAATAATACAAGGACCTGTCGTTTTGTGTGTGTGTATAAACACAAGGACCTTTCGTTTGTGTACGCCTATCTACATAATGGAAGATAGAATCATGCGTAGAAATTAGCTTACTAAATATGGAAGAAAAACCAAACAATAGCTATGAGAGATAGCGAGAAAACAAAGAAAACAATAAGGTTATTGAAGATGCAAGTTTCTTCAGAAGAACTAGCTGAGATATCAGAAGAGTTATCAGGAGAAGGGAGTTGACTAAGGTGCGAAATGCTTACATGTCAGGACTTTCCAAAAATCAGTTAAACGAAGATCTTGGAAATACTTGCAGATTACAAAAGCAAGAGAATACTTGGAAATCTCATTATAAAAGGAGATTGATGGCTCAAAATTTTGGTTAACACTTTTAAGCCATATTTTTCCTTTTATCAAAAGATCTCGACACTCTCAAACAAAAACAGACACTAAGTGAGTTGGATAGGCTAGGAATAGGGTTGGGATCAATCTAGCTACTTAGTAGAATTGAGTAAATCCAAATAGATTGTGATCGGATATGATTAGCTTTTTAGCTTATAATAATATCCTGTGTTTGGCTTGGCTATTTTCAAGTCGTTAAATTCTGTGTTGCTTTGATTTTTCCACTCTTAACAGATTTAAGGTTATTGGATCGAATACGCTGAAGACTCTTTTGTGACACAGAGGGTCTTCAAAATGTTTGAGATGAAGAACTCGTTGAAGAGTTATATTCAAAACAAATATATATGAAAAGATCATGGGATTATGCAAGTTTTGCAATCCTTTGTCAAGTGAAAAAGGAAGTGGATGATATCAAATCTACCGTTTGACCCCACTAACCAAGGAAGTGAATTTTTTTTTTTTAATTAAGATCAATATTTTGACCCTAAAACTCTATCTTTCACCAGCTCATAATCATTTTTTTTTCCTAGGCTCATGATTTTTAACAATTTCCATATGCTACATCTGTCATTGGTTTCATTGTCTTTAGTTAAAGCAAAGTTGTAGACATAGGATTTCAAACAAAATATATTAGCCAAACAAGTCACGTGCTCGACTCTGTTTTATATTACGAAGTACATTTAGGAATTAGGATCTTTGTACGGACTACAGAGGAGACAAGCTTTTTAAGTCTGAAATGCGTCGTCTCTCATATAAGTTAATAAACATTGCGGTAAGGAGAAAAGCAAACAAGTGGCGGTTAAGCTTTGCTTAATCTCTAAGTTCTTGCGATGTAATCTTGGTGTTCATTGAGAGAGTATGTGAAATAAGAAAAATAGAGACATTGTGTAAAGGTTTGAGGCTCGATTTGATCAACCTTTTTTTTACCAATTAAATTTGATCAACTTTCTTAGTAAAATTTACGAGATATTTTCGCGGCGAGACTTGGGTTCTAAGTTCACAGTTTGACTTCACAAATTTTTGATGATTTATTTATACACACGAGTGAAAGAGAGAATGGGTTGAAATATAACAAAAGTTTGAACCTTTCTTGACTTCTTGTGTAAATATTAAGTCGATACAAATCTTAAAAGCTTATCATAGAAATCTAAGATTTGCAATAATTCTCGAAAGCGGATTATGTTAGTAATGGGAAAACCTAATTTCTAGCGATAATATCATAATACAAATTATTTGTTTGTTGAATTGTTTCTTCTTCTTTTTGAAATATTCTTTGGATGATTACTTTGGTTGACATAAGAGGCCTTATTTATCAAAAATATAATACCATTTGGCTTTCACCACCATAGGTCAACCGCATATCTTCTCCATAAATATAAATATTACTAATTCACAAAATTGTTATTGACAAGAAAATCAAGAAATTGTCCTCCTTCCCTATTTTATTTATTTATATATCAAAAGTTTAGTTTATATTGTTAACTTGTGGGAAATGACGCATACATAACGAAATAAATATAAACTATATACATGCGACTTATCTAAAATTATCTGGGCTAGAGTATCTTTAACTATATTAATCGTGAACGTTTAAAATGTTAACAAAATGTCGGTTTTCCTCTGAATTTGGAGATTAGTTTGGATACTAACTTATAATTTTCTGATTATGTAAGGAAAACTCAAATTAAAATTAATTCAAAAAAACGAATATATAGAATTTAAGTCATTTACATTTAATCACTAAACGGACTGTGTTATACATGGGTTGACTACTTGACTTCGTTTGACAATTGACACTCACTACTTACGATAGACTGACGTCATGCTATAATATTAAATTATAATATTCTTTCAAATAAAATCTCCATTTGTAAGAAAGAAAAAAAACGACCTTAAACAACATCAGTGAAAAGACGGCCTTAGATGAACAAGAAACTGCAATGTTTTGAGCAAATATACTTAAAATCAAAACTGCGCCCCTTTTTGTCGTAAGTTACGTCCCTTTAAATTTGTTAATTCCATTAAAAAAAATTACTAATTAAAAATAAATATTTCCCAAATCATTTGTTAGTATTCAAAAAATAGAAGTCTATAATGTCATAGGGTATGAAAGTGGAGAGTTTACGGCGTAACAATAAGGGGAAAAGACGAAGGCTATGACTAGGAGCATCACTAGCCCGTGTAGCTGAATGGTGTGATCAACACGAGTTTTCTTTAACTTATTCGAATTTTATACAACAAAAATGTTCAAATTTTCTTTTTCTTCTGGAATGTGTTATCTTAAAAAAAAATCGAACGTTTTTCTATGGGAAAAAACTTTTAAAATACCTGAAATAAATAACATTTACTAGAAAAATACCTGAACTATTTAGGCTCCCTATAAAATACCTATCATATTTTGAAGTTCTATTTTAATACACAAACATTCAAAATTTGAAAGTTTAACACCATAATTTTGACACCGTTTAATTGTTTAACGGAAACTATAAAACGACGTTTAAATTTTAATCCCACGTGTTTTTACTAATCCAAACAGACATTATTGCCCCTAATAAATCGATTTAAATATATATCAGTTTTTCTCCCAATCGAAGAACTCTAATTTCTATCTTCTCTATTTCATTTTTCTTTTCTTTCGATTTTCTCAGATAATTTGGGTTGATGACTATTTTATTTTAATAGTAATTGTATATGTGAACATGTTGGCTTTCTGCTAAAATTACTCTTCCAAAATGGAAATTTACGTTAAAAATAATTGTATCACTGGAAAATATCATGCAATCCAAAACCAATTGATTCGACAATTGGTGCTTGGAAATTGAAAATCAATTTTAAGATTTCTTTCGATTTGGGGCTAAATAGATTTGGGAAAAACAAGAGATGAGTAAGAGAGGGAAAGTGAAGAGATGATGGGTAAGAGAGGAAGAGAAGATCTGATGAATAAGAGAGTGGAAGAAAGAGAGATTCTCATGTCTGTGAAGACATCGAGAAAAAAGAGAAGAAGAAGTGAAGAGAGAAGAGTGAAATTAGAATTTGTCGATTTAGGCAAAATTAATTTAGGGGTAATAATGTCTTTTTAAATATATCGTGTAAAAAAATTAAACGGCTTTCTACGGTTTTCGGCTTACAATTAAACGGAGTCAAAATTGTGGTGTTAAACTTTCAAATTTTGAAAGTCTGTGTATTAAAATAGAATTTTGAAATATGTTAGGTATTTTTTGGAGAGCCTAAATAATTCAGATATTTTTTTAGCAAATGTTAATAACTTGAGGTATTTTTAAAATTTTTTCCCTTTTTCTATCTATTTAGCAAGCCAGTAGAAATATTTAACTCCATTTGCATCGGACGTAATGACGGATATATATACATTTGACTTTTGCTTTGTCACTTGAGAAGAGAGGTGGTAACTGGTAAGTAGGGGTAAAATCGACAATTCAAGCAGTCAGGCAAGAGACTGAAACAGAAGGGATAATCAAATGTGGGCGCGCGCGCGTTACAAGTGGTTCGACATGTGGGCCCAATGGTGTCGTAAAAAACATGATACGGTCACTTTCACGTGCAAAAAGCCCAACGTGTGAACAGAGTTTTTGTTTTAAGTTAATCGTAAGCCCATAGAATATGGGGCCCCACACCGTCTCCGAATATTTTTCACCTATTTATTTTTATATATATTGTTATTACGAGTAAATTATAAACGGAAACTTGAAAGTTAATGGAGTTAAATGATATGATTTTTGGGGTGTTCCTATTTTTTTTTTGTCAACAGGGGTGTTCCTATTTTTCAATCAGCTTCTAGTCTTCTACATACTAAAAGTATCCCACTGGACAAGCTAACGATAAATATAGTGATCTGATTTTGATAAAAAAATTAAAAGAAGAATTAACAGACACAACAACAAAAATACAAACATCAAGTCTAAAAGATTTCATACATAGACAAATATAAAGAATAACAAGGATAAAAATAAATAAAAAATACAAATGAATTATTAATTTATTTGTTCAACTGAACGCATTTAAATGAATCTTATAACATATAGCTCTTCAAAACCCTCAAATTTGCTTTTATAAGATAAAGATAAAATCATAATATCTTACAACGTAATGATATAATTATATATTATAATATATAGAAACACTAATAATAATGTGAAGTTGAAGCTTATACGTTACACCAACTTGAAAGCTAGAATTATTAAGCTTTTATTTCATTATACAAAAGCAGATTGCATTTGAAAGCAATACAAAGTAAATTTTAGTCAGCTCCACCAAAAGTCGGTTGCATTCAATCTGGACCAGTTAGTCTCTTAATAGACCTTATCGAAGTTTAATTTGATTATTTGACTAATTTTTTATCATGATGATGACTACATAAATCTAAGCATCTTTATCCAAATGCAACAACTAATTTTAGCTGAATGAGTAATTAACCTCATTCTTATTTGGATATACAGTAAAACCTCTATAAATTAATAATGTTGGAACCATGATATTTTATTAATTTATCGTGATATTAATTTATCTATAAATTAATAATTATTAATTTATAGAGAAAATTAGTTTTCTGCATATAATTTTCTAAAAATTATTTTGGAATAATGTTAGATTTTAAAGTTTTAACAAATATCATAATATAAATTATGATTAAGAATCATAACTATCACAATAAAATAGTTTTCTCCATATTGGATTATCCATATAAAAATATACATATTCGTAAGTTTAAAATTTATAAAAAAAAACTATGGCTACTATCAGTATTATTGATGATAAAATTGAAGATAACATTACAATATATTTAAAAACATTTATATGTAAGAAAATCAATTATCATATCAAAAAATCATCATAAATTTTGAATGTATATAGTAAAACTGCAATAAGAGCTACTGATATAATAATTAGAGAGATGAGAACCAATGAGATTTCAAATTTAATTAAAAACGAACACATTAGTCATATTTTAGAATATTAAATTTATATATATTTTCATAAATTTATATCATTATTAATTTATATTTTTGTTGGGACCATATATTTACATAAAGGTTTCAAAAAAAATTATTATCTTATTATCTTATCGAATTTGATGGATTTTTACATTGGTCTGACTTGGACCAACAAAATTTATTAATTTATAGTGATTATTAATTTATCGAGTATTAGTTTATAGAGGTTTTACTGTACGTTTTAATTACAAAATCATAAGTAATTATCATATATTCTCTTCTCCTTGGTTGAAAGAATAAAACATTTTGAAGTTTCGAACATACATGGTGATTCTTCAAAAATGGCCATTTCAATTGTGCCACAAACAAAGAATAACATCTGATCTATTATTTTTGTATCTAGCCATGATCGATTTTTCGTTCACTAGTGGCATATAAATTCTATATCTTGGTGAGATGGCCAAATCAGCAATTAATTATTTTTCGTTCACTAGTGGCATATAAATTCTATATCTTTGTGAGATGGCCAAATCAGCAATTAATTGGTTTTGTAAAATGTAAACTACAGTGAGTTTTCTAAACATGTCTACAAATGTTAAGTACGCTAATATTATCCAAAAAAAAAAAGTTGAATTTCACCATGTATATGGTTTGATATTCCTTCGTGGAACTCATTCATGCTTATTACTCAATATACCTAATTCTACTTGCAAAAGGTATTGGAAAAAAAAACTCAGTCATGGTCTAATACAGTCACTACTTTTATAATCTTAAATCCGATGTAAATTTCAAAAGATAGATCTAAGTTTTCATATTGCCTTGTTTCTAATCATCTAAAAACTTTATAATCTTTTCTTGATATACATTCGATTTTGTAAGATTTTTTTTTTTAATAAGAATTGAGACTTGTAAATTATCTCTAGAACATTTTACATATCTACAGCAAAAGGTTCATCGTTTACCTTCCTATCACCAAGATCTCCAAGGCTTAGAAATTAGAAGAATGAACCATATTTGGCTGAAGCATCCGACTAATTTCAGAGATGAGTAAAATCTTTGATAAATAATTTTTTTACAAGTCCACGATGAGTAAAACATGTGAAGTCCACATAACCAAATGACATACACGAAGTGTTTCTAAATGGTAGTAAAACACCCAAAAAATTACATTGTATGTACGATTAGTCTCAAAATAAGCTTATGGTAGATACAAATATAGATCCATTTTTTAAAGTCAATCTAGAACTGACATGATCCGACTTAATCGATCATCGTATGTCGATAAGTCTATGCCACTATGGCATTAAAAAGTCTATAAGGCAGAACACAAGACATTCCTTTTCTTTTCCAGTAATCATTGTCTAATGAAAATGGAAGTTGCTCTTTTCCAAATATAAATAGAAAAAAGAAGAAATTTTCAACTTACAAATCAAGTTTTTTTTTTTCTTTCTTTAAATCAAGTTTGTTTAAAGAAGCAGGAAAGTTAGTGGACAAGTTGATTCGATGTAAGATTCAATAAGAGAAATTATTCCTAACAATTGGTTATTACGTACATGAAATTTTTAAGGTTGACTCTATACCGCGCTTTGTCTTCTCCCCTTTGTAGCTTCTAATCAAATTCATTTCCACGTGAGGCCAGTCGGCGAATCTTAATTTCTCAATTCTAAGATCCAAATATTTTTAATTGATTTGCTAGAAAATGTCCTATAATGGTTTCTTATAAATAATTAACTGTGCTAGTCAAGAAACAAAATTGCATGTGAACTTTACAAACGGTCGGACACCCTAATATTAATATGTAATGTAAATCGATACATGTCTCAAGAAACATTTTCTTTGCATGTTTCCTTTCTCATGAAGAACTTGATATGCAGATATGCAGATCTTTCAACCGTACAAGATGTATAGGGAGAGAGAGAGAGAAAAATAGACTTTTGCACGTGCAGGCCATGTGGGCCATCGACCCAAATCAGATTTGCATACCGTTTTGTCTTGTAGTATAAAACAGTTGGGCTTTTATCATGGCCTCTTCCAAATACCATTTCGATCCACGTCAAAAAGAGTGCATGGAGTTTTTTTGGGATGAAGTTTTTTTTTATTAGATAAAATTTGCTCAATGTCTAGAAAAACTGCTAATAGCTATGGATTTGGTTGGGATTTTTTTTTTTTTTTAAGTTATCGAGCATATATGTAAGAGTTTTAGACGACAATACAAATGACTCTATTTTCATATTATTAACTATAAAAAAATCAAAGATACCAAAACAAAAAACTAGAAAAAATCATTTATTGTTGTTTCAACCTTTTTTCTCTTAGTATTGTGATTGTCTATTACAGACTATCATTCACAATGGCCGAACGATTCATAAAATTTCATAAACACGACAAATGGTTTCAAATATGATCATACAACGGCATTTTTGTTTGCACTACAAATAGATGCATCACGCTTCATAACAAACATTTTCACTCTTAACATATGAAATCACCACAAATGGTTTGCAGACACTAAACCATATAGACTTCCATATCATATATAAATGCTACAACATACAAAATATGGGTGGTTAGCATAAACATTCCAATTAAGCTTATATATGGTGGGTTCATCTAGCTTGTAGGTTTAATTAGACTTTAGGTTTATATTAATGAGCTAGCTACAAAATCATTTGTAATAACCATAATCAGAAAGTATTGTTGTATTAGACGCATAAATGGATAATAATATTATATATACTCTAATTACAAATACAAGGATATTGTTCTCTCATCATCCACAAAAGTGGTTGTCTTGCTTTATAGGCGAGAAAAGTAATTAGACTTCAATGAGTGGAGAAAAAACTGCAAAAGAAGACATTTTATATTTAATTAAGTATACCTTATAATATATATTTATATATAAGAAGACAAAACAGTAATGAAAAAAAAACACAAAAGGCATGATTTAGGGGTTTTGGGATCTGTAGTTTAATCACACTTATTCTTTAATTTATATGTTAATTGTTGAGAGTGATTGATGATTTTTTAAATAATCATATCGTCACTGAGATATGGTTTACCAATACTATTCTTTACATATAAATATATATTATATATATAAAGTTATTACTAACATATACATATTGCATCCGGACATATGCTTTATTGTATCATGGATTTTCAAATATAAAGCTTACATTTATCAACCAAGTAAAACTTGGTAACAACACACCATCCATAAATTCTGTTCCTATTTATTTTCTCGAATTATACATAAATTATATAACTGATGTTATGATATGGATCACAAATCTAACTCTCAGGAAAACTATCAAAGCAATTAATAAGAAGATATACATTATATTTAGCAAAATAAAAAAAAGAGGATACACATTATCATCTCTACTGGATCACTTTCAATATGAAGTTTACGTCAACTTTCCATCCCCGATTGAATTTGGAGTTTACCCTCTAGCCTTCATATCCCCCAACTTGACCATTTATATCAATAAACGCAGAGTCGTGCCCAAATTATTTAAGGTCCTAAACAATTTTCCAAAAAAAATAAAAAAAAAAAAAGAGGGCAAAATTTACAAATATTATTCAATAAAGATTTAACATCTTTTACTAATGTTGTTTTAATATTTTAATTTTATTTTTGTATTTTAATTTTGTTTTTAAATATTTTGTATATGATAAAATTGTAAAAACTATGTTGGAATATGAAAAATATCTATTTTAAACTTTAAAAGTATATATACCATTGAAATTCTAATATATTATATCTTTTAATAAAAAGAAATAAATTTTTAAAATGTTAAAAACAAAAATTTAGATTTAGGCCAATGTTTCAAATTTTACCACATAGGCACGACCTTGAATAAACGTCTGTTTTTGTTGTTTGTTTTAGTTATCGTAGTGCATAGAATCAAAAATTTAAGTTTCACAACTCATCAACTAACCAATATGGCGATATATTCAAATTTCATTAAGATTGCCACGTGCACCATTTAATTTATTATTATTTTAATATCATTGTATTAGAAAGATTTTCGTCAGATTTAGAATATTGTAAATCATTTTATATTTTGGATATTGATATATTTTGAAGATAACATCTGATATACAACGACTATATATATATATAATATGTAAATCTTTTTAAAAGACACATTTGATACTGTACACTGTTTGGGATAAATAGAAATAACGTGTGCGTTGAAGAATCCAATGATCGAACTAAGCATGAACATAATAAAGGGAGCACATCAAGCTTTGCCTTGTGTGAATTTGAAGAAGTAGAAACGGTCCATTTTCATGTAGAAATTTACACATCTGAAAACAAATTGACGAACGGCAACTTATATTTAATGGGGATAATTAGTAACTTTCACAGATCGTGCCAATACGACAATTGTGTCGGCTTCGCTCCTTTTAAAAATGGTAATCTTTTCCTTTTATTTTATTTTTTATTAAGATTTCTTCGTCTTTTTTCAAAGAACATTTATTCGTCCTTTATACAAAAAAAAAGTCGAAACTACATTTTGCTGAGATTTATAAATACAAAGTTGATATATATTCCCTCTGTTCAGAATTATTTGATGTTTTATGAGGTTTTTTTTGTTCAGAATTATTTGATGTTCTCACTTTTCAATGTAAAATTTAATGAATTTTTATTGTTTTTGACTTTTTATATTCTGCAAATTGTTTTCTTATTGGCTAAATAATATTTAAATGAATTATAGATAAATTTTTTAGTGTAGAAAAAATAAATATTAAATGCATCTTTAATCTATGTGCAAAAACCTTAAACATCAACTAATTCTGAACAGAGGGAGTAGTATTTTTAGAAATATAATGGTGCATGGAGAAAGGTTTTTTTAGTTATTTGATTACTTAGAGGCGTTTGATTTTCCAATAATATATTTTAAAAAATTCCATGATTGACTGGTATAAATTAACCCTAGTAATTTATTTGAAAGTAATTTTACGAAACACAAAAATATCTATGTGATGGATCCAGTGATTGAGAATGATCGTATTTAACATTTCTCTAGATTGATATACTAATACATTTCTATTTACGTACATTTTTGTAATATTTATAGATATTATCTTCTATTCCAAAACTATAGTATTGCTTACTTTTCATAAGAGAAAAGAAGCTAGTTTTGAACTTCTTGCAGATTGTGATTGTTCAATTATATGCATAACTAAATAGACATACGGATACATATATCCCACAAAACGTCTGGAAAATCTCTTACGTAAGTAAATGATTTTATCCATAATATACACACATATTATATATATATATATATATTGTTTTGTTTTTTAGCTACTTTTTCAATATTCACTTTGTGGTACATAAGTATTACACAACCATAGCTAAAAGTGAGTCTAAGAGTTATTACTACCAATACATTTGGTTTGATACCCAATCGGTCCATGTAATTTATCCGAATTAGATTCTGTTATCCACCAGTTTTAGTCTTCTTATATAAATGAATAAAAGTACTATATCAATAATTTGAGTTACGAATTTTGAAAAAAAAAAATAGTGATAATGGAGGAAGACAAGAAAGACTGAAAGAGGGATTTGGTGCTTGGTGTTTGTTTGTAAGCATTTAAATGATAAAAGAAGAAGAAGTAAAAAACATTAAATTAGGAAGAGAATAAATATGGGAAGAAACGACACATCCTCTCCGACAAAGATTTTGGCAGCGTGTTAGAATCAAAACTCAACCTATTGAATCGGAAGGACCAATTTGACTGTGGACCAATTAATATGGTTCGAATCAGATTGTTCCATATAAAACTTCAAATTCATTATACTCCGTGGATTTTTGTAGACTAATATTTTTAAATTAGATTATCGATTTAAGATTTCAATAGGTTATAAAACATAAGAGAATTTAATTACATTACGTCAAAAAAAAAGAGATTTCCCATTGTAAATTTTGTAAATACATACAAAAAAAAAATTAATACTAAAAAATATGAAAACGAAACTAAACTGAAACAAACGAAGAAGATTTTAGTTAAATTTTAATCATGTGAAATTAATTTCAAAAAGTTAAACCCCTGCATAGAACAATACAAATATGTTTAGTTTAACTATACCTTAATTTCTATACTTAATACATACAAGATAACAATTTATTTTACACGACTATACAACCTTTCGTAAATATGGATATATAAGTTTTTTTGTTGATATATCATCATTAAATTCACATAATATATTGACATACTATCGCCCATATATAATAAGCATTTTTGACTGTTGTAGTATATCTAATGAACATGAGCACGACAAATGACTTAAAATGCAAAATGGTGTAATTTCTGAAAAGTTTGCATTCGTATTCGATATTATTTTTTCTTAGGCATTAAATTGGAAATTTTGTATGACGGATCATCAACCATCAAATGAAAGATTTTTCTATGGTTTACTCTTACATAGTCTTACATAAGAATTGAAATCTTCCTTTACATTCGATAGAAGTAAAGAGTATTATTATTTACAATTCAATAAAATTTATAAGAAACCTGAACTTAAACAAAATAAAAAATAAATTCAGATGTCCAATAAAAAGTGGGTTTGTTTTAGATATTTTATTTTGAGATTTCTCGGTTTCAATGTTCTTTTGGTATTCTATTTTATGGGTCAAAAAAACTTGGAATGGTAAAAAAAAAAACTTGGAATGGTGATTTTTTTTATCTCGATAGTTAGTTTTTTTTTTTCGTTTTCTTGCTGCAACATCAAGATTTGGGTCAATTCCATGGCTTATATAAAGCACGATATGCACAATTATGTCATCATGAGAGTTTATCCAAATCTTACTATTTTAGTTTATAAAACTTACAAGTATAACTTTAGTCCGTTAACCAAAAAAAAAGCCTATGGTTTATTTTAGGATAAACGAACTCATTACCTCCAAGTGAATTTTAAGATTAAAATTAGCTAACGGCGGCTTTATCCAAGTTATATTCTTATGTATAGTCACTTTTTAAATCTCTTAAGTAATTTTCATATTGGCCGTAGTATATGTATCAAATTGGAAAGATAGGTTTTGTCTGCGAGATTGTTCATGTAGTAGAATAAGCAATAGATCAACGGTATGAGTTCTTTACACGCATCAATTAATCTAGGTGTAAACTACACATATAATATATTCTTTACACGCATCAATTAATCTAGGTGTAAACTACGCATATAGTAACATATTAGATACATATCAAAAGACGTATAATTAAGTATATTGTATTTTAATCTGACTCGTATATAGTATGTTTTACAAGTAGATGTAAGAATTTCTTGGAAATTGAAATCACTGGGAAACAGAATATTAGGGATCTCCAAACCCTAGGACATTGACTCCTTCGAGATATTGGTCTTTTTCCTTCTTGGCAAGCCAAAAAAAAAAAACACCCATCATTTTTTTGCGACTTTATTGCTTTGTATTTCATAACTCCTTCACGCTTGAAATACGATTTCTATTTGTGTACGTCATATGACACAATGTTCTCGTCATCTTATATGTGAGTGGCAAACTTTTTTTTATTACATCTATTTGTTCAACTTTTATTACATTCAATATTCCTAAAAAATAAACATTTTGTCCTCGATTTAATTAAACTAGTGGTGCATATATATATATATATAGCCAGCCACATTTAAATATGCCAGCTTTTAATTGCCCCACTGTAACAGGTTTGAATAAAGAACGAACAATTGTTTATGTAAACATAAAATATCATTACAAGTAAAACTAAAAATATACCATCACATCAATATGTGCACAAAGTTAATCACGCTCTTTATTAAAAAAAAAATTTTATAGAAATTTTGTAAACACATAAATATTTATTTATCGTCTATAAATAAATAACTACATGACTCCGAAAATACAATATAATAAAAAATAATAGACACAAAAAATACATAAAATGATTTATTAGAGAATGAACATTAAAAAAACATGAAAAACTCTTAAATTTGATTATTTGTTATATATACATTCGCCAATAATTGTTTATTTTTATTACTTTGAAGATACAGTTTAGTTGATTTGAGAATTTTTCTTATCTATTCATTAAATCAAATACAATTTATAAAAATCATCACAGTAACTTTATAGTGAATATCCTTGGAACATCAATTTATATTTATATATTTGTTGGAAAACATTATTTTATTTTTGTATTTTGTTTCACAATTTTCATAAGTTTTATCATCAATTTGTTTTTCATAAAAAAAAATTCTTATTTTATACTTATTGACTTCTTCCATACGGTAAATGTTTTTTAGGAATACTATTCAATATAAAAGATATAACATATAGAAATTTATAGAGAGTTTAGTCCACAATGAAATAATATCAAGACGTACATGTGCTGACGATAACTTACCTTACCTTTCAACGAAAAATGAGGAAGAAAAATAGTAACACTTTAAAGAAAAATGTTGAGAGTACTTTGATCAACTGATGTAATTAAAACGCATACGAACTTTACGAATCGTTTTTACGTATCCGATTAGTTAAATACAGAGTTTGTTAAATGTATTTCCATTGTTACGAATACGTATCAGTTTTAAATTAGTATAGTAGGAGATAATGAGGGGAGAAAAAATTGTTAGCTTGGATAGTACATACAAATTCAAACCCTAGTATTGGTCCGGAATATAAACACTGCGTGTTAATTAATTAATTGCCGTTAGATCAATCATCAAAGAAGAAATATTACTAATTAAAAATGAAATCAATAAGTTTCAAGAATGGTTAAAGATGGGGAATAGGATAAGTAAATTTACATTCGACGAAAAAGGCGGATGCATAGACCATAGATGTAAGACACTTGTGATATACCCAAAACATTGTTTAATAATATATATATTGAAAATGTTATACACCGTATATAAAATATTCGAATAATCCTTTTTCCTTGATTTAAAAAGAATTATCTTTCTTCAAAAGAAAAAGAAAAAAATCTTGCTTGTTTTCTCAACTCATGTATTAATTTTAATAATAAAAGTAGCTACTACCTTTCTCTGCCCCACTTTAAGATAAAGCTAAAGCATGGAAAAAAGCATGGGAAAAAAGTAAATAGTATATGATATAGAATAAAATAAATCTAAAGAAAAGAAGATCAAAGGAAGAAGAAAAAAAGAGCGAGAAAAAAAGACAAAATTAAAAAATAAACACTTTAAGAAAATAATATCACATGATAACAAATGAGATCAAAATATAAGTTTTTCTTTATGAATGAGATCAAAAATATAAGTTAGTTTTGAGTTTTTCTTTCTCTCTCTCTTCCTCTTTCTCCTCTTAAAGAAAACTAAAACTACTTAAGCTAAAGAATCTAACACTTCTCAAAGTTTCTCCAAAGCCCTTGATTAGCAAACACATAAAGAGATCAAGAGAGAGAGAGAGAGAAAGTGTGTGTGTGTGTAGAGAGAAGGTGATGAATAGAGGTGTGCTGGAGAGTTCGCCGGTTCAACAGCTGATGACGGCCGGAAACCCTAATTGGTGGAACGTAAGCGGCGGCATGAGGCCTCCACCACCGTTAATAGGTCATCAGCAGGGGCCGTTGCCGCCACAAATGACTCCTAACAACAATTATCTCCGACCACGAATGATGCCGACTCTCTTGCCACACTTCTTGCCATCTCCGGCAACTTCTTCTTCGTCTTCTTCTTCACCGTCTGTGCCTAATAACCCTAATCTCTCTTCTTGGCTTGAAAGCAATGATCTCCCTCCTGAGTCGTGGAGCCTTAGCCAACTTCTTTTGTAACTCTCCCTCTCCCCCTCTATATATATATATATATATATAAATATATTCCGAAACGAATTTTTTTTTTTTTCTAATGATCTTGAGTTCTCGTATTAACTCATGGCTTTGTTGGGTCATGTGTTGTAACCTAATTTTGATATCTTCGTTTTACTGACATATACTTATAATTTATCAGTTTTATAAAGCCCAAGCGTTGTGTGTGTGTTTCTATAATTTTCAGTATCAAATAAGTAAATCTAATATGGATATTTTATTTGTGAACTAAGGGGTGGATTGATGATGGGCGAGGAAGAGAGATTGGAGATGATGAATCATCATAATCATCATGATGAACAACACCACCACCATAGTTTCCAAGGGAAAATGAGGTTGGAGAATTGGGAAGAACAAGTGCTAAGTCCCCAACAAATTTCCATGGGGGTTGTTGAGATCAAACAAGAGAATAACGTTAACAACAACAATGGCTATCTAATATCTTCTCCAAACTCACCTCCTAATAAATCTTGTGTCACAACTACAACAACAACAAGCCTTAATAGCAACGACGAGAATAACAACAATATGCTGGACTTCTCGAGCAATCACAATGGTCTTAATTTGTCTGAGGGTAGACACACTCCTCCGGATCGAACCTCTGAGGTAATTCGCTTTCCGCATCTCTGATAATTTTATAGAATACATAATTTTTTTAGAAAAAAAAAGAATGCGAAATTAATAGACTAAAAATTGATAGAGAGAGAGAGAGAGAGAAAATTCGGAAATGAGATCTAATAATTTACATATAAATTGGTAAACACATCATCTCCTATGACAAAGGTTAAATCTAAAACGTCATTTAGAAAAGAACAGGACAAACGATGTCTTATTTCAAGGTTTGGATCTAGATTCAACACTCAACCAAAATAGGTTTTGCTACGATTTTTATTGATTAATGACTAATTGATCTTTGCTTTGTTTTCTTTTCTATATACGTGATGAAGTGTAACAGCTTAGAGATTGGTGGGTCTACTAATAAGAAGCCAAGGCTTCAACCTTCTCCTTCGTCACAATCAACCCTCAAGGTACCTAATTGATTATATATCAATGAAACTTTAATTAACTTATATAACGTTTTCTATATAAAAAAAACTCTCCCTGACATCATAATAACAAAACAAAAACACAAACACAAAGGAGAACAGAAGAAGCAAACAAAACAGAATGGGCACAGAATAAGCTGTGTGGTTTTTGTGTTTTGTAACTATTTTGTTCTTTTTTGTTTTGTCTTCTTCTTCCTTCTTCATTATTCCATTTTCTCTCTTTCTTTCATAAAAATACGTCTCAACAATATTCCTTAGATATTATATTTGGATTTTAGCTTTCGAAGTTCGTTTAAACTGGAACTTTTTGATACGTAGATATGGAGAGAACTGTATTAGAATTCGAACTCAATGATATAATGCTGTTAATTATATGTGAAAATACAAATTTATAAACCACTTCTACTTACACTAAGTAAGCACGTTTTCTCTATGCATGGTTATTAGTTAAAAGAATATATATATATATATATAACCAGACATGCATATATATATATATAGCTTTTACTTTATGCTATTAAATGTTAATTAACTTTTGGTGATAATTGAAGGTGAGAAAGGAGAAACTAGGAGGCCGGATCGCAGCACTTCATCAGCTAGTCTCTCCATTTGGCAAGGTAAGATCGATTTAATTAACAAATCATATTCATAAATGTCATCTAATATTCGCCTATATGATAGATAAAACCTTTTAACATTAAAATTGGAGGTATTTTTAGATTTATTTTTGTTACTCTAAATCATTCCTCTTCCTTTTTTACCCATCTTTTGCAGACTGACACAGCCTCTGTCCTGTCGGAAGCTATTGGATACATTAGATTCCTTCAGAGTCAAATTGAGGTGTGACTCGTCTTTTCCAAACTCTCAATATTCTCAGTTTCCTTTCAGTTATAGAAAAACAATGCTAAACTTATCTTCTAGAGTTGAAAAAAAACAATACTTAACTTCTAGAAAACAAACTATATATTCGTCAGAGGAATCCAAGTGATTACTGTGAAAGAAATTATTAATACTTTCATCTAATTCCCCTTCCATTGCAAAACTATTTGTTTTAATTCTCTATTAAATAAACTTCTGAATAAAAATCTTTAACCTCTATAAAAAATTGGTATTAGTTCTCCGACTATACATTTCCTGATTAGTGGAAATCCATCTCAGTTGACATTTTTTAGCATTTATAATCATGATCGACGAAAATTATTTCACTGATTTCAAATGATGATGAAAAGAGAGAGAGAGGGAGAATAAAGACAGTACAAAGTTTTGTTCTCTCCATGATAAGTAATATTTGATTGATGTGATAAAGTATTTATGTTTTAAACTGTTGCAGGCCCTGAGTCATCCATACTTCGGTACGAATGCTTCCGGGAATATGAGACACCAACAACATGTAAGCACCAATTTTCTTTATACATATTGGATTTATGCACATATAGATACACTGATATAGATGCACATCATCATAGTTATTAATTGTAATTAATTCCAAATGTAAATTCCGCGTTGCTGAATTGTCAAATGGAAAGTTAAAAAAAAAACAGTTAAATGGATCTCTCTTAACTATGGTTTTCATGAATAGTTTCAAGGAGACGGGAGTTGCATATTTCCTGAGGACCCTGGTCAAGTACGTCCATTTTTTAAGCTTATGTTTTTTATTTACAATTATAGTTTATACACTATACTTTTTATTGGATCAATTGAATCCAAATCTAAAAATATGAACAGCTTTAGTTTCAAAAATTTATCCCTTTTTGCCCTTTTCTACTGTTTTCTTTAAAGATAAAGTTGAATTAATATTAAAAGATGGAGTCGCCAGCTTTTTTTTTCTTACCTCACATTATTATAAGTTTATAACCAATAAAGTTCGTTAAAATCAACAAAGCCATGGAATTTATATATTCTCCTTATTTGGTTTTCTTCTTCACTAAAGTGCATTTCAAACTCCTTTGGCGGTCTTTTATGTACGCTTATCTCTGAAGAAAATTCATTTTTTCCTGCCAAAATATCATGAATCTCATATTTAAAGTACAGTTTATGTGTCTTTCTGTCTTATTGTAAGTGTTGATTAGTAATTTTCACACATAAAAATTATATTTAATTGGAGGATTTATGATTTTGATAAAATTATAGTATCATTCGTCTGAGGATTCATTTCTTCTATTTAATGGAGTATAATTTTTTTCAAAGATATAACTTAAAAACAAGTATAAACTATTACGTATTAAAGATTTCAAAAAGATGGTATTACATTATTAGTTTCCTCGTTATATACGTGGTAGATTGTGTTGGTTTGTTGGTTATCAATTTATCAAGCTTAAGTTATTTCTTATTTTATCATATGGTTTTATAGCTCGTAAATGATCAGTGCATGAAGAGAAGAGGAGCCTCGTCTTCGTCTACGGACAATCAAAATGCAAATGAAGAACCTAAGAAAGATCTGAGAAGTCGAGGTTTATGTCTTGTTCCAGTTTCCTGCACACTCCAAGTCGGCAGCGACAACGGCGCCGACTATTGGGCTCCGGCACTCGGCTCCGCCGGTTTTCATTGAGCCAATGAAATTACGCCATGTGTTATTCCAACATTAGGGAGAATGATATAACATCACGAGCAGTCAGTCTACTGAGAAAACAGCAAATTGAGTTTCCAAGGCTGATTGCTCATGATGCTATACAAAGTACTCAATTAAAAACTTTGCTAGAGAAATTACGTATGGCGTTTGATGAATATGCGTTTAGCCTTTCATCATTTGATGTATTATCAGATGATATGACCAAGTGATCAAACACTATGTCCTTGCTTTAGGAAACTGTTTGTTATTTTTTGTTTTTACCAGTTAATTGTAATTTGTGGTTAAGTACTTATTTTAATTACTTCCACGTGGTTTGTATCGTTTTTAATTTACTATTATTATTTTTATTTAGTCTATTGTGTAGAAGATATATATATATATATAAATCACATATATAAATATATAATTTTCCATAAATAGGAAAAATAATGATTCTACGTACGAGGTTTTCTTCAATCGCCGTTTTCTAATGCGATTCGTAGTTACGTGATATGAATGATAATAGTTAAAAACCTAAATAGAATAAAAGCATTCCATTAAGAATCTATACGAAAAATAAAGAGCGTAAAGTTAAATTTCAAAAAAGAAAATTGATATCATAAATTTCGAATCTTATTTATTATTTGTGATAATTATTGAACTTCACTCCATTAGCTGAACTAGAGGAAGAAGTAACAGAGCAGAAATTAAGAAACTAAATTACTATTTTTATTCTTCACTTAGAAGACGATTCACTTCTTCTCTTTGTTGTGAAGATCATCAAAAAACTTCTTAGGATTGCTCTCAAAAGCATCCCTCGAAATGTGAACATCTCCCCCAGACCCAGGTGCAACCATAGTTTTACCAGCATCGGAAACGCTACCAGAACCAACGCTTCCACCGGCCACATCTGCAGGATTCTTGGTTGCAACATCCTTGGTGATCTTGGCATCCATCTTTAGATTTTGGATTGAGAACGATTGAAAATAAGAAGAAGATTTAATTAATGTGTGAGTCTAGTGATTAGTGAATATGGCTGTTGGATGAGGGATATGTGTATTTATATACACATAGTGTAACAACACAAAATCGTGGTCAAACAAACTGGCATGGAATGCAATTACCGATGTTATCTCTGTTTCCATGAAAAATTGGTAACACTTTTCTCGTAAACGTGCCGTGGTTATTAATTAAACAAATTAGACTACAATTAACTAGAACGTGTTTTGACTTTGAATATTTTCGTCTTTGGACAAAAAGACTCTTAATAATTAAGACTGTATTAAGTTAACATTTGCGTCAAAAATATTTAAGTTAACATTGTTCAAAACCACAATTAATTAAAAAGTAAAAATCAAGCCCAATAAAACAGTGCCAGCCCATTGCTCAACCCTAACAAATCAGTTTTCAGCCCAACAAACCTTTAAAAAGGCAATTTTGCGCAAAACTAGCAAAAATAAATTTTACCATATATGAGAAATTGATCAACTATATTTACACCGACGACAAAAAAAAAATATTTACACCAATTTTTTAATAAAAATGACAAGAAAAAATTATTTCCATTTTAAAGAAGGTTCACGTTAGACTATAATAATATATTAATTTTGAATTCAATAAAGCACTTTCCATTATATGGTAGACCAATGTTTTTTTTTGTTTTTGTTACGGCAAAATTGGTCTCTTTGTGAATATAACTATAAATTCATAATGGTATTATAAGCTAATTTGATGTTATTTTTATATGTGTTTTTGCTTTGTTAAATTTTATTTTTGATATGCTAGATAAATTGTGCTTAACCATCAAAACTTTAGGATGCCGATGTCAACGTATCTTAGAATTTTCGTTGCAATGTATTTGTGTCACCAATGGTTTGTATAGCGGATATATATATATATATATACATCCCAAAAAAAACCATATACTATGTATAATCATTGTTGTAATTCAGGTCCAAGTTAAGAGTTACACTATTTTGTAATGCTATATACTGCTCTTAGGCGGAGAATTCAACGAAGTGCAGTGGCATCACGCGAAACGTGGTGAATTTAAACTCACTAAATATTATTGTCTCATGGATTTAGATATCTAGGTGTAGACAATTCCTATACATATGTGAAGTCCATCGATGAAGAGTGGGCTTGAGGTCGAATAGTTCATGTACTTATGTTACTAAGCAAAAACAATATATCCTTGTGGGATAACTATCCTACCACTTTCTTTGCAATGTATTTTTGTTTCCATTTGTGTATTCAACTGTTAATAGATAGTATCGTTTTATTTTATGAATATAAAAGATCTTAAGTACTTCGGAATTTGATGGATGATACAGTCCTCATTAGTATATTTTCTCTTTTTCAGTGGATCAGATTATTGAGGAGCATAATATAGTGGATTTAGGGATTTATCCATAACACCCGATCCAATCACAAATTATTATATTGATCAAAATAGAAAACATACTATGTAGAAAATGACAAAAAAAAGAGCTCCATTGCTTCCTTTTCTTTATTCCAGGCCAGAAACTACAGAATCTTCCCACCCAATAAAAGCAGACCAATAATAAAAGAAGACAAATTAAAGGAACTCAAAGTTTAATTAAATACTACAATATCGACAAAAGAAAATACTATATATAAGATGGTATATTATACATAAATAAGTTATGGAATTCCCATATTAATTTATTAGTAAATGGAGACAGGTGGCAATGATTAGTTTAGATGCCTTCACGTCTAAGCTCTAAGGGTCATGGCCCATTTAGAAAGCCGCTTTAAATAAACCCCAAAAATGAAACATAATTAAAATAGTACAACATAATTGAGCTGAAAAGGATTTAATTGAAATAATGAAATTGAAAAAAAATACTAGTTTTTAAAAACAAGGGTTATATGAAGATTAAAGTAACAAACAAACAAACAAAAAATTAATCTCGACGGAAGTTTTTTTTTGTTTTTTTATAGAACTTCTATTCATTATTGGGTGTATTGGCCGCATATTTGGGTGTAACAACCATGTAATTAGATGATATGTAACTATTGGAATGGTTTTGTGAATGAAATGGAAAAGGTGTGTCATTTTCGCCAATTATAAGTTCTAGTTGATACCGCATGTCGTTTCCACGTATTGTTCCTTCTTCACGGCGTACACGTGCTGTCCCTTTCGATTCAGTTTTGTGGCTACCGGCTACTAAAATAGTAGTACTACCTAAAGAAAAATTCATAAGTCTAAATATAATTTCATCAAAAGATAACAGAAAAACGCATAGAAGATAATTCGATATGACATCGTATGACTTGTTTTTTTGGTTAATGAGATACTTTTTTTTTGTTTATACTTTTTACTTTTTGGCTAATTCGAAATGAATTCGAATAAAAAGATCGGAGCACAATTTATCGATATCGCTATAAACAAGATATAACACATCATAATTGGAATGATATACAATCAGGACACTCTTGACAATTATAACTATCAACATTACTTTTTTTTGGTTAATGAGATACTTTTTTTTTCACTATCAAAATTCAGCTTTCCTCTGTCATTTCTTTCATTCATTCAAGGTCATCGACTTGGTTAATACTCAACAATCAAGTTTAATTTTTAAATAAATAATGAAGGCTTTCATTTAACTATATAAATTAAGAAGGTTATGATCTTTTTTTAAAAAAAAATTGTTACTCGTTTTAATTAGATAATCCACGAAAGGTTTATATACCTCATACAACAGCTAAAATATAGATATAGATTGATAAATATAAAATATTGGATTAAAATTGTGGATCTAATTATACAAAAGATGCACTATCTTATAAGTTTTAATTCAGTCCGAGCCTCTATAGACTTAAACAATTACATGGATCACAAACTCCAAACTCTTTGGATGTTCGACGAACGTTAGTAAATGACCATACTATGGACTAAAAACCATTTTGCTGAGAGCTTGTGGTTATTACTAGTATAGATTCCATTTGAAGGTATACATATTAATTATAATTGTTAAATTGTGAAAGGTTCCATTTGTGAAGCAACACGTATGAAGAAGTTTCTATCGACAACAAAGTAAATGTTAATCGCCACGTACGAAGAGGTCCTTTCCTTTAATTTGTTGGATCGCCTTAGCGCCTACGGCAACGGCCTAAATTTGCCATCAACTTTTAAGACATGACTCAACTAATATATCCTATTAAATAGAGAAAGCTTTGGAGGACATATACGCTTGACTTAGGGAAAATCTAAACATAATTAATGTTGAACCATCTAATCATAGTTAATGTTGCATTTGATTGGATAGTGCCAGGGTCCCATAGTGCCAGTATCATACTGGGCATGATGTTTCAAACGCAGTATCGTTAAAATGTGTGATATTTTATTGAAAAAGATATCACTTTAGATTTCTCCTTTTATAAATTTTAGAAATGGTAAACGTAATTACAAAGAACATCTACTGATATTTTTTCGCTTCATCTAAAACTCTTCAAAAAACTCGCTACGTATGACAAGCTCACGAATGATAGTTGGTTTACTTAATTCATACTCTCTGATCATTATCATTATTTTACATAACTCACTTTTGAAACATCATAACCACCATAGCTACAGTTCGGTTGCCTAGTCTAGAGTTCTAGATCATTTTACCCTCTAACGGTTAGATATGTATGTGTTATGATTTGTGGATAACTAAGCTCTAATAAAAAACAAATATTAAATATATGAACTAAAGCAATTAATTCATACAAAGAAGACTTCTTTATTGGCGACTACTCCAACCTCTTAATGAGAAAGAAAAATCTTTTCATTAAAGTTGTGGTTTTAGGCTATTCCTCTTTCTTATTACGTCTTTTTCTCGGTTATATTATTATTTTATATTATTTTCCTTATCCTTTAAATACTCTCTACTTCTTCCCTCCAATAACAATCCAACCTTACAAGATAGTACAAGCAAAAGAACGAGAAACAAAAAAAATTCTCTCAAAGAAAATATTAAAATGGAAGCTTCTGCACCAAAGAGAGGCTTATACACAGAAATGGAACAAAACGCTCATGTCGCAGCCAAGAGGCTTTGGAAAATCGTGCGGATAGTCTTCTGCGTTCTGAAAACCGGTATCAAAAGTAAGCTCATGCTTGACTTAAACCTAATGCTCAAGAGAGGCAACAAAGCCATCACTAACCTCCGTCGCCGCCGATCTAACTTCACCGGCGGCAGCGCTGACGTCAGCTCCTCTCCACGCGTCCGTGGCTACGAGTTCACCTGCAGCAATACCCCAACAAACGACCCTTTTACCTATATGTGCAAACGCAAACGCCGCGTCCACAGCGGTTATGACAAGGAAGACGCGGTGGCGGAGGCCGTTAAGAAGGTTTTTGAGTTGCTAGGAGAGAATGATACGAAGGCCGTGGAGATGGAGGCTGGAGAGCCTCCATTGATGGCGTTTCCGGCGGTGAGGCAGCTTAGAGTGACGGATTCGCCGTTTCCGTTAGAAGACGGCGGAGATCATGATCATGTGGTGGATAAAGCGGCGGAGGAGTTTATAAAGAAGTTTTATAAGAACCTTAAGTTGCAAAAGAAGATGGCAAACTCGTTAGAGTCGCCGTACCACGAGGTCCACGACGGATGGGTTAGGTGATACGAAGTACAAACGTTTAGAGACCAACGCAATTGTTTACTTTGTGGGGGTTGAATCACATATGAAAAAAATATAACGGAAATACTATAAACAGATGTATAAATATGGGGGTGTAAAGGTGATTTACAAGTTTTCTCAGATATATTTCCCTTCGAGTTGTTGTATACATGAATTTGACTTATGTTTATCTCTTTGAAAGTTTGGTAAAGACATGGCTATGTAAATAATTTCCTATCTTAGTGAAAATACGTAATATAGGCGAGTCTATCATATCTATAATTAGCGTCATATATATATAACTCGAAATTTCTTGACCAACAAAAATAATTCGAGATATTTCGTTGCAATTAGTAAAAAATGAAACGTCAACAATCTACCAACCAGTTTTTAGTGTTTTATGATCATTATGCGGAAATTCTATTAAGGTAGAGACGTAGAGTATTACCATGATTCGATAATTTTGTAATTCCACTTTATATTTATCATACAAACCATTATATATATGCTCATTGTCCCAATACACATCGCTAACTATATTTTTCCGAATACCAATTTTCATGGACTTAACAGCTACGGGTTTCGCCTTCCTTAGTCCTAACCATAGTAATCAATGTCAATAGTTTTTTCCTCAGAGGCTCGTATGTTTAGAAGATACATATAAATTTTAGGCTGAAGTAATTCATGTCAGCTCATCAACTGAATCACCAACGGTCACTTGAGGCTGAAGTGGCTCTTAAAATGGCTCAATTGCTTTGGAAGATACATATAAATTTTATAACAAACATCGAAAAATTCATAAACAAAACGTTATGTCCACATTACATCCTTTTTGGGCCAGTCCATAATATTACCAGTTCCTTTGATCAAGAACATACTGTTTGTTACCTATTGCTGCAATACTTGGGCCTTATTTCAAATATTCGAATGTTAGCCCATGCACTCAATTAAATTTTTAAAGAAAATAAGTCCATTTCAACTAGGACATTTTAGTTGGAGTAAATTTGTCAAATTTGCTATAAAAAAGGCCGTCAGGATTTTTGATAGGTTTTCATTTTCACTATATGGCATATTCATCTTGAAAATGCAATTAAAATATTTTCTTCGTCGTCTTAAGAATCCCAAAATTTCACATTTTAATAATTCTGCTCTAAACGGGTTGAAATATGACCGTGTGGAAGCTAGCAATTTTAGCATCATTAGATTCTCCATTATCTCATTATTAAAATTATGGAGTTATAATATAAATGCCTTACAAGTCAACTCTCAATTATAACTATGAAAATTGTGTATTATAATTGTAGTTTTTATTAATAGTATTTGTCAGATCTTAATGAATATGTTGATTATTTTCAATTCACCAGTGGTCCCAATTCAATTGACCAATGTTGATTTGATTTGGTTAACCTTTGATTAATTAAGATCGTTTAATAAATTTAGATACTTTAGATATCATAAAAAAATATCATATTTAAATATACAATTTAAAAGCATGTATCATTACATGAGAGAAAAATTATTCATTACCCCACACATCTGGCTTTTGACCGAAATATAGGTGGGCAGGAAAAATAATAGGAGCGCATGTCTTGATTAATTACCACATGTTCTTTTATTTCTTGTTAAAGACTACCACATGTTCGATATTTTACGACATCATAAAAAATGCATTTTCTGTAACAAATGATACAGATTTTTTTATTAAAAAATTAAAACATGATGTCTTTGTTTTTTACGTTGGCAAATCAATCCGAAGAACCAAAAGTATATTTTTTTAAATCTCATCAATTTCAGGTTATTTTAATTAAACATTAATTAATTTAGTGTTTCGTTATATATTTATATATATATATTTATGTAGATATATATACATATATAAGTATAATGTGCTATCATAAATTCATAAATCATAATGCTACTATGTATACATTTCAATTAACTATATGTACAAGCGTCGAGCATTAATTTTCGAACAAAGATTAGATGAGACTAATAGGAGCATCATCGACCCCTCCAAATCTTATCCAAATCTTATTTTCATCATTAACAATGATCAAATCTTTGTATGAAGATGTTTGATTAATTTATTTAATTAATTACATAATTTTTTGTCCGTCTAGAATTACTGTCTTTATGTTATTAAAAACAATATATTTATATATATATGTATATACATATGGTTTGCCAATCCACATTGCATTAACTGCTATTGCGGACGAATTTTACGAGCTTGAAAATTTTTAATAACTGTAATCGAATTATGAAATTTTGCACACACGACCAAAAAAAAGGACTTTTTCGGATAAGTTAACACTACAATAAAACATCTTGTATTCCTACAAAAATTTTGATGAAATATTTGGTATGAAATTTTTATAACCAATTTTCTATGCAATTTTGACGAAAAGTAAAAGTGATGGGAAATTGGTAGAAAATTTTCTACCAAATTTCAAAGAATATTTCCTACCAATAACCTATCACGCGGTCAAAATTTGAAAGGAAAGTGGTAGGGCCAATGGCTGGTAAATATTTCGTAGGAAATTTCCTACCAATTTTTGACAAAAAATTATGTGTAAGAATATCGTAGGAATTTGATAGGAAAATTTTAACTTTTGATTTGTTCCACATCGATGATCTGAGATAATTTACATGAGAAAGCTACTCTATAAATAAGAGCTTCATCTTCCTTTTAATTACTTTGTTTTTTTCTATATATAATATCTTTATATATAGTATATATAATATCTTTATATATAGTATCTCTATATATAGTAATAATTGAATTAATAATTAATTCATCTTTTAGTTTAAATTTAATTTAATTTTTAATTTTAAAACATAATTTTTTTTTTTACAAAATCTGGCAAATGGTAGGAAAATTGTAGGAATATTTGAAATTAGAAAGAATGAAACTGAAGGAAGATGGAAGTAATTTGGTAGGTACTTTCCTACGAATATCCTACCGCGAAAATTTTGGTACCTTTTAAAATTTCCGACGGCATAGAACCTACAAAAATATTTGGTAGGAAATTGATAGGAAAAGCCGGTTTCCTACGATTTTCTGATGAAATATATGGTATGAATATATGATGTTTTCTTGTAGTGTAAAGAGTATTAAGTATACTGGATCGGAGGGAAGAGGTTTTCTTTACGTTGCTTGTAAACTTGTCAACTAGACATAATATTAGTTACCAAACTACATAATTTAGACTATACATTATGATACGTGATTGATTATAGATGCACAAAATGGGATACAACACATCATAAATAAATTTTACAAAATAAATATAGTATATTTATCTGGTGCCAATGTGTGTTTACACAAACTCATGTTGTATTATACAAAAACTAATCTTCACACTATGAACGTGGCCTATAGTGTACATATATGTGATTAACGTGGTTTTAACATGAAAAACGGGTACAAAGAACCTGTTATTTAGTTGCACAAAAAAAGAACCTGTTATTTATGTGATAATGTGATTCATCAAGATTAAAATCTAATACATTTCAGTCTGTATACTACTCAGATGGAAAACAATAACGAAGATCTGACTAGCATTCCAAAGTAGTTTCGAATTCGCGTCAAACAACACTGAAGCATGCAGATTTAAAAGACAATTGCGTTATACATTTTTTTCAACATGCCTTCTCGTTCACCTCACTGTTATAGCTCACAGGTTACCAATTGCGTAAATTATATATATATATATTATTCCCGAACTATGAAATATATCATAAATCAAAAGCAAAAAAATATCAAGCTGCTTTAGATGTTTGCTCATCTGAAGACCGAAGAGGCACCACATACGATTCCCACTAAGGCACTGTCAGAAGGAAGAGAAAAAGAGAGGAAAAATTTTAGTTTTAATCTGTTTATAATTTGATTGCAAAAAAAAAAAAAAAAGCGACGATATCCATTGCCAGGTAGGTAGGACCGGACATTTTGTTATTGAATCGTCGCTCCACACTGATAAATGATGCGTTTATTCATATAATTTGATTAACGAGTCAAACTTTATGGCTTTAAACTCATTGCTGAGTCATCTTTGAAAATAAAAAGAAAATACCAAAAAGACACCCCTCTAGACCTTGTCCACATTTCGTTGAATGTCTGTTTTAAAACATTGAGTGTATATTTGATGCAAGTTTAATGGTTAGGATTCCGTAGTCAGATGGTAATTATTTTTTATTTTAATTCTACACTTAATCTTTTAACATTGGATTCAGTATTGTTGTTTTCCTTGATCATGGGCTTTCTTAAATTGAAAGAAAGAAAAAAGGTCACAAGAAGAAAGCAAGATCCCTCAAAGCCAAAAAAAAAAGAAAAAGAAAGAGGGACCAACAACTGATACAGCAGTGGGAGAAGAGAAGGAAGAGATTTAGCTGTAGCACTAGATACAAACCAGACCACAAACTAAGGAGAATAAGACCAACAATCAAGGAGAGAACTACCCGACTTGGATCCCAATTGGCACATTTCCGTGCATTTCATTTTCAGAGTTGAAAAAATGAGCTTCACCACTTTCAGAGGAGTTAGGCCATTATGACGTCTACGGTTTATTTCCCGCCATACCTCATAGATAGTTCCTTGCCAACCTTGTAAGAGAGCAATTTTGATAATCTTGTTAGGAGAAGCATTTGGGAGCCAAAGTAGTAATTGCTGCCACTTAAAAGGAGGGTTTTGTATGTGAAGTTTGATTATAACACTCCTCCAAGTATCATCCGAGAAGGGACACTGAAAATACGAATGAATTGTGATCATAGGATTCGTCTGCGGCACCACACAGCATACAGTATTTTTTTTTTTTTTTAATTCCGCTAACCTTTGAAAGGCATCCTTTGAAACATACAAGTTAAACCACGGAGTAGAATAAAGAAAATTACAAGCATTGTGATGTTTATTTTACTTCCTTTGTCTTAAAATAATTGATATTTTAACATTAACAAATCTGTTTCATTTTAATTGATGTTTTACATTGTAAATGCAAATTTTATTATTATTATGTTTTATGATTATTTATTTTATCATTGGTCAAACTGTGTTTAGTTAAATTTATAAAAAGGTAAAATAATAGATGTTGTTTTTCGTTCTGTATACCAAACCATAAACACTATTTTGAAACATATAGAGTATGATTCAATTGAATTGTACAGCTTAGATTTTAGGACAGAACATTTATCTTAAAATCTTTCTTTTTCTGAAAAAATACATGTCATTGTCTCAACAAAATATTTGTTAATATTAACAGTAGATATTTAAAAAAAATGCAACTTACAAATAATACATATATGAATAAAATCCTTAATGATACATTGCAAAATGAATTCTGGGTCGTAAAGAAATAAATGAATTGCGGTTTTACAAAAAGATCATTGCAAATTCAAATATTATTGAAAAAAGCAAAGGAGTTATTCTGTAAAGAATCTCTGATAGCCAATCTCTCCCAGCCGATACTTTCTAGAGCCGTCAAAATTAAGACACGTGTGGATAGTAGCGTCACGTGTCATATAGTCAACGGTAAGTAGCTTAAATAAACAGCAAAGCTAATAATCTAATTAAGGCATGTGCGGTCCTCATGCGAAGTTAATTAATTACTATTTAAGAATAATGTTTGCGAAAAAGCTTGATTAGTGGTGACCGGAAAGAACAGACGAGCGCGGGACGCACGTGTGAGATGCCGAGTGTGTGGGTTCCATTCTTTCATTTTGTGCAGATATTTTTCTTTTACCATTTATATCTCTTTTCCTCTCCAAATGCTTCTATTTATGGAATCATATGATGTGTACTTTTTCCTTATCAAAATGTCTATATATGGTGGCCACTGGACAGAAAAAAGGTATACATATATGTTTCCCATGTATTAGATATACATGTGTCAGTGTCCGCATGTGTACATATATGATTTAACTTGAAGATTTGATCAAATCTAGATCGAAAATAAACAAATATTAAGTAGATTATTTGTTACAATATCATGGTTGAAACTCGAAAAAGTCATGGTTGAAACTCGAATCATATTTCTTTAGAAAACTCGTTAAGTTTCTCGTTTCAGTCAAAACCTCTGTACGATAATTGACTATTAAAAAAAATAGAATATGCTTGACTCTTTTTTTAAAATGTGCTAGAGCCTAGATTTATTAAATCCAGTTATAGTTTTGAATTAGTATTTTGATATCCAAATAAATGCTCCCCACGCGCGTAAATTCTGCGTGTATGGCTTAACACAAACTCTAGCAATTAGGTTTTGTTAGAACATCAGTTAATAATTAAAAACTAGTGGAAAATACTAAATTTATTAGAGCATCTCCATCCTTCGTATTTATGGAATTTTTAAACTTTTTTTAATAATAAATTTTGTGTGTCTAGTGGAACTCCTTTTTAACCCAAATTTTTGTCTTCTTCTCCAAACCAATAAAAAACTAACATATGTCTTACAAACTCATAAGGATCGACCTTTATATTAGAACTTTATCATCCAGCTTTTAAGTGTTTTAATGATTTTGATTTCTTTTTAATGGTACTTTAAACTTAAAAACCTCATAGGATATGAAAGATGGAGATGGTCTTATAACCTATTTTCGTCCTTGATACTATAGGAATTAGCGTACAAAAAATTATATTTTGAATGGTTGGATTGGATTCATGTGGATGATGAGGTGTCTGTACAATGAGGTAGCTGGCTACTTACGTGTACCAACAATTCTTGATTTTTTTTTTCTTTTTCACTTTTTACTTTTATGTTAAACCCATGCATCACGTGCTTCATGACTCGATATTGTTCCTCTTTCTTTCCAATTTGGTCTATCACTCTTTTTTTTACGTTATACTGCAATCATGGATATACTTTTATTTTGTTAATGTAATATACAATTGTTTTTACCACAAAAAAAAGTAATATACAATTGTTGAGGAAAAATACAGACTAAAATGAGATTCAAAAGTTAAGTTGTGCACATCCGATTAAAATCGATTTCAAATGGTATTTACTAAAAAAATATAACGTACCTAAACATTACAAATTACAAAACTGTAATTTTTTTGTATTGATAATTAGGAGTTAATCTAAGGTTTTGTCATCCAACTATTTTTTCTAAGATGTGTAATTATCAAGTAGTCCACTCATTGACCAAATATAAGTGGTTAGATAATTTTACGTTCGAAAACAAAATCTTATAAATTTGTGTATAATTATATATTTTTTAGTTAAGGATGCAACAATACATATCTAGAGTACTCTTTTTTTAGGTAGGACGTCCTCTATTTAAATTTTAATAGAAGTAAAACTTAAACAAATTCAAAAAGAAACTCTACCAAACTTACTTGCTTTGATTACATTTTCCCAAAAAGGTCGTTTAATTTTCTACTTCGATTGGGTAACGATTATACATCCAATAGGTTTGAGCTTTCGTAAAGGTAAACTTAATACTAGTACATATTAGTTTCTCTCTTGAATTGTTCATTTGAATAACCGATCACCGAATGTATAGTTAAATAATAGATTGTCATTTTTTGAATGAGGTTGCTTTATGTATAAATGCATCGTATATACAAGTATTCTTGATTCAAATAGACATGTCTATACGTATATCTTTGTAATTATAAATATATAGAAAAGCAGCTTTTGCGACCAACCAAACACATGTTGTTAACTGCTGGTACTTTTCAAAAGTACAGTTCTTTAACTGATCTGTCAAGTTCAACTGAAAATTATACAACTAAATAATAATTAATTCATTTTTAGCCAAACAACTTCAAATAGTTTACAATCCCTTATGATTATTCCTTTGTTAACCTTCACATTATATACTCGTTATATTTTAATACAAAATTATTTCTTCCTTTTTCAAATCTGTCTTTCTTTTCCGGATTTGGAAAACTTTTGTTCGAATGGTTGAGACCAAAACTGGTGTTAAGTCGAGTCAGTACTGTCCAAATTCTTTTTAGTCATTTATTCATCACCGACCGAACTAATATTCATTAATTTGTTAGTAATTTTTATTCTATTTATATTAACTAAAATTAACCAGTTCATATAATTCTTACCCTCTCATGTAGGTAACGGTTGGATTTATCAAGATATATTATTTGCCATTTTGTATATAAATTCAACATATTTTTCCGAGACATTCAATTAGTTTACAGTTAAAAATGTTATGGCTCTGATAAAATGAAATTATATGTAACTTTTACGGGAATAAAAAATATAATAAACAACCAATTATGTTAAAAAAATAGTATATGGCAAGGAAATTATGGTCCAGTTATAGCATCCTTTTAAAATATAACGCATGGAGGTCTCGTCTCTTGTTATTTGAAGTCAAGATTGATATTTACAACAACAACAACAACAAAAAAAACCATTTACTTGACAGAAAGGAGTATAAATTAAGCATCTAGTGGTTTTAATCCATTGGTTTCTCATCGATCCAAGTACAGTTCAATATCATTTTGTGCATCTTTGGTCGCTTTATTGTTCACATGGTAGATTTTGGGTTGTAGCATGGGTTATATATATATAAAGGATCCAAAAGCACAACGAAATTACATATGAACTTAATTTAGTTTATCATCAGAATTGAAGCCCATCTGTTATATACACACAAATGGTGCATATATACATAAACAAACCGGATTTATGTACATATATACTAATTTTTTTATATATTCCCATGAAACCATATATAAAATCTTATGAACAGTGATGTTCCATCTGCTCCATGTTTTGTAAAGTGTGAAATAAGATAGGTATATATGATCTTGAGATGTGTTATATTTTATGTTATCTCCTAAAGACTAGAAGTGTCTAAAAATGGAATAATGGGCACATGCATAAGTTGTGTCATAAGTTGTGGAGATCGAAAAGGATCCACTACATACTTTACTTTATCATTTAATTCGATCTATATAAACGTATACAAAAATCATACATTATTGTTATACGAAGGTGCTCGCTGCAAAATTTTAACCTGTAAAGCGATACAAATATCGTGTTTCCGTGTGTATATCCACATATATACATACGCGGTGGTGAGGCAAAAAGATGGACTTTCAACGAGTGAAGTTGTCACCACAGCATAATTGTTTGTTGATGCCCTTGAGGGTCAAATTATTTTTGTAATTTTGCTGAATAGAGATTATACTGTTCTTTGGTTTTGTTTTTTCTTCTTTTTTCTTCCCCCTATTATCTCTTTCATTTTTAAATTATTTTAAAATAATGATTTATTTTATATATATATATATAAAATAAATAAATATATATATATATATATGCTGACTTTTTAGCCTTCCATAATTTGTTACAACCAGATAATACATGTTTTAAAACTCAACTACGAATTATATATATATATATAATATATTCCAAATAAATAATACAATTTCTAGTTTGAATTTATATCAACATGTAAAATTAATGTAGTTAAGATCTTAACTATAGAGTGCATGATTTGTATATATATATATATATTATTTTATTCCGTTTTTTTTAATTATTCTGGTAACTATATGAGAAAACTCCATATATCTTTTGCACAAATATGAAAAAAAAAATTTATCAAACATACGAACTGTAAATCTATTATATAGACATGCAACAAAAACAAAAACTTAGATGAACATATATATATTATAGATTCAGAGATTTAATCGCACGGTATTGTTTTCAATAAATTACTATTTTTATCATTTTAGTTAAGCCAATAGTTGATACTTGATACCACAAAATTTACGCGTTAACCATCAATAAAAAGTAGGATAAGCATCAGCTTAAAAGACTCGATTATAAAAATTCCATGGACATATAAAAATAAAAACATTTGATTTGTTTCCCACTTGTGTCTTAAAAACTCTTCGATTAGGCCCGTTTCAAAAAAAAAAAAAACTCTTCGATCCGTAGTAGTTGAATACTGTATAGAGAGTTTTCAACTTGTGTCTACAACTAGTACCTTTCCCTTTCTACTATCAATGAAAAAGCCAACCACTGAAGACAATATTTTTATGGAATTGTATCGTCTAGCACTATTGATTAATGGTCATCAAGTAAAGCTCTTTATAATTCATCATTGCCTAAAAAGTATTTACGGTGAGTTTTGCTTTTACGAATGTGAAGACCCGCGTATACACGCGGATTTATTATATTATTTATATTTTTTAATTTGTGTTTAGTAAAATAAAATTTTTTCTATCAGTCTATGAGAGTTAACTTTTTATCTCTAAGAAAATTATCCTAACAAATACAATCTAATTTGTGATAGAAGACATTTGAAGAATTTGTTTAATGTTCTCTAAACTAACTTAAACCCAAAAAAAAAGTGGTTTGTAATTTTGTGATGAAACCATATGTATTTATTAATAAATCTGTCATACTTTCATATTCTTGTAAGCTCTTTGCCTTCTTTTCTAAGGTTGTCATCCATCTCCCACAAGCCTCGAAGTCATTCACCATGTGTTACCACCATTTTCTGATGGGATCGTTGATTTGACAAAATTAATAAGAAAACCGAACAAACCAATGATAACTGAAATATAGATTGATTCTTGCCCAATATATATCCAAAATTATCCCCCAACAAAGAGTAAAACCTTTATCTTCTCGATTAAACAGATAATGATCATGACTTTATCCTTCTACTACTCAGGAGCCTATAATATGATGATAATAAAGTTTTTTCAAAAGAGATACAATCTCAACCAAGTTTTTATGAAATCAAAACTCTTCGCCTGAATAAATTGGTATGTATAGATAACATGTGAGCTAACTTAAATAATTTCCAATTTGTCAAAATACAAGCAAGCTCTGTTTACAATATTATGTGATTATATTGACTTGCTATTTCAGAAGTGTTTTTTTTTGTTTTTCAGAATTGTCTATTTTATTTAAAAATATATTCATGTCACGATAACCACACAAAATCTTGTGACCAATGGAAGGTAGTATCTAGATGCAACTTTGATAATATGAAGCATCTCTATAGATATATCAACCAAAAAATATGGGTAGATGATAAGGAAGTACCTTAAGGTGATATGTGCATTCTGGTGATGTACCATGTGCATTGACCAACTTCCATTTTCACAATATTATGAGCAAGCGGCTAATATCATAGCATAGACTTCTAAAATATATCTATAATAACTAATTGACTATAAGGCACAAGTAAGATAATGTCAACCATAAAGAACATTAGATAGCTTTTAAATTATATCAGGAAGCTTAGAGAGAAAATATCAAACAACAAAATTGTTAGTGCGCATCTTACCGAGAAAATATATGTTTTTACGAGGATTCTTAGCGATGAAACGTTTTTTAAGAGAAAAGGAAGACGAAGAATTTAGAAATCGATTATAATACATAAATTAGAGATGACCGGTGGCTGATTTTAATTTGATTTTTTAAGCTGATGTGTCTTAAGAAGAGAAGCTTATGTGTCAAGCTTGTGAGACTTAACTGATTCTTTATATAATAGATAATCTATATATATATTATATATATATCATTTATATGACCAAAGTAAATGTCGGAATCTCACGTACATCATATTTTTGTCAACTTTCACATATCAACTATCAACAGACAAACAAACAAAAAGTAAAAAAAAAAACAGACAAATTAAACATGGAGATTTAGATATATGGTCATTTGGTCTGTTGTCAATCGTAGGATAAACCATTGTATTGTTTTGCACAATGCATCCTGAAAGATTGTAAAGTTTTGACCATATATATCTGTTTTTTTTAACATCACAATATATATATCTGTTTAGCTTCAAAAACTCAGTTCCAAATTAAACATCACACAAACATCCACTCGTTCTTTAAAAAAAAAAATTCCACGAAAATGCTTGGCATACAAAATATATGTCAAATGACTCAAATCTTTGCAGATTAATAATAAAAATTTAACGACCTAAAATCACATTAAATTTTATAGACTGCATCGTTATTACGTTGTTGATTGTAACGTCAAAACCACAAAGCTAAAAATGTTATAATTATCCTTGATTACGTAGATCACGTGATCTCCATCTTTTTAATCTATCAACAGGATATATTGTTTACCTGTATTTTGATATATGTTAAACTAATAGAACTCCTGCCATTGTCATGTCTCTTTCAAACCAAATGATATACGATCTAACAATTTATCTATTTCAACTCAATAATGGCATATTCCAAAAATAGTGCCGTTGAAAATTTATCGAACCACATATTATGTATACGTTTTCAATTCCCTCTTGTTCGAAAGATATGCATTAGATACTAGATACCAAAACTTTACATATTTGTACAACAATTGTCATTTTATTTTATCGAGTAACAAAGTATTTTACACAGTATTATGTTAGTTCACAGTATCACACGCGAAAACGCTTTTTTAACAGTTTGGCTACGGTGTATTTTGTTGTCTAAATTTGACCAGAAAATTGGCTATAAACCCCAAATAAAAAAGTTCCATAGACCTTTTAACTTAACTAGTCATAGTGGAGAAACGCAGCTTAAAAGTCAGATGAAAATATCCAAATAGTTGTAGAAAAACCTGATGTAACTATAACATAGCATATAATTATGAATGACATCATTTGAAGAAAAGAAAAAAAATAGGAAAGCGTAATGATGTAAATACATTAATTGAAAGATACTTAAACCCAAATGCATCGACATTCATGAACAATGCTCCGTGGAGGACCCACAAGAGAAGAAATGTGGTGGTTCGTATTATAGGGATAATAACCGTAGGATCTCGTACAACAATACAAGATCGTACGGCTATTAGGAGAAGGAAGAACATGTGAGATATCCAAAGTGGGACCCAGAGATAATCGAAACGGCGCCGTACAGAGGGACTAAAACGGAGAGAGGACGTTCTCCGTAATAGAAACACACAGTCTCTGAGTGTGTGTGGTCCCGACATAGAGATCTGACACAATTAGTCACTTGTCAGTTCACAGTCGTCAGTTGTCAGAAGTGACCCTAATTTCAGCAAAAGCTCCGTTTATCGCTAAACCACCAATTTTAAGTTTTTTTTTTTGTTTTTTTTCTTATAGCGATTTGTTTACGTAACCATTGTTAGTTTACGGTAACAAAGCTCTAAGTGTAGTAAACTTTTTCGAATCTGTTTTACAGGCTGCGCTTATGCTTGTTTTATAGAAGTAGAAATCAAATTAGAAATCGTCAATATATCAACCATTTAAATTTCAAATGAGAGAATCGTAGAAAAAAAAATCATATTTCTAGATGTTTCTCTGTATTGTTTCAGGAATTTCAGACAAGAGATGCAAGCGGACAATGTGCATTACAATGGTTAAATTATAATTAATGTGTTTCTCAAAAACAAATTTGAATATTAATAAACATATCAACTTATTGTATTGGTTTTCATAATCTTTGTAGAACTCTATCTTTACATTATACATTTTAGAACCAAATCAATTTTGGAGGTACACGTTAACGCTAAAATTGTCTACTTATGTATGTTAACTATAAAACTGCTTCTGAAAATTGATATGGACAATCCCCCCCCCCCCCCCACAACTATCAATAGAGTCAATTCTAACAAATTACACACACATACTCCACATATATTCATCAATTAAGTTTATATTAATTGTAATTTTTGTGACTAAGTGTATAGTCTACCTAGTCGTCTTACTGCCTTGTGGAAGTTGTTAGTTGTTACGTTCTGCATTATAGTTCAAACCTTACTGAGATGGGAAATATTTATCACAGTTTTTTCCAATCGACGAAAATTAGAGACTAAAAAATTAAGATATTCCATAAAAATCAAAAATAATAATCATAACTTTTTCTTTTATCACAAAATTTAGATTTAAAATGTGAGTTCGGAGACTATTCTCTTTAAAAATAATCTCCACTCCAAATGGACTCGAACTAGAGTTATCTCCTATTAAGAGACCACCAGACTAAAAATTCACTTGAAATAATCATTTTTTTTGTGAACAAACAAATTATAAGACGACAAATAAAAAAGAAAAAAAATATACAGTAGACGGAAATCCGAAAACACTGCTGTTCAAGATATGAATGTTTGAATTAAGAGGAGTCGGTCCATAGACTGAAGCACTATAGTCTAAGGAGCCAGCTTATCTTATCTCATGACTCATATAAGAAAATGGATATACAAAATTTGGAAAGAAAATCTAGAAAGAAAAGTCGAAAGGATAAATGTAAAAGAAATTTGCATGAGAGAGAGGGCACATGTCCCCTTTTAGCCTTCCGTTCTTGAAAGGGAGGCCAAAATAGTTTCACGTCTGTATTTTCTCAGCCACTGGCTGTGCTCTTATTTGGGACCTCCCTTCAAATAAGTAAATTTTTATATTTTGTATCAATCTCTTTTATTTCCTTCTCATTTTATTTGTTGGTCGAATATATATAGATATATATAGATATAAAATTAATAAAGAATTTCCAGATTCCAGCTGTGAATTTTAACCCTTTCTCGATCGAAAGTATATTTTGGCGTTTGTTCTGTGACCATCCTCTCGCGACGTCACCGTTTTCATGTCCATGCAAAATAGTTTGAAGATAATATATCCCTATCCCCACTTTTCATTGATTATATCTACCTTCTTCTACCCTATACATATACATATACGCATCACCATTTTATGATTTGAATGAATAAAATACAAACGAATATTCAGTTATAATGGGTCATAACGGGTCAATTCTACGAATAAAGCTTTTTATGTGATAAAATACGAATTTACTTTCTTCATCATGCACGATTAAAAGCTTACAAATAGTTGTCAATTACTTTGATTTGACATATTTTGATAACTAGACTGACGTATATTACGCAGATGTATCGAATGTGTTTTATTTAATGGAAAAACACGTACAGACCATGCCTATATATAATTTTTTGTAGGTGCATTATACAAATTTTTTTTAGCATACATGTGTTGTAGTAGTCGGTAGGACTTACCATTAGCTTATATTCATTCCATATATGTGGTATAATTTCGAAAATCATCCAAAAACAAAATTAGGTTTATGTTAGAAAAAACGTTAACACGCACAATATCATTGTACCTACTAACTAGCATCTCAATTTTCGTTCAAAGCTATGTTTTTTTTTAACTTAGTGAACTCGGGTATATTTAGTAAAACTAATGTTAAAAAGTGCTCATTTTCATGAAACAGGTATGTTAAGTTGTTAACAAATACTCTCTCTGTTTTATTGTTACCTTTTCAGAATTTTATATAAATTATTTAAAAAATTCCTTAAAACTAAGAAACAAAACTAAAAAAAAAAATTCTTAGAACGGAGTGAATAATAGTTACGTTATACTTATAATAATATTTCATGATCAATTTAAATGTTTCACTATTATTATTATTATTATTATTATTATTATTATTATTATTTTATTATTGGTGTTGTCGCTGCTGCTGCAATATTAATTGATTTTTATGATTGTCTACATCACAATGAGTACGAAAATGTGTAAACAATATATATGGTTTGTACTATAAGTCACACTTTCAACATTAATTCTTGATCAAGAGATTGGTGGAATGTTATCTTCTTTCAAATAAATAGCCCCCCTACCAAAAAGTATATACGATAATGCATGACCAATAATGATGGATTACGTATAGGCCCATCGTTGAAACCAAATTTCTCATTCAGAATCTTTTATTTTTGTTGAGGTTTTCATAAATATATTGGTTTTTAACCGGATTCAATCCAAGAATTTACAGACGTTCTAGTACTAGTGCATTGACAAGTTTAACTGCAGCGTGATAGTATCTTTGAAAATTCGAATTTACAACTGAACTACCAATACATTATTTCTATTGCAACCCGAACTTTGATTACTTATATGGTTTACTTAAATAATTCCTGTATATTAATCTCATTGTAACATAAGTGACATATTAATGTGTGTGAAGACGGTTTTTATTTAACAGAAGATAAATTATATTGGAATTGAGCACAATATATATAATATATATATATATATATATTATTTGAGGGGAAAACAAGAGAAATGAATTATTTTTGAAACAATTATTGGAACGTTTCAAAATGAAACTGAGAATGGAGAATATTTTAAAATAGAAAATCCAGAGGCTTGATAAGTAGGTCGAGGCCCCCCTCTATGTAGTAAACGCACACAAAGTCACAAGAGCCTTACACTATTTTATCCCTTTGCTTCAAATCTTATCGACGGAAAACACTTATAACCCATAAATGATTGTATAAATTACAAACCATTAGGTCTATACACATCTAGCTATATAGATTAGTAGATAGTGTATGCAGATTAATTGTTATAAGAAATAAGAAAGATAGTATTTCGATTTGACAGAGACAGATTTTTTTTTTCTTTTGTTAAAGGAAAAAAAAAACTTTTTCTGTCAAATCTAAACACTCTTTTATTTTTATCAAAATCTGTATACACAAACTACATAATCTACATAGCTTGATTTTCTATTCACTACATAAAAACTGAGTGAAAGACTAAGTCAGACCACACAATTTTAGATGTGCATAAAAATTGACATGATATAACTTGTACAACCTGGTTTCATGTTTATAATTACTATTTCTCATCATAAGCTATCATATTAATTTATATAACCCCCAACTGTATTTAAAAAAATGACAATTTGCATTCGTCAACATTACTACAAAAACCTATAGATATATTTATAAATTCATCTATAAAATAAAAGTTATTTAATAGTATATTGGTTGGAAGGTTATTTAGTCAAAGAAAAGCCATTAATAGCTGGGATTTAGCTATGAAGTGAATGCAAATGTTTCTTAGTTTACAAACAATTAGGGAGTATATAAATCTGGGATTGAAGTTGCTGTTAAACACTTAAACCTAATTTGTTCACTGGATGGGGACAAAATATGAAATAACGGTTCAGTTAATTGTAAACCAAATTTCAAGCTCTGGTTAAACAAAGTCAAACTAAACATTACTATTAGTATATCGAGTCTTTAACTATCAAAATTAAAGCTCTCACTTATCCCACGGTTTGAATTCAAGTTTTGATAAGATATCTAATAAATACTACTTATCTAATTAGAGATATACTAGTAAGAAAAACAATTGAAGCGACGGTGAATTTTGGTTTGTACTTTATATTTGCATAAATGTAAATAAATTAGTTCTGTTTCAAAATAGAACTGTTTTGATATTCTTCACAAATAATTATATATTCTAACATATCTAATATAGTTTTCATTTAAACATATTTTATCAAATATTATATTTAGTTTAATATATATAGTTCTTGCCAGAGATAAAATTCTATTTTTTTTAAAGAGTTCTAGAAGAATACTACTCCCTCTGTTTAGAATTATTTGATGTTTTAGAAGGTTTTTTTTGTTCAGAATTATTTGATGTTCTCACTTTTCAATGCAAAATTTAATGAATTTTTATAGTTTTTGACCTTTTATATTTTGCAAATTGTCTTTTTATTGGCTAATGATATTTAAATGGATTATAAATAATATTTTTAGTATAGGAAGAATAAAAATTAAATGAATCCTTAAATTGTGTGCAAAAACCTTAAACATCAAATAATTCTGAACAGAGGGAGTCATAACAAACTCTAAAACGATATTTTTTATGAAGCGGAAAAATCAACACGTTAAAAAAAAGTTAAAAGTAAAGAATACCAATATATATAAATGCAAACAAATTTTTTGTGCCACATGTTTCACTTAAACAGGATTCGATATTTCACGTGTAATGAACTTGCACGATATATCTTAATCAAAATCTACCTACGTAATTTAAAATTAGTTAGACGTTACGGTAAACTGCTTTAACATAAAAAAATAAATAATTATTAATGTCGTCTATGATAATTTTATCTTAGTTATACTTAAAAATTTGTTAGTTCTATATGAATTTTTGAATTTTTTGAGTATTTAAGACCTTGAATATCTGTATAAATAAGTAGCTTGGATACATATACATGCCATGCAAGGAAGTTTTAGTACACGATTTGAGTATAATTTTTGTCATCATATATATATATTAGTACAAATTGTTTGTCTAGATACATCGTTACGAATTTGAATTGAAATATATTAGTACAAATTATTTGTCAAGGTACCCCGTTCAAACTGTTACTTCCAATCGAAAAAAGAACTTAATCTTAAGTCTTGGTACATCTCATGATCTCATACACTTTTTCTCGATTTTGGAAAAAATAACACCTTTTATACTATTACAGTTTCGTGATTTTATCAAATTGATACAAATGCATAATTTTCTTGAAACAATAGTTTTTCTGCAATTTCGGCTTTGATACGTATATTCTATATTTTGCTAATACGTATCGGATACAGCATCTTTAATTTATGGTTCACCTGTAATCATATGGTAATTAATATCTTATTATACATTGTCAATTTACTACGTACTAATGCATAAATTCAAAAAAAAAAAAATACAAGTATATTATAAAAGTAGTTTAGATTTTTTTTTATGAAATAAAAATAAACGAAAATGAAGAAAAAAAAAGACTGCAAACTCCTTTATTAAGATAGTAAGAGAGAGCTAGAGGAGAGAAGAAGCATCAAATTTTCAATCTCTTTCTTTCAATTTCTTCACTTAAAACCTCAAAACTTGAGAGGGCTCTTCACGAGAGAACTCTTTCTCTTTCATATTAAAATCTCCAAAAAGATCAAATCTCTCTTCATCATCATCATCATCATCATCACCGTCATGTGTAACCCATCAACAACAACAACAACCACCACCGGCACCGGCACGGCCATGTCCGAGAACGAACAATCTAGAACCGGAATCTTCCTCGATCTCTTCTCGATCAAAGCCTTGGAACAACCCACAAAGCGAAATATCCGGCATTGCGAGAACAGAGGATCTCCTCTAATGTCAGAAGCTGTAACGGAGGCGAAATCTCTCTTCACGCTAGCTTTTCCGATCGCCGTGACGGCTCTAGTCCTCTACCTTCGCTCCGCCGTCTCCATGTTTTTCCTGGGTCGTCTCGGTGACCTCGAATTAGCCGCCGGTTCACTCGCCATTGCGTTTGCCAACATAACCGGTTACTCTGTTTTATCCGGTTTAGCACTTGGTATGGAACCACTCTGTTCTCAGGCCTTTGGTGCTCGCCGCTTCAAACTCCTCTCTCTCACACTCCATCGAGCCGTGGTTTTCCTCTTGGTTTGCTGCGTACCGATCTCGGTTCTCTGGCTAAACGTCGCCAAAATCTCGGTTTACCTTCACCAAGACCCCGACATCGCAAAGTTAGCTCAGACATATCTCATCTTCTCCCTTCCGGATCTCCTCACCAACACTCTCCTTCACCCAATCAGAATCTACCTTCGCGCTCAAGGCATCATCCACCCCGTCACTCTAGCATCTCTCTCCGGCGCCGTTTTTCACTTACCTGCTAATCTCTTCCTCGTCTCTTACCTCCGTCTCGGCTTAACCGGCGTAGCCATCGCCTCCTCCGTCACCAACCTCTTCGTCGTCCTTTTCTTAATCATCTACGTCTGGGCGAGTGGTCTCCACGCGCCTACTTGGACCGACCCGACCCGGGATTGTTTCCGGGGATGGGCTCCTCTGCTCCGTCTCGCGGGCCCGAGCTGCGTCTCCGTGTGTCTTGAGTGGTGGTGGTACGAGATCATGATCGTTTTGTGCGGGCTTCTCGTGAACCCGAGATCGACGGTTGCCGCCATGGGCGTTTTGATCCAGACGACGTCGTTTCTCTACGTCTTTCCGTCTTCTCTTAGCTTCGCCGTCTCCACTCGGGTCGGTAACGAGCTGGGAGCGAACCGGCCCAAGACGGCGAAGCTATCCGCCACGGTGGCTATCGTTTTCGCGGTGGTTACTGGGATTACTGCGTCGGCGTTTGCTTACTCAGTCAGAAACGCGTGGGGGAGGGTATTCACCGGAGACGACGAGATTCTCCGGCTAACAGCGGCGGCGCTTCCGATTTTGGGTTTATGCGAGATCGGAAACTGTCCTCAGACGGTGGGTTGCGGCGTTGTGAGGGGAACCGCACGGCCGTCGACGGCGGCGAACGTGAACCTCGGCGCGTTTTATCTGGTGGGCATGCCGGTGGCTGTGGGTCTCGGTTTTTGGGCCGGAATTGGGTTTAATGGGCTTTGGTTAGGACTCCTTGCTGCGCAGATTAGCTGCGCGGGGCTGATGATGTACGTGGTGGGGACCACTGATTGGGAATTGGAGGCTAATAAGGCGCAGACGCTAACATGCGCCGAGACTGTAGAGACCGATCTTATTAAGACGGTGGCGAATACAATAGGGGACGACGGTGAGAGCGATGAGACACACCCGTTGATTCGCGTCACGGTGCTTTATTAATTAATAAAAAAAATTATAAATTTATAATTATAATTTCCCCCCTCTCTTTTAGTAGAAGCAGAAAGTTTTGTCTTTCTTGAAAAAAAATTATAACATTTCTTTAATTTGTACTTAACAGTTTTTAGTTTTTTTTTTGTTTCTCTCCTTATTTTTTTGATGCCCTTATGATTGGCCGTCTATATGGAGTTCCATGAGGTTTTCTTTTATCCTTTAGTTTCTACACTTTGCAAAATATTTAGTTTGTGAGTTATTCACATAAACGCGAAAAAATCACAAGAAAACTTTTAAACGTAATTTTTCCTTCCATCTTACCAACTTAATTACGTCCAATCTGAGACAAAAGATGTTGGGACCATATAGCTGGAGCGACAGAGAATTAATTCTACCTCTTTTATTTTGAGATATTTGCAAATAAAGATAATATAGAGAGAGGGGCTATACTGGTAAAAAAATAGAGACTTGAACAAAAAAAAGAAGTGTTAAACTGTTAATGAATAGAAGAAAATGTATTAGGGGGGGGTGTTAAAAAAGGAAAAGGAGTAATATGGTAATTTGGAAAAAATGGTAACCCTGTAGGAAACAAAAACTTGTGTCTCAAAGATTCAGACAGGTTTGAATGAATGTTTTGGATTCCCTATATACTAGAGTGCTGTTTTGTTCAGAGATGAGAGAGAGAGGGATATCAAGTCCCAAGGACCATTGCATCATCTCATCATATCTTTTTTTTTCTTCCTACATTTTGTTTTTCTTTTCTTTTAATTCTATCATAATTTTAAACATTTTATCCATACAATTCTGCATTTCGATGGTTATGGTTCCTAGTTAATATATATACATATATATATACTCTATATACACGTATTTCTACTGTAAATGTTATATCTAATTTTAAATATAAAATAAGACTTTTTCATTTCTTTATAACACTATGATATACTCCTACGTTTTTTTATTAAGTATCGTAATTTCATTAACATGGAGAAAATTGAGAATGGATGGTGTACTAAATTAATTATACACTGAAAACATGACATTTGTTGTATATTATAACCAAAACCAAAAATCAAAGATAATAGTCCTTTTATTTTGTTATAGATTTTTTGCATCTATTAATTATAATGTCTATATATATTATTCGTTATTAATAAAAGCATCAATTTCAACTAAACAGCACCAAATTTCTATTTTTTAGTCATAGAAATCTATTTATAGAGACAAAACTAAAATTTTGTTTCTTAGTTATACTGAAAAATAAAAACAAACTCTTGGATAAAATAAAAAAAGTTCAAAACAAAACTTATTAATTATTATGATAAAGCCTTTAGTTGAAATGTGATATTATTTGTCATCATCAAACATCGTCGTGTCTATTTTTTTTAAGAACCATATAGCGATATCTTGATTAGTGGTGTTAAGTGATATTTAATTGGGAAAAAACCTTTTAAAAACCCGACGTTTATAACATTTGCTATAAAAATACTTAAACTATTTTCGTTGTCTGAAAAATACCTAACGTTATTTAGACTATCATTTTAATACCCAAACATTCAAAAATCGAAAGTTTCATCCCTCGACTTAAACTCATTTAAATCGTTAAACGGAATCTGTTAAGCACCGTTTAGTCTTTAATCCCCCACATGTTTTTTTCCATTCGAAAAGACCACTGTTGCCCTTTCTCGTAATCCAATTTCCCCCAAATTATCGAAGAACCCTAAATTATTTTCCCCAAATTAAACTCCAATCGATTTTCCCCTAAATCTAAACCCTAATCCGTAAACGTCGTCTCTCCCAAAATTGATCTTCTGTATCGACTCTCCTATCGACATTTATTCACCCAATTGTTCTCATTCTTCACCTCACTGTAGAAGACTCGAGACTCGAAGGAAAGATGAAGTATGTGTTTCAAATTTTGATGTCGGGATGTTTAGAGTTGTAAATTGTGTCGATTAGGTTCGATTTAGTCTGTTGTATGTCCCGATTAGCTTGTTTAGAGATGTGGGGTTTACAATTTAGGGTTCTTTGTCAGCCCAGATGAAGAAACCATGTGTATTACATTTCAAAAATCTTCTACCAGGATTATCATCTGTCCATGATTTCACCATGACCGTCGGTTGTTTGCAGTGACAAAAGGGACCTTCCATCTGGGCGTAGGTCGGGTTGAAAGAGCTTGCAGACGAGATTGAGTTTTCCATTCTGGTGTGAAGTAATCAAAAGAAGCGATAGATGTTAGAAGAGAATTAGGGTTCTTCAAATTGGGGAAGAACTTAAGAAGGAAAAAATCGATTTTAAGGGCAACATTGGTCTTTTCGAATGGAAAAAAACACGTGGGGGATTAAGGATTAAACGGTGCTTAACAGATTCCGTTTAACGATTTAAATGAATTTAAGTCGAGGGATGAAACTTTCAATTTTTGAATGTTTGGGTATTAAAATGGTAGTTAAAATAACGTTAGGTATTTTTCAAGCAACGAAAATAGTTCAGGTATTTTTATAGCAATGTTATAAACGTCGGGTTTTTAAAAGGTTTTTTCCCTATTTAATTTGATATAATGCTATAAATGATTATATTTTGTCAGCGCAATAATTAAATAATTAGTACCACATTTATAAGTTAGATAAAAATAGAATGCACAGCTGCGATCCATAATACCTACTGTACATCATAGTGTTCATAAATACATCTGTTTCTGAATTCCATAGTTTCTGAATGCATTGGTAATGCACAGATGAATTTATATTATTTCATTGAAATTATAATAGTTAATTAATTCGACATTCATTGATATTAAATACTAAAAATGCTGGTACTTCCTCCTCTCAAGTAACTTCGTACTACTAAAATCTTATGTGACAAATTGGGTACCAATTATTGAAGTACTGAACTTATCTTCTGAAACATAATTACAAAATAAAAAATAAAAAAATGGGGAAAGAGGACAAATATCGAAAACAGTAGAAGAATCTTTTCAATTTTTTCATAATTTTTAAAAAATAGAAATAAATTTACAAGAATTATATTGAAAAATTTATACCAGCCAACTGAGAACCATGCTTGAACAAAAAAGAAGAAGAAGTATTTATCGTAATAGATCACATTGTGCGAACTGAAGTGTTGATTTTTGGTTTTTCAGAAAATCGACAAATTTTACTATCAATCCGATAGGATAAAAATAAAACTTTCTCATTGTGGTCTTTATATGGCCACATCTCCATATACAGAAGCATCGACTCCGAAATTTTTTATGAACCTTCATTATTCGGATAAGAAATAAGTATAATATTAACAAACGTTGAATTTTTATTCAAACCTTAATATAGCTAGCTAGGTGTTATATATAGAAAGTATATATAGACCTATTTTCTAAGGTTTTCTTATTCTATTTGAATCACCTATAATGAAAAAGTTTCTATTTTGGTGAAAACCGAATCTGATACATGAAAAGGGTTAATAAATGGTGAAAAAAAATAGATCAAGTAAGAAGAAAAAGGTTGTAGCCCAAAAAAAGAAGAGTTAATTTCACTGCCCCAAAAATAGATAACATATGTGTGGGGGAGAGAGAGAGAGAGGACAAAAGTAGTTGGAAGAAGAGAGAGAGAGAAAGTGAAGAAGAAGAAGCAGAACAGTGGCAGATGTCCCACAAATTAAGACAGAGCACAAGTTATATAATTGGAGTGTACTGCTCACATTCCACACGAGGGGCCTCACTTTATTTACCTCTATGTGACTCTATCTCTCTTCTAACTTCCTCACTATTTATTTATATATAATCAATTCTAAGTTTTCTGATTAAACCGATAATTTGCCATGAACTAATCTGATCTACTCCGGTTTTGATAGATTTTTGCAGTCATGGAAATCGATTTATTTGACTTTGATGACGGTTTTTGTAATTCGACGGATGCCCACGAATGTTATCGTCATCATAGTAGTAAACAAGAAGTAATGAGAGAGAATGTTACAAATAAACAAATATCGTGCTTTCGTATCATTGATTTTAATTGATTCTTTCCAAATGTGAATCAAATTCTTATTATCTATATGGAAGGTCCTCCATTTACGATTAGAAAGAAGAAGAAAAACTATAAACTTAGTATAAAAAAGAAAAGCTATATTGAAAACGACATCATAGTTTAAATTTGGAAGGTACAATAGATTAATATTTCTTTCTAGAAACTATATAAGATATATTAAATTACGCAGACTAAACAAAATTAACTCTCTTGTGAGAGTTCTTTACTTTGAATAATTCTAGCGAAACCTTAATAATCATATCATTGATTTTGTGTCAGCTCATTTTTTAATCATGTTTTAATATTTGACATTTTGAGTGCTTATAATGCTGTTGTACTAGTCCACATTATAAAAGAGAATCATGCAAAACCTCAGTGCCCATATGATAATGTAAAAATAATAATATGAAAACTATTGATACATAAGAACTAGCTTGGTGGATGCTGTTTTGGACAGATATTATAAATGCTATAAATATTACAAATGGGATGGGATATGTATATTGATGTATCTACAAGTCAAAGTTATTTTATAGCTTATCCTTCTTAGCAGATTAGCCCAACCTCTATAGATTTCTATATAAATATCTATCTAGTCACTCGAACTATAGGATATATATGAGTGTATCTAAATGTGCATGACCATAAGCACAAGCTATCTATTCATGTCACATGGGTTCCATTTATGGTAACAATCCATCCGAATTTATATCCAATAGTGGACAAACATGTGATAACAAGACCCCAAACAAACAAAAAGAAACATATTACAAAATGAATAATTTATAAAAGAAAATCAAAAGGACATAAACCAAACCACCATGCCATGAGAGACCAAAACACATGCACATACATGGGAGCCTACACAAGCATGTTTTGGTTAATGCCCTAATTTATTTGTCCGCCTTATAACCAACACTTTCACAATCTCATACCCATCATTGTCTTATAAACCCCAAAAATAAATAATGAAGAGGTGACATAAACCCATTTTAAGATAATCTACTCCACAAGAATGTTATCTAAAATTTCAAATTTTAAAGAGATCAAACTTTACTACTGGTGATCGAACTTTAATTTCATGCAAATATGATCCTAGAAAATCTCTAGAGACTAACTCAATCAAGACTCAAACATGTTCATACATTTTATGGATGTCTTTGGATTTATAAGGATTAATAGTAGTTGTAATAGTATATGTACCAATTGCAGTGACAGAGGTTGAGTTGCATAATATTTCATGTATTTGTCATACATATATAATATGAAAGTAAAAGATTAAAATTTATCAAATTCTATCTAACAATCTACTTAACTCAAAATAGTTAAGCGTTCTATCAAATTCTATCTAACAATCTACTTAACTCAAAATAGTTAAGTGTTCATCATATTATAAATTCGAATTCAGTACTATATAAGTTTAGCGATCAAAATCTGGAACCTGCGCATCTACCACGAATATTCATTTATAAATTCGTAATAACTAGCTATTGACATAAGAATTTGTATATATACTTATATATGCAAGTTGCATGTATATGTGATACATGTACATATATATATATATATGTATATATAATATTAATGTATATTAAGAAGGTGTCATAAGTACGATTTATAAACACATGACTTGCCTGTGGGACACTCTTTTCTCCACATGTTACCCTTTTTTTTTAAGTTTTTTGCTCTTTTTAGGGCTTTTTTCTGCAGACCTTTTGTTCTTTCTTTCCTCAATTCACATGTCTTGATTTTGAAATATGTAGACCCACTAATTTGACTCTCATTATACCAAGCGTAATTTGACCTTTAAGGGTTAAATAAGCAGATGACCGATTAGGATTCATAGGTATGTGTATATGCTGATGTTATCGTTTTATAATATATGTATTATTTTGAGTTAGATTGCATCTAGATCTTTTATTTTGATTCTCTACCTATAACTCAGGCACGAATACGATTCATTTGGAAAGAAAGTCATGAAGAAAAAATGCACACATGATTTAGAAAGTTCATAGTATCCGGGCTGAGATATATACAACCAAAAATTTCACTGTTCTGAAAAGAAAAACTGATACCCTTGTTTAACATTTTCTTTCCATAAAAGTTAATTTTATTCTTATTAATTTTACACCTGAACCAGAAACCATAACAAGTTAATTTGATTAGCTACAGTCTATACAAGTCGCTTCTTTTTGCTCTCTTTCTTTAGAGATAGTATTTCAGTGCATACATTTTTGCGATAAAATCATGTGAATTTTTGTTATCACTAGTTCAGCGAGATATCGCTAATCTGAAAACTACAACGCTATCAATTATTCAAACAAACGAAAACATAAGAAACATAATTTAGTTGCTATGACTCATTGTTCATCCGCTTGTTGCTAACAACAACAAAACGAACAATAAAACATCTCACCTCTCGTTAACAACAGAAACAGGAAGAATCTTAGTTTAAGGTATCCTTTTTCTGATGTCTAGAGATTAAGACTCTAAAACTAAACTGGAGATCATTGTTCTATGGCTTGTAATCATAGCGTAATTACGAAAAATATGGTCATAGATGAAATACAATGGGCCCTAAGTTCATTAAATAAGAAGGAGTAGGCCCATTTGAAGGACTTACCCAGTCCAAATAATTTTCTTTACTCGCCATGTAAAGAAAAAGGACCTTGTTTAATAAATAGAAAGCCCATTTCGTATAACGGTGAAAGAGGCCATGTGGACGGACACCTTCGCCTAAGCCTTTTTTTTTTGGATGACAGCTCCTAGGAAAATAATTATTTAATATTGTTTAAACATCTCGTTTTTAAATTAATTATTTAATATTAACAAAATCATTTTCATTTATAGTTCCACACTGACTTGCTTTGGGAAAAATAAAGTACATTCGATTTGGGTGAGGAAAACTTAATCATGAAAATAATTATATATAATCTTGTATTTTGGTAAGGGACCATTTTGTTGATTATTTTATCTGATATTATATACACAAAGACCATGTAGTTTTGCAATATAAAGCATTGGTGGAGAAGACTCAATGATCACCAAAAATTGGATAGTAACTATATTCACTTTATCTTATCCAAAAATTAATATGAATAAGAAGCATTACAAAGAGGTAGAAACTCTTTTAATTAAAAAAAACCTGTGAAACCAAGACGGATCCTAGTTGATGGTAACGGGTTATTGAAAACGATCATGAATCGCCAAATTTCAAATAATAAGAGAAGCACCTTTGTTGCTATTCTGTTTCTCTATCTCCATTTCCAATATGTCACTGGATTCAAAATGTGACAAACTAGGACACATGAAACCTGAAAGATAGTCAAACCTTAGATTGAGATACTGCTCCCAAAAGATCTGAAGCTTCGGATCCAAAAATGACATGGTCCAATATGTGACTCAATATGCTTTCCATAGTCCACACAATGTTCTTAAACTTGGTATCAAACAAGTTATCAATTTGTGAAAAAATACGTCTACTATCAAATATGAATATATTCACCTATATAAAGCTAACAAAAAAAACTTATCTCGAAAGGTTTTTTTTTTAAAACCAAAAATCTACTTCTTATACATATATCATTGCCATGTAACCCCAATAAAATGCAACGTTTCCAACATTTGTTTGTGATCTTCGTATATGATCCTAACTAACTTTTCGACGAGGAAAAAAAAAAGGTTTGGATCCGCATGCTCATCGAATGTTGAGTTGTTGACTAACATAAATCATTAAAAATCTTGGATTATGAATATGCTATATTCATGTGTTTTCTTTAAAAAGGAAAAAAAAAAACTATAATCATGTTTCAAACTTTGAACGATTAGAAAAAAAATTGTGAAACGGAAATGGAATCCCTAAAGCATATAAAGTTCACGTGCGAAATCAAAGTACTAAATAGTTGATGATATTTATACTTTAAAGAAGTTAATTAAGATATACAGTAGAAATAAATAAAAAAATGACGAACAAGTGTACGGCGACTTGATGAAGATTAGAAGGACCGCAAGGAAAAGAGATTGTCAAATTCAAATGTCGAAGACTTTTTAGTTCCATAAATAGATAAGAGATAAGTGACCTCACTCTAGATTCTCTTCCTCATCTACTTTTTCTATCTCCTCTGGTTAAACTTTTGAAATTGCGTTTTTCTTTTGTTGTTGTGTAATACCCACTTTATAATGGTGGAAAATATTATTGATACGGTTTAAATTTTAACTCACAGAGTGTTCCAGTTTTTAGTTAAGTGAGCCATAATAACCAGAGGCGGACACATGTTAAGACGGATTAGTAATTAGTATAAAATCCCATTTAGATGTATTTTGTAATTAGTATAAAATCCCATTTAGATGTATTTTGTATTATCTATATACTTATAATACAAGAACATTTATATACCTCAAAGCTAAATGATTTCTTAGATTCGACCCTGATAAAAACTATTTAGCATCTTAAAATTTTTATTTGCACTTACATGATTATTTTTTCATTTGTAAATAAAATTGCATCAGATGCATGTGGTCCGAAATCTAGAATCCACAACTGGTATGTTAGAGCATCTGTAACGGTGACTTTTTGAAAGTTTTTTAGATGGGGTTCATGGATTTTTTCCATTTAAAATAATTGAATAAAATCTAATTTCTATAAAACAGGTTCTAATTATAGAATTTTTAGAGACATGTTCATAAGAGGTTTATAGTGACATGTCAGAATTCTATTAGTTAGTATTTTTTCTCTTCCATCTTCTTTTTCTTTTTCTCCCTTTCTCTCTCTTCTCTTCCACTTCTCTCTTCTTTGATCTTCTCTTTCTTTTCAAATTTTTTATCAATTAAAAATTTAAGGTGAACCTCACGAGTTCACCATTGTAGATGCTCTTAAGTCTGCAATTATTAATTAAAAAAAGTTCGAAATTCACTTTTTAGAATCGAGTAACATGAAAGTAACATTGGACTGCTATTTATCAATTCATTTCCTACTTTCTTTTTTGCATAAGAAGGCAATAATAAAACTGATAAGATAATATATATTCCTTTTGTTATAGCCGTTAAATAAAAAAATAAATAAAATGGTTTCTCAACTCTCAAAAAGTTTCGTTTTCAACTTTACAAATTTACAGAGTGTTGGGTAGAGACAAAGGCTGTGAACTAAATTGACATGTTATATGGCTCCAATAAGTTGGAATCTCTGCCTGCACGATCTGTTTTATCTTAAACAGAATTTCTTACTTCGATATTATAACTCCCAAAAAAGAGGATCATAATTTCAGATGAAATATGCAATGATTTGGATTATCATACCTTAACAAAATAAATAAATAACTGTTGCATATACTGGTATGTGTTTTGTAGCATGCAGACGACAATCTAGTTGAAGTATAGCAAAAGTTTTTTCTAAGCATTATATATGATATATCTATCATACAAAGATTATTTTGCTAAGGGTAATATATCTCCGAAACATTTTGGGTCATGTTATTGCGAATAATATCAAACTAAAGCATTATATAAATTTATATCATTATTTGTTTATTCCCTATTTTATAAGGCAGCCAAGAACGTTACGTTCTCGTTTCCACAGTTTTTACAGCGACTGTCCTCTTTTATCAGAACTTTATATAAAAGCTAATAAGTTGGTTTTCCAAGGCATATACATATAGTATATATGTAGAAGACAATAGACAACACAATATGAAAATATGCATCATGAATTTTTATATTGGCCAGAAAATTACTTAGCAAACAATACATATATGTGTCATGTTTCAATGTAGGTGATACAATTTCCCATTGGATCGATTTGCTATCATTTACTCTGTAGTGTACTCCTGTGTTTCTTAGCCAAAAAAAAAAAAACTCTATGCTCCTGTGATGATTCATTTTTTTTTTCTTTTCATTTTACAGAAACCAAAACAAAATGGTGTAATTAAAAGAAGATAACGCAATTAAAAGAAGATAACTGCGTGGGAGTGGCCATATGATTAGTAGCTTCGTAATGCCAAATTTTAACAAATTCTGCAGAAAATAGAAAAACACCTATCCGTAGTAGCTTCTTTTACACACTTCATTTCATTGAAAGTCTCGTGTACTCGTTACTCCTTCTGTTTCATTGATTTTCTAAGTTTTTTTTGTTTTATAATATTTGATTTCCTAAATCTAATTAATACATGTCTCTTCTTTAAATTGAATGAATAATATTAATGCATGTTACTTTACTCTATTAATGCACAATTAGAAAAAAAAAGTAATAATAAAAATAATGAAACCAGTTATAAAAATAACTTAATTAATAAAAATAAACAATAAATAATTGAGCATTTATAACTTTTTTAATCTGTGTGTAAATATTCAAAAAATCAACTATAATAAAACAGAGGAAATATTTTCAAATATTTGTTACTTTTTTTTTTTCATTTTCTTGCGCATTTCTAAATCCTTATTCTTTCTTCTTTTTTTCCTTTTCATCATTTCTTATTTCGTTGACTCCAAACAAATTCAGCTTTTAATTATGTGGCATTACGAATCCATAAATATTGAGTGTAATTCTAAATTCCTAAATTTTGTAGATAAAATGGTCAAATTTAAATGCTATGAGCCTATGACAAATAGAGTACTCCGTATCTAAATACAACGCATTATACAATAAAGACAACAATGGAACCTAAATTACGAATAACCTTTATCACTATACGTTAAAGTATAAAACACTAATTGACTGGACCCTATCTCGCCTGTACCAGTAGTACGCATCCTTCGTTGTATCTTTCATTTTATTTGATATAACAAAAAAAAAAACATTCACAAGTGAAACCAAACTAAAACCACTGCCAAAAAGAATCTCACAAAATTGACCATAGAGTGAAGAGAGACAAAAATGGGCCGAGCTACGAGGTGGTTCAAAGGTTTGTTCGGAATAAAACCCTCTTCATGTTCCGGCTCCGGCGTCATTTCCAACCGCCTTGACCGTTCTGCACTCCCTGCGGCTGGAGTGTCACTATGCGACAGCTACGAGACGATACCTCCTAACATTTCGGAGAAAGAAGCTGCGTGGCTAAGGTCGTTCTACGCGGCCGGGGAGGAAGAGATAGAGCGTAGAGCGCATGCAATTGCAATTGCTGCGGCCACAGCTGCTGCCGCTGACGCAGCGGTTGCGGCGGCTAAAGCTGCGGCTGCGGTTGTAAAGCTCACGGGTCAAGGGAAGAGTGGTCCGCTAAGTGGTGGAAAAAGCCGTGAGAATCGTGCCGCTATGCAGATCCAATGTGCCTTTAGAGGCTACTTGGTACTAACTATTTTTTTTCAATTTAATACATTTCTTAATATTTTAATTATGAAGCAATTGAGCCGTTACATGATGTTAATGTCAAAGGCGAGAAAAGCGTTGAGAGCGTTGAAAGGAGTGGTGAAGATACAAGCTTTAGTTAGAGGTTTTTTGGTACGGAAGCAAGCGGCGGCTACTCTCCGGAGTATGGAGGCACTTGTTAGAGCTCAGGCCACTGTTAAGTTTCAGAGAGCTCTTCGCCGTATCGGAAACGCTGCTCCGGCGAGAAAGTCCACGGTAAACTTACTTTTCCGGTTTGACCGTATGCGAGTTTTATGCATATTAAACTCATCTCACCTCACCTCTGAAATCGGTTAAGAGTTCCATAATTTTTGATATGTTGATGTAATAAATTATGGTTACAAATTTTCATCTTCTTGCATAGAGTGTAAAAAGATTTAATCTATGTTGATGTCTCAAATTACGTTAAAAGATAAACTAGCATTTTTGGGCCAAGATTGAAACTTTTGAAATTTTGTAAAAAAGATGAAAACTTTTCTAACTAATTTTGTAAGTAGATTAAAACTTTTTTCAACTAGTTTGGTTTGTGAAAAGATAGAAACATTTTAACTAGTTTGAAAAAATATTGGAACTTTTTACAGGAAAGATTCTCCGGATCTTTGGAAAACCGAAACAGTGGCGAAGAGACAGCTAAGATAGTGGAGGTAGATACAGGGACCAGACCCGGACCTTATAGAATCCGAGGACCCGTTTTATCCGGTTCGGATTTTTTAGACAACCCGTTTCGACGCACGCTCTCTTCCCCGCTCTCGGGTCGGGTCCCACCGCGTCTGACAATGCCCAAATCCGAATGGGAGGATTGCAGCAGCAAGTTCCCTTCGGCGCAGAGCACGCCTCGTTTCGCCGGAGGGTCACCGTCGAGGAGCGTATGCTGCTCCGGCGGCGGAGTAGAGGCGGATGCGGAGGCTGAGGTGGATGCTCACCGGTTCTGTTTATTGTCGGGAGATTATCATTCGAGCTACATGGCGGATGCGACGTCGTTTAGGGCGAAACTGAGGTCGCAGAGCGCGCCGAGACAGAGGCCGGATATTAATACTGCCTGCGGCGGTTGGAGGAAAAGTATCGGCGGAAATGGTGGTTTGCCGGTGCAGAGACCGTCGTGTTCCGGTGTTCGAGAAGCCGTAGTCGGGAATATCGAAAGGCGTCGGGTTCAGTGGTGATTCTTATCGATATCATATAAATTAGTCTTTCGTCAGGGATATAATATGATTATTGAACGATGTTGAAAGGAAGAAAGGATTATTGAATATTGTTTGATAGTTTCGTACCGGAGTATCATTTTAGTTTTGTAATTTTGACTGACCAAGCTAAACATTGTTTGTTTCTTGTTGGTCTTTGTAGTATTGACATGCGAGTGTGAAAGATTGTGCTACATGCATGCAGATCTTTCTTTACTCCATCTGATTTGTCAATATGAAAACAGATTTTCATTACTTTGGTTCCAAAACGGAAAATTATTATTCGAATTGTTGGTTCCAAAAAAAAAAATGAAGCATTGATATTAAATTTCTAAAATGATTTCAAGCTAAAATATATAAATTCTAGTTGGAACAAAAACATATTGAGATCCGAGTATATATTGCCTACTACGCGCGCAGGAGACAGATTATATAGATAACAACTTAAAACGATACACGTGTCATCACGATTAACTTCAACGCTTGTGGAAAAGAGGAAAGTTGCTTCCTTCGATCTTAATCCATCTCTGTGAACACAAACGCGGAAGAACAAAACCAGAAAGTCCCCTCCGAGATTTCCTTTTTTTTTTGTTTTTCTATATCCTTTTGAAATTCATCTTCTCCATCGCCAATCCAGATTTCTCCAGGTATTTAAATCTTTCTACAGCTTCCATCTGATTCTTTCGAAATCTAAATCTTCATCGTAGTTCAATTGATTTATTGGTTACACATATGGATCGATCTGCTCATAATTAGGGTTAAATTTTTTGTAATTAGCACGGATTTTTAAAGTGAATTTGCAAATCGTGTCGACTGAGTGTAGAAGAGATCGGAGTGGGTTTCTTCATCGCGGGTGATTCAATTAACATCCTCAATCATGATGAATCGGCTATTTGGGAAACCCAAGCAGGAGTCAAATGCTCTCCAGACATTAGACAAGCTTAACGAGGTACATATCACTCGATTTCACTACTCTTCTGTGTCATCTCTGTTCGTATTGAAAATCGCCATAAGAGATCAGTTTGATCTATCTCTGTTAAGACCGTTGATGAAAATATTACTTTGCATCCATTTCTTCGTTTGTGTGTAGTAGAGATTATAGTTGATACTCAAATGATTGATATGGAGACTAAAGCAGGAAAAATTTCGACTTTAAAATTGAATTGGGGATTTCTGGTGTACAATGGATATGACATTTTTGCTTTTACCATATCCAAGTTTTGTTCATGTTCCTTCAATGTCTACTTTCCCATGGTTGTTGCTCACTGTAACGTTTGTTAACGGGACAGACTCTTGAGATGCTAGAGAAAAAGGAGAAAGTACTCCTGAAGAAGGCTGGACAAGAGGTTGAGAAGGCAAAAGAATACACCCGTGCAAAGAACAAACGCGGTACAATCAAATTGTTTTTGTCACTATTGTGTTTTTTTATATTCAATCTAAGATTGTAGTGCGTTGTTATTATTACTGGAGTACTTAGCTTTGTTGATTTTGTGCAGCGGCTATACAGTGTTTGAAAAGGAAGAGGTTATATGAGCAACAAGTTGAACAGCTTGGGAATTTCCAGCTGCGTATACATGATCAAGTGAGTTTTCTCTCATTTTAATTAGTACCCTTTAGCAGTGATCGATGAATTTATCGGGATTGTGTATCTCTTTCCAAACAGATGATTATGTTAGAAGGCGCAAAAGCAACAACCGAAACTGTAGATGCATTGAGGAGTGGAGCTTCTGCAATGAAAGCAATGCAGAAAGCAACGTAAGTGCTTACCACTTTTTCTCCATATTTACCCTTTACTACATTTTCTTGCTATCGGTCCCGTGGAATCGTTAACTCGAAGACACTCTGTTTTGCAGAAATATCGATGATGTGGACAAGACCATGGACGAGATCAATGAGCAGACCGAGAACATGAAACAAATCCAAGAAGCATTGTCGACTCCAATCGGAGCGGCGGCTGACTTCGATGAGGTAATTTTCTTGCACCCTCACATGATCATTTTTGTTCAGCTAATTGATCTTTGTCTAAGAAACTTCTCTGTTGATAGGATGAGCTTGAAGCAGAGCTTGAGGAACTAGAAGGTGCAGAGCTTGAAGAGCAACTTCTTCAGCCGACAACAACCGCTCCATTGCCTACAGTTCCGATGCCTGCAGGGCGTCAACAAGCCCGTCCCGCTGCTCAGAAGCGGACCGCTGAGGAAGAAGAACTCGCTGCTTTACAGGCTGAGATGGCCCTCTAAGGTCACTTCCACTTCTCTTATCTATAAGCAAAACACATTTGTTTTTAAACACAAGTTTTTCCTTTTACATTTGCCTTTATATGTGGGAAACAAAAATTCACATGTAAGTGGAAACGAAAATTCACGTTTTTTTTTATTATAAAACATTTTCTACTGTACAAATTGCAAACGTAAACGTCAAATGTGAGGTTCTTTCAATTTGGATTTCTAACTAATTACTCTCGCAAACAGCTTGGTTTTTTAACCGCAGGTTATTTCACGTCCCTGAGCAGATATGTATGCATTGATAAACAAGAACAGACGATGTATATAAGGATCCAAGTCAAATTAATTCGGAGCGAATCTTTAAATAATCCTCGTTGTGGATGTTATCAACATTTGAGTGTTGTTTTTATATTTTGTATCTTTTGTGACACTTTTCTTTTGGTAATCTGCTGGGTTACCACTTAGTACTTCAATTACTACTCCTTTCATCACTCTTTTTCAATTACTGCTCGTACTTTCGTCACTTTCTCGCCTTATAAGCCAACTATGTACGGTCAACCATGAGTTGACTTTTGTGCTCTAAAAATCATGCCGTTTGGAAATCTTAAAACTGAACTCCGTAACGTTCTTTAGTTTAATCCAAATTCTGATTTTACAATGGAATAATAAAACGAAAAAAAGAAAATTATTATTTAGCGAGGGATAAAACCCCGCCCAAGTTTCCGAGCTTCTTCAACAATTTTCATTTCGAATTTTATAGAGGGAGGAGAGAGAGAGAGAGCAGAGGAGTGAAAAGGTGTAGGAGAGATTGACATCCTTTGGATTACATCATCAGGAACAACGGATTCACCATGGTAATTTACGCTGGACGATCTTTCTCTTCTCTACTTCTGATTATGATTCGCTTTTTAATCTCTGTGATTTGTGAGTTTTGTTTTGCTGAGAAGATAGTGATTCTACGCGATTCTGTGAAACCATAATCACTATGCAACGAGCTTAGCTTGCTTGTGTTTCTTTCGGCTCGGGAGAGCTTTGTTTATGTTCGATTCGACCTATTTGTTTGATATGTTTGCAATCCCGATGTGATTTCCTATTGTTCTTCGCGAAACCTGATTTCAAATTCTGTCCTAGTGTGGATCGATATCACTGTTTCTTCTGTGGCTGGTGAAAATATCTGTCTGAGGAAATTCCGCAAACACTTGGGCTGCACGAGGCGAATCGATAGGTGTCTCCGATTTGCATTATCTGTAAATATTTTCGCACTCTACACTGCAAATCAGTGTAGTCGCTGAATTGATTTACTTTTTGGATTTTGTTGTTCCATCATTTGCTGGATATCGTCATTCAAACTCCGAAGCTTTTTTAAATTTTTTAAAACTAATTTATCGTTTCAACTGAATCGCTGCGTTCTGTCTTTGTTAAAACTCAGTCGAAGAAACGGGGACTTTCGTTAGAGGAGAAGCGGGAGAAGATGCTTCAGATATTTTACGAGTCTCAAGACTTCTTCCTGGTGAGCACTTTTGTACTAATTGTTAATTTTGAACGCCTTTAAACTAGCTTTACCTACCAAAATTCACCGTCGTCAAGTTGTTTGGGATAACGATCACTTATGTGTCTCTTGTTTTGTGAACATATTTCAGCTAAAGGAGCTCGAGAAGATGGGGCCTAAAAGGGGTGTAATTAGTCAGTCTGTGAAAGATGTTATCCAGAGTTTAGTTGATGATGATCTCGTCGCAAAAGACAAGATTGGGATTTCTGTGAGTGGCTACTGTTCCCAAATTCATTTGTTGCCATGCAGTCCTCGTTGCTATTATATATCTCTTGACAGTGTTCATTATTATATAAATGCAGATCTACTTTTGGAGCCTTCCCAGCTGTGCTGGCAATCAAGTGAGCCACCGTTCTCATCTTCATCTAAGTATAATGATATTATTTGATTTCAGTATCTAATGCTTAACTATTTTGAATGAACAGCTTAGGAGTATTCGCCAGAAACTTGAATCTGATCTTCAGGGTTGTAATAAAAAGCTAGCAGAACTTATTGATCAGTGTGATGCTCTAAAGAAGGGAAGGGAAGAAACAGTAAGTATTTATTTAAGTACTGCAGAATAAATGGTTTAATAAGCATACATGCTCTTTTCATCAGAATTGCTGTTCTGGCTGCAGGAGGAAAGAACAGAGGCTTTGGCGCAACTTAAAGAAATTGAAAAGAAGCACAAAGAGCTGAAGGTCAGATAACATTGGCGATCTGTTTGTATAGAGGTATTCATACGTTTAGCAAGTCGGTAATGGTTTTTGTTCTTATGCAGGATGAGATGGTACAATTTGCTGACAACGATCCAGCTACCTTAGAGGCAATGAGTTAAGATCTGCATAACGTGTTACTTTTGTTTTCTGTTAACTTTCCTCTATCTTCGTGGAGCAGAAATAAGAACAAATCTTTTGTTGTACTAGCTGTATCAATGTGTTGTTCCTTGTAATTTGGACAGGGACTGCAATTGAAGTTGCTCACCAATCGGCTAACAGATGGACAGGTTTTTCATTTTGAAAACTTGGACATACGTTTTCAGTTTAAAATGTTCATAATTTTGGCCTAAAATTCTTTCAAACTTTCTCAGATAACATCTTCACATTGCGACAGTGGTGTTCAAACAACTTCCCCCAGGCCAAGGAACAGCTCGAACATCTTTACACAGAGGTATCTTCCAGATCTGTTCACCTATAATGCTATCAATTCCAGATTTCACATTTTTTACATGAAAGAGAGTCTTAATCAGATGTGGAATTTTCAGGTGGGTATCACTGAAGACTTTGATTACATAGAGCTATCTTCATTCCCGTTGAGCTCATCCCATGATCCCGATACTTCAAAGCAGCTGCTAGTAGAAGATGAAGCTTAGTTCCAATACTTTCCAGCATAGCTTAAATCCTATCCTTTAAGTTTCTCGTTCTTTATCAGTAGTCCTTAAGGTTGCAATGGTCTGTCATTCAAAACTCGTTCACCACAGTTTTGTGGTTAACTAAGATTCTCACTGCCTCTGATTTTTCGGTGTATATTTCGGCTAATATCCAATGTTGGCTTTGTCATGCTTCTTTTGTTATAAGATTTTAGAGTTATATATCTGGTTTCAACTATTGACCCACAGGCAATTTGTTGACAGCTGTATTACAATATTAAATTATTTCCTGGCCGCTTTTTTAATTTCAGTCGTGAGCAGCACTTATATTACACAGAAAAAGGAAATAGGGCGTAGACTTTGTACTTTCGTGTATTTTTGTGTTTCTGTGTTATCTTAATCGCAGGTTGTCTGTTTTTTTTCCGACGATGACGATGAACTGAGAGCTTCACAAAAGGAGAAAGAAGATGGGAGCTCACTCTGTTTTTCTCATCCTTGTTTGCGTCATTGGCACTGCCATTGTGGTTCATGGCCAAGGCCAAGCAGGTCCGTGAGACTTATTCTTAGTTATTTTCCTCATTTTGTGTCCATTTTGACTGGAAAATGCTTTGGACAAGGGATTTTTGAAGTTGTGATATTATTTTTACGATGGCACAAAATGAAGTTTCTTATGATCATAGAATGAGTTGCATTTAAATAGGGTCCACGGCTGTTTCAAAGATTTAAATATTCTAGGTTCTAAAATTTGAGAAGTTTGGTAGATATTGTTAAACTTGTCTTGAAATCTTGATCAGACATTTCTCAAAAGTTTGTTGAATGAATTGACGTCTTTTACATTCTTCTCTTGATTCAGGCTTCATCAGCATAGATTGTGGGTCACCACCTAATATAAACTATGTAGACACTGATACTGGTATCAGTTACACATGGGATGCACCGTTCATAAAAAGTGGAGTAAATGTGAACGTCTCTGAAGAATATGGTTACCCGAAAAACCCGGTTTTGCCATTCCCGCTTGCTGATGTCAGATCTTTCCCTCAAGGAAACAGGAACTGTTACTCCTTAACCCCTTCGGATGGTAAAGGGAATCTTTATCTCATCAGAGCTTCGTTTATGTATGGAAACTACGACGGTGACAACGCTTTGCCTGAGTTTGATCTCTATGTAGACGTGAATTTCTGGACCTCAGTGACATTCAGAAATGCTTCTGAGAACGTCATCAAGGAGATCCTAAGCTTTGCAGAGTCAGAGACAGTATACGTTTGCCTTGTCAACAAAGGTAAAGGAACTCCTTTTATTTCAGCCTTGGAGCTCAGGCCAATGAACAGCTCAATCTATGGCACTGAATTTGGAAGAAATGTCTCTTTGGTTCTCTATCAAAGATTGGACACAGGATATTTGAACGGAACAGGACGGTACCAGAAGGATGTATATGATCGTATTTGGTCTCCGTACTCTCCAGCCTCTTGGAAGTCAACCATGACAAATGGGTATATCGATATTTTTCAGAGCGGTTACAAGCCACCAGATGAAGTTATAAAGACAGCTGCTTCGCCTAAAAGCGATGACGAACCATTGGAACTGTCGTGGACATCAGATGATCCAAATGCTCGGTTCTATGCATACCTTTACTTTGCAGAACTCGAAAATCTCAAGAGGAATGAGAGCAGAAAAATCAGGATATTCTGGAACGGGTCGCCTGTTTCAGGAGCTTTCAACCCCTCTTCCGAGTATTCAATGACAGTGTCTAATTCGCGAGCTTTCACCGGTAAAGATCACTGGATTTCCGTCCAGAAGACCTCAGATTCAACACTTCCACCAATACTTAATGCCATCGAGATTTTCTCAGCACAATCTCTGGATGAATTTTCCACCACAACTGAAGATGGTGTGTTCATCTATACTTTGTTAGTCAGCTACCTGTGTTCAGTAAGATTTCCACAGAGACTGACATTTTTCCATTTTCTCTTGTTACTACAGTTCGCGCCATAGAAAGCATAAAATCAACGTATAAACTGCAAAAGGTTTGGAGTGGTGATCCTTGTTCCCCAAGTTTATTCCCTTGGGAAGGTATTAGATGCAGCTACAACAATTCTAGTCATCAAATCAAGTCCCTGTAAGACATTCATTTCAGCCAAACAAAAAAAACTTCATTTTTTGATCTCCCTCAGCAAAAGTTTTGCTGATGAGTTTGTTTCTGCGTGAAGGAATCTTAGCTCAAGCGGATTGCATGGACCAATAGCCTTCTCATTTAGAAATCTCTCCAACCTTGAGTCACTGTAAGTATACAAGCCTGCCATACATACACTACTGTATAAACAATAGACTAAAAGAGGTTGGCATTATTTTCCCAGGGATTTGTCAAACAACAGCCTGAAAGGATTTGTGCCGGACTTTTTGGCTGATCTAAAACTTTTGAAGTACCTGTGAGTTGAGCACATAAAAACTTCGTTTGAGTCTATATTCACAGTTTGACAGACGGATTAAATCATGTTTTTGTTATTTGTGTTGCAGGAATTTGAAAGGAAATAATTTCACTGGGTATATCCCAAGATCTCTTAGAAAAAGATCAGTGGATGATGGATTAGTACTCAGGTACATCTTCTAGTCAAAGTCACTGCACCATAGTCATCTTTTGCAGATAATCCGAGTCTCTGATACCATTTTTTCTAAAGCTTGTTGATTTCTCTCTGTTTCCAGTGTGGATGAACAAAACATTTGTCACTCACGTTCATGTCGGGACAGGAGCAGAATCCTAGTGCCAATAGTTGTATCCACATTAGTGGTCGTTCTTATTGCCGCCTTGGTTGTCATATGCATCTTGCGAAGGGAAAGAAAAATAAGTAAGACGCACAGTCATTTACTCCGATTCAGGATTAGTAAAAGTCAGTTATATTTTGCTGAGAGAAAACGAGTGTTTAATTTCCTAGTGTATTCAGGAGCCTATTCAGGACCACTCCTGCCTTCAGGGAAGAGAAGGTTCACGTATAGTGAAGTCTCTAGCATTACAAACAACTTCAATAAAGTGATCGGTAAAGGAGGGTTTGGTATTGTGTACCTCGGTTCCCTCGAAGATGGGACTGAAATTGCTGTAAAGATGATAAACGATTCTTCATTTGGAAAATCTAAAGGATCATCATCATCATCATCATCATCATCATCCCGTGTTTCCAAAGAATTCCAAGTCGAGGTAATCTAAAATAACACCACTGAACATTATCAGATATTGTAGACAATGTTGTTTTATGGTTGCTGAAGTGTGAAAATGTTTTGCAGGCGGAGCTTCTTTTGACAGTTCATCACAGGAACTTAGCCTCCTTTGTTGGGTACTGTGATGATGGTCGCAGTATGGCTCTCATCTACGAGTACATGGCCAATGGTAACTTGCAGGATTATCTATCAAGTGAGAACGCAGAGGATCTTAGCTGGGAAAAGAGACTCCATATAGCCATAGACTCTGCACAAGGTTGGTCCCTGCATATAGCTAAACCGAGATATCAAACCCGGTATTGTCTTGTTTAGGCGTGAAACCCGTTTTTTAATTTGTTTTCCTCGGCAGGGTTGGAGTATCTGCACCATGGATGCAGGCCACCAATAGTACACAGAGACGTTAAAACAGCAAACATCCTATTAAATGATAACTTGGAAGCCAAGATTGCTGATTTCGGTCTTTCTAAGGTCTTCCCTGAGGACGATCTCAGCCACGTCGTGACTGCAGTCATGGGCACTCCCGGCTACGTCGATCCTGAGTACGTTTCCTTTTACACATGCCCCTGTTCAACTGATAGATCTGTTCGGTTATTTTCGGTTTGCGTAGATAAATGAACCGTTCAAGACAAAGTGTTAACGATTTTACAAATTTGGCGCCACATGACAGGTACTACAACACGTTTAAGCTAAACGAGAAGAGCGATGTGTACAGTTTCGGGATCGTTCTCTTAGAACTTATAACCGGTCGGAGATCAATAATGAAAACCGACGACGGAGACAAAATGAACGTTGTCCACTTCGTCGAGCCTTTCATCGATTTCGGAGACATAGATGGTGTCGTCGACGCACGGCTTCGCGGCGACTTCTCCTCAAACTCAGCTTGGAAGTTCGTAGAGGTCGCAATGTCTTGCGTTAGAGACAGAGGAACTAACAGACCAACAATGAACCAGATCGTGTCTGATTTAAAACAGTGCTTAGCCGCTGAGCTGGGTCGTGAGCCACGGAGCCATCATGAGAAGGAAGTAGTGAAAGAGAAGAACACGAAGTCGCAGATTCGGAATTATAGTAGCGATGAATATATTAGCTCGACGGGATCGGTTTCGATTACTTTTGGAGATTACAACACGTTTGGCCCAACGGCAAGGTAGTGAGAATTAAATCAAGGTTTGATTGATATCTTTAAATTATTTTCTGTGTTTGTTTTTGAGGTGTTCTATAATTTGATTGAGTTAAGATTTAAATTTTCCTTTTTTTTTGGTTTAAAGATTCATTCGATTTTTTTTTTGTTTTCTTTTTGAGAAAATTTCTAACCGCGAAAAGATTAAATGTAAGAAAAAAATTGGTATATGTTTTTTTAATGAAATGAATTTGCTTGTTACTTGCTAGGCGTGTTTAATTCCCATCACACAACTGAAAGTCTGAAATTTTCGATATGAAAGCAATCTATGCATAATAATTAAACCGGAATTGGATAAACTTAGATTAATTTGTAATTTGTTTCTGTTGTTCTCTATATCAATACATCTACAGTTCATTTTATTTAACAGATAGAAAACTTGTTCATTTTTTTGACAAAATATCATCATTTTTCATTTGATGGTGGTGGTGTATAATTATAAACTGTCTTGGTATGAGCTCTAGTGAAGTTTAGAACGACAATAAGGTTGAAGGAATTCGGTTAGGACTTGGATTTTGTGATTACAAATTTATGAGACTAACGAGAATTAAGGCGACAATACATTTTTTACATGGAACATTCTGAGAGTTTCTAAGACCAGGTCCATTGAAATTTCTTAAGGATTTTATGATTAGATTTTTTAGGGTTTAAAATTAAATAAATAAAGCCTAAATTCTATGAATCGATTCTTACAGAAGGATTTTTAGGATCGATTTTTACAAAATTTTTAGAACAGCTGTCACGTGTTCATTAGTTTTGGCTAAAAGAAAACATTGAAACAGCGTCTCTCTCCAAATGGCTTTTTACTTTTTACTGGTCATCTTCTTCATCTACGCTCTTTCTTTAAAAGACCTTTAATGAAGGAGTAAAATATTAGAAAATCTTAACTATTCAATAAAAAAAACATAATAATTAAAAATTGCTAAAAACTCTAAGAAAGAGTTTTTTGATGGACATGCTCTAAAAACTTGTAAATTTTTTTAAAAAAATCTTGTCAAAACTTATAAAGGTTTACTAAAATTTTGTTATAATACTAGAAACATGTTTACAGGCAAAGAGTTCATGTGGCTTAAAAGATGTTTGAAAGTAAGAATATACAACAAACAATAATTTCTAACGTTTCTAAAGTTTCAGAACAGTTGTGATAATATTTGATAACATCAACCGAAAAACATGAATGTCCCCTTATATTTTTGGCGTTTCAATTAACAATATTAACCCAAATAAGTTTCTGTCAATTACTCATAGTCTAAAATTGTGCTTAGACAAATAAGTTTCTCTAAATTTCTGCCAACCCAAGAATAGGATTATTAACATTTTTAAAGTGCTATGTTATTTCAGTAGATTGAATTTTCAGAATGTGTTACATAGGTCATTCTCATGCCCCT